>NC_092372.1:105000255-105317160 GCF_030028105.1 Mobula birostris
TTGCTGCAAATTTCAGAATTTACTGCACCAAATGTTGACTGCTTCATTACTATTATAATCACAATATCCAAGTCCATAATAACAATGAAGCTCTTTGGAAAATCCGTGAAGAAAAAGAGGAGTGATGCTAAACCTTCAATGCTCACATTGGGATACAGAATAATGGCTGGAGGGTGGACTCTACCAATTAGGCACTGAGAGATGAGAAATATTCAATAGCTGGCGGTTCAGTCCTGGAAAGATGCTTCCGAGACTTACTTGGTGGTAATGATTTAAAAACTGAGTTGATGCTACAAAGGCGTTCTTCCATAAATACAGTGCATTTTGGGAAATCAAATCTACACTGCTTTAAAATGAATTGGTGGAAAATTGCAGGGTTATTATGAAAGAGATCTTAGAATGCAATATTTAACCTATTTTACATCACACTGAAATTCTTCTTTAGGCAAAGTGTGATCAAATTGGAAAAGGAGGGACTCAGCAAAAACATAAGCAGGTTTTGAAGTGAGGAATGAAGCAATGAGGACTGTGGATCACTGAAACATTTTTTCTCACAGAGGATAATACCTGAACTGTTCAGTGGAGAGCAGCGTTTCCCACAAGGGTGTCATGAATGAGGCAGTAGCAGCTTGGGACCCTGGCTAGGAAGGGGCAGTAGCAGAAGCAGGATGATAGAGAGTGTGATAGTTGGCAGGACCATTGGGTGATATTACAAGAAGTGAACACAAAGGTCCAAGGAGGCTGACTGGGTGAAGTGAGTAAAGTGAACCACCATTCAGTTGCTTCAAGTAAAAGAACAACATGTAAACAGAGCAAATAACTGAGTAGGAAATTAAGAACTGATTTTTTTTTTCTTATTAAGGACATGGAATTCTGATCTGTCCTAAACTTTCAAGATCAAATTAGCAAGATAATCAGGAATGTTTGTATGTCCTGTGAGGACACCTTTCATGAAGTCATTGGACAGGTTTAAAGCAGAGGTTGATAAGATTCTTGATTAGTATGAGTGTCAAAGATTACACGGAAAGGGCAAGGGAATGAAGTCGACAGGGGTAATAAATCAGCAGTGATGGAATGGCATAGCAAATCCGATGAACTAAATGGCCTAATTCTGCTACTATGCCTTATGGTCTTATGGTTATGACAATCAACTGTTTGAGTTAATAAGGAAGCTGGGTAACAGCTCTGGCTGATAACTTAGAAATTTACAAACTGTGCAAGTGTGATTGATTAGAAACATAGAAAACCTACTGCACAATACAGGCCCTTAAGCCCACAAAGCTGTGCCAAACATGTCCTTACCATAGAAATTACCTAGGGTTACCCATAGCCCTCTATTTTTCTAAGCTCCATGTACCTATCCAGGAGTCTCTTAAAAGAACGAATCATTTCCACCTCCAGCGCCATCGCCGGCAGCCCATTCCAAGCTCTCACCACTCTCTGTGTAAAAAAACATACCCTTGATATCTCCTCTGTACCTACTTCCAAGCACTTTAAAACTGTGCCCTCTCATGCTAGCCATTTCAGCCCTGGAAAAAAGCCTCTGATTATCCACACGATCAATGCCTCTCATCATCTTATACACCTCTATCAGGTCACCTCTCAACCTCCGTTGCTCCAAGGAGAAAAGGCTGAGTTCACTTAACCTATTCTCATAAGGCATGCTCCCCAAACCAGGCAACATCTCTGTAAATCTCCCCTGCCCCCTTTCTACGGTTTCCACATCCTTCCTGTAGTGAGGGAACCAGAACTGAGCACAGTACTCCAAGTAGGATCTGACCAGGATCCTATATAGCTGCAACATTACCTCTTGGCTCTTAAACTCAATCCCACGATTGATGAAGGCCAATGCACTGTATGCCTTCTTAACCACAGAGTCAACCTGCACAGCAGTTTTGAGTGCCCTATGGACTCAGACCCAAGATCCCTCTGATCCTCCACACTGCCAAGAGTCTTACCATTAATACTATATTCTGCCATCATATTTGACCTACCAACATGAACCACCTCACACTTATCTGGATTGAATTCCATCTGCCACTTCTCAGCCCATTTTTGCATCCTATCAATGTCCCGCTGTAACCTTTGACAGCCCTCCACACTATCCACAACACCCCCAACCTTAGTGTCATCAGCAAATTTACTAACCATCCCTCCACTTCCTCATCCAGATCACTTATAAAAATCACAAAGACTAGGGGTCCCAGAACAGATCCCTGAGGCACACCACTGGTCATCTACCTCCATGCAGAATATGACCCATCTATAACCACTCTTTGCCTTCTGTGGGCAAGCCAGTTCTGGATCCACAAAACAATATCCCCTTGGATCCCATGCCTCCTTACTTTCTCAATAAGCCCTGAATGGGGTACCTTGTCAAGTGCCTTGCTGAAATCCATATACACTACATCCACTGCTCTACCATCATCAATGTGTTTAGTCACATCCTCAAAAAATTCAATCAGGTTCGTAAGGCATGACCTGCCTTTGAAGAAGCCGTTCTGACTATTCCTAATCATATTATGCCTCTCCAAACGTTCATAAATCTTACCACTCAGGATCTTCTCCATCAACTTACCAACCACTGAAGTAAGACTCACTGGTCTATAATTTCCTGGGCCAATTCTACGCCCTTTCTTGAATAAGGGAACAACATCTGCAACCCTCCAACCCTCCGGAACCTCTCCCGTCCTCATTGATGATGCAAAGACCATCAGCAATCTCCCTCCTCGCCTCCCACAGTAGCTTGGGGTATATTTCGTCCAGTCCCGGTGACCTATCCAACTTGATGCTTTCCAAAAGCTCCAGCACATCCTTTTTCTTAATATCCACATGCTCAAGCTTTTCAGTCTGCTGTAAGTCATCCCTACAATCGCCAAGACACTTTTCTGTAGTAAGTACTGAAGCAAAGTACTCATTAAGTACCTCTGCTATTTCCTCCGGTTCCATACATACTTTTTCACTGTCACATTTGATGCCTTATAATCTTCTAGATCTCTATCATTACTTAGTTTTTTTGAACCTTTTGTAAGTTCTTCTTTTCTTCTTGACTAGATTTACAACAGCCTTTGTACACCACGGTTCCTGTACCCTACCATCATTTCCCTGTCTTATTGGAACATACCCATGCAGAACTCCACGCAAATATTCCCTGAACATTTGCCACATTTCTTTTGTACGTTTCCCTGAGAACATCTGTTTCCAATTTATGATTCCAAGTTCCTGCCTGATAGCCTCATATTTCCCCTTACTCCAATTAAAAGCTTTCCTAACTTGTCTGATCCTATCCCTCTCCAATGCTATAGTAAAGGAGATAGAATTGAGATCACAATCTCCAAAATGCTCTCCCACTGAGAGATCTGACACCTCACCAAGTTCATTTCCCAATGCCAGATCAAGTACAGCCTCTCCTCTTGTATCTACATATTGTGTCAAGAAACCTTTCTGAACACACCTAACAAACTCCATCCCATCTAAACCCCTTGCTCTAGGGAGATGCCAATCAATATTTGGGGAACTAAAACCTCCCACCACAACAACCCTGTTATTATTACACCTTTCCAGAATCTGTCTCCCTATCTACTCCTCAATGTCCCTGATATTATTGCGTGGTCTATAAAAAACACCCAGTAGATTTATTGACCCCTTCCTGTTCCTAACTTCCATCTGGTAATATATTAATTATTAGTGACATATTAATTATATTTGGTGAATATGTCACCAAATATTCAAAACTAACCATAAATAACTGCAATATCTGTTTTGGTGAATATTTTCAACGCTCAATATAATCTACATAGCTTCTTTTCTTGCCTTGAAAGTGACGGGAAATATAACACAACCTATCAAATTATTTTTATAATTGATCCCAATACACTTCAAACAAAAAGCTGATGTTTTACAATGATTACATTTAAAATAGATATTTGAAATAAATGTATTTTCACTACAAATTTTGTAATAACAGGATTGATTCATCAGCAAAATACTTGTAAACGTATTATTGAATTTTAGTTCAATATTTTTTCATCCAAAATTCTTGGAGCTGCACTGGGAAAACAGGGTGTAATTCTGTTGGTTAATTAAAAGACCTGAAAGGAGCCTTATTTACCAGAATGTATCTTGATTGTTTGGTGGGAATTTTGGCTTCAGATTTTAGCACCTTATTTTCAGAATACTGGTGTTTGTCCCAGTCAAACCAAAAAATAAACAACTTCAAAAAACATTGCAAGGATTGCAAGGGACAAAATTGGTGCTCTGTAAGATCTGAATTGTAGTCCAAGTGTGGAGCCAGAAGAGATGGGGGAGATCTTAAATGATTTTTTATTGGCATCTGTACTTACCCAGGAGATGGCCATGGAATCTATAGAAGTGAGGCAAAGCAACAGGGAGATCATGCTCCCTATAGAGATTACAGAGGGGAAGGTGTCTGCT
This sequence comes from Mobula birostris, assembly GCF_030028105.1. NCBI lineage: Eukaryota > Metazoa > Chordata > Chondrichthyes > Myliobatiformes > Myliobatidae > Mobula > Mobula birostris. Next base: position 105,004,690 of record NC_092372.1, read on the forward strand.
GTCTTGAGGCAAATGAGGGTGGATAAGTCCCAAGGTCCTGACAGGGTGTTCACCCGGACCCTGTGGGAGGCAAGTGCAGAAATTGCAGGGGCTCTAGCAGAGAACTTTAAATCATCTGTAGTGACAGGTGAGGTTCCGGAGGATTGGAGGATAGCTATTGTTGTTCTTTTGTTTAAGACTCTAAATATAAACCAGGAAGTTATAGGCCATTGAGTCTGATATCAGAAATTGTAAAGTTATTGTAAGGTATTCTATGGGACTGGATATACGAGTATTTGGATTTTCAGGGACTTAATAGGGATAGGTAAAATGCTTTTGTCTGGTTGGTCATGTCTAAACCTTCCAGTATTTTGAGGAAGTTACCAAGAAAGTTGATGAAGGCAAGGCAGTGGATGTTGTCTACATGGATTTTGAGTAAGGCATTTGATAAGGTCCCGCATGGGAGGTTGGTCAGGAAGGTTCAGTCACTTGGCATTCAATATGTGATAATAAATTGGATCAGACATTGGCTTTGTGGGAGAAGCCAGAGAGTGGTAGTAGATGGTTATCTCTTACTGGAGACCTGTGACTAGTGGAGTGCCACAAGGATTGGCGCTGGGTCCATTGTTGTTTGTCATCTATATCAACAATCTGAATGATAATGTGGTTTATTGGATCAGCAAATTTGCGGATGACACCATGAGTGAGGGTGTAATGGACAGCGAAGAAGATGACCAGAGCTTACAGTGGGATCTGGACCAGCTGGAAAAATGGCAGATGGAATGTAATGCAGACAAGTGTGAGGTACTGAACTTTGGGAGGACTAACCAGGGTAGGTCTTACACAGTGAATGTGGTAAAACAAAGCGATCTGGGAATACAGATCCATAACTCATTGAAAGTGGTGGCACAGGTAGATAGGATCATAAAGAAAGCTTTTGGCACATTGGCCTTCATAAATCAAGATATTGAATACAGGAGATTGGATGTTATGTTGAAGTTGTATAAGACATTATTTAGGCCTAATTTCAAATATTGTGTGCAGTTTTGGTCACCTACCTATAAGAAAGATGTAAATAAGGTTGAAAGAGTGCAGAGAAATTTTACAATGACATTGCCAGGTAGAGGACCTGAGTTATAAGGAAAAATTGAATAGGTTAAGACTTTATTCCTTGGAACCCAGAAGATTGAGAGGTTATTTGATAGAGGTATGCAAAATTATGACAAAGTATAGACAGGGTAAATGCGAACAAGCTTTTTCCACTGAGGTTGGGTGGGACTACAAGCAGGGGTCATGTGTAAAGAGTGATAGGTGAAAAGTTTAAGGGGAACTTGAGGGGGAACGTCTTCACTCAGAGGGTTGTGATAGTGTGGAATCACCTGACAGTGCAAGTGGTGCATGCAAGCTCAGTTTCAATGTTTAAGAGAAATTTTGACAAGTACATCGATGGTAGGGGTATGGAGGGCTGTGGTCTGTGTGCAGGTCGATGGTACTAGGCAGCTTAAGTGTTCAGCAAGGACTAGATGGACCAAAGGGTCTGTTTCTGTTCTGCACTTTTGTATGTCTCTATAACATTGTTGATGTGAAATTTACATGTATAAAAAAAAGTTAAGACTACATATAAGTCTCAACTTCAGTGTTATAAATACATTCCCCTTGCCAATATATTTTGGGATTTTTTTTGGGAAATCACAGAATATATGAATCAGATGGGACAATGGACCAGATTGAGTTAGATTAGCTATGATGTCACTGAACAGTTAACAAAGTTTGTGTGGCCATTTGGCCTACACTTCCCGTTATTTTTGTTAATGCTACGTCTCTTACTATTCTAGAGATTCTAGAGAAGCAGAAAAATAATTTTGGAACAATCCAATATTTCTATCGGTGTTTGCTGCCATAGAAAGTGAAAGATAATTGCTTATTACTGTGAGGCCGCAATTTAAATTGCTCATACAGATGAGAAAGCGAGCGAAGAAGTAAGAAAGTGGAAATAAATGAAATGCAGACAAGTGTTTTCTGCATTCTAACTCCTTTTTCAGCTGTAATTTAAGACCACATAAAGCTTTCACCAAGGAAGGAAAGTGAAAATGGACAGAAAATTGAAGTTAATGTCTCCAGAGAGAATATGGAAATTAAGCAAGAAATTTACCCAGAATAAATTTGCCCTTAAGACTCTTCATTATATTAAGTTTGGCATGATGGTTAGTACAAGTGATTGTGATTTCTATGCAGTCTACATGCACATACAATAACACTAACAATGCCTTCATCAACCATGTGATTGAGTTCGAGAGCCATGAGGTCATGTTACAGCTATATAAGACTTTGGTCAGACCCCAATTGGAGTACTGTGTTCATTTCTGGTCACCTCATTACAGGAAGGTGGTGGATACTATAGACAGTGTGCAAAGGAGATTTAGAAGGATGTTGCCTGAATTGGAGAGCATGCCTTATGAGAACAGGTTGACTGAACTTAGCCTTTTCTCCTTGGAGCGACAGAGGATGAGAGGTGACCTGATGGAGGTGTATAAGATGATGAGAGGCATTGATTGTGCGGATAGTCAGAGGCTTTTTTGCAGGGCTGAAATGGCTAACACGAGAGGGCACAGTTTTAAGGTGTTTGGAAGTAGGTAGAAGGGGGATGTCAGAGGTAAGTTTTTCACACAGAGATTGGTGGGTGCATGGAAAACACCAGCAGCGAAGTTGGTACAGGTGGATACAATACAGACTTTTAAGGGACTCTTAGATAGGTACATGGAGTTTAGGAAAATAGAGGGCTATGTGGTGAGGGAAATTTTAGGCAGCTTCTAAGAGTAGGTTACATGATCGGCACAAATTGTGGGCCGAAGGGCCTGTAATGTGCTGTAGATTTTTATATTCTATCTCACATTGCAAGCTGATTTAGTGTTATGCTGGTGCTGACAGTAGTCATTAAGACAATCTTTACCAATCTACCAACCATTCATTAATTGAGTCTTCAAGAACAATATTGTCTGACTTGTACATGTGCATGAATAACTTGAAGCAGATTACACATCTATGAAGGTTCTCAGTCATACAAGTAGTAGTAAATCAAGGCAAATGGACTTGCTGTGTTGTCTAGAAGATGTTTTGCTACTCATCCAAGAAGCTTCTTCAGTTCTGATCCATGGAGGGTAGTTTTCAGGTTTATAAACTCTGTGAGTTGTTTAAACGTATAACAATCACATGAGAGTCGTTAAGAGTTGTAGAGGTAATGAGAGGGTCACTAGTCTTATCTCTGCAGGAATGGAGGTGTGAACTGTTGTGGAGAAGCTGGGGTAGAGATGTTAGGCCTGCACCATAAGTATCTGACAGGTGATGTCATACCCCACCCCGTGTTCAGGGATGGGTTTTCCAGTTTGACAAAGATGGCTCCTTTAACTTCTCTTTCAAACCACCTGCCCTCCCTGTCCAAAATGTGCACATTGTTATCAAAGGAGTTTCTCTTGTCCTTTAGGTGTAGACATACAGCTGAGTCTTGATTTGAGGTGTTAGCCCTCCTATGTTGAATCATTGATTTGTGAAGCGGTTGTTTTGACTCGCCGATATACAGATCTGTGCAGTTCTCACTGCATTCAGTATTGCTGTTTATGTTTCGGTACAGGCTGTATATCTACACCTAAAGGACAAGGGACACTCCTTTGCTGATAACAATGTGCAGCAGTAGCATCTATCAGATATAGCTACTTCCTTATATACTCTATAGACATGTCCTGGAACATCAGTAGTTGTTGGAAGAAGAGCCTGTGGATTTTTCGCAGAGTCAATAGGAAGGAAGATGTACTTACGCTTGCTAACCCTCATTGAGTGTGTCCATATTCCCAGTAACAGGTATGAAGCGCAACTTGTGAAGCTGCATGTGCCCATTCACACCTTAGAGACATAGCTGACAAGAATCCCCCACAATCTTGGACATTTCTCTTGCGATCGCAAGACCCTGTCGCACATTTATAATGTAAGGTGCCACAGCCCTGTTTCCCTTGTTTATTGGAGCAACAGACAGCGAGGCAGCAGTGCGGCGTCAGTTGTAGCAACAACTAGGCCTCAAGCCGCAGGCTTGCCTGCTGCAGTCCAGGTGAGGAGATACTGGAGGCGGTACAGCATGGCATCCATGCTCAGTTAGGGCTGGCCTCGCTCATCACTGCTGCCCTCCAGTGTTTGATTGGTGAAATAACAGGCTGAATTGCCAGTAACTGTACCAACAATTTGCGGGACACACCACTCATGATCTTGGACTGTTTATGTGTTTTCTTTAGTGACTATGTTTCTTTTTCTCGCTATTTTGAATGTGCTGTGTATGTTTTGCGCCTTGGCCCCTGAGGAATGCTGTTTTGTTTGGCTGTGTCCATGTATGTTTGAATGATAATTAAGCTTGATTTGATTTGACTCTTTTGCTGAGATTCTCGTATTGCTTGGCAGAGAGACTATCTGTGCACAAAATGACGGGAACAGCACAATGGTCAACACGATGCACTTTAATTCCAACGACTGTATATGGGTGGGTTCATAGTGGGTGAAGTCCTCCTCAATGGTGCTCATCACCCAACTGTCAGTCCATTTAAGACTAATGTCCTGGAGAATGGGCGCATGCATCATTTCAGACCCTGACAGAGTAATATCTATATGAAAGAGAAGATTGTAGCAGTAGTCAAAGAAAGCTTTTGCAGTGTTTGGCACAGTTGTAAGTAAATTCTCAGTGCAGAGCAACTGAACAGGGCAAGCGTTAGAACCCTTCTTGTTGTTCAAAGACAGGTGTATGCAGAGAAATTACAGTGCATCACAAAGCAGGAACATTACTGAATCCAAAGAAAATCTAGTAAACTCTGTCCCGTCCTTGACTTTGAGGGGCTACAGTGAATATTGGAGGGCATATTAAGAGAACACCAGTCATCTCAGAGGTACCTCACCCAATCTTCATTCTGAGTTAGCAGCTTGTCACCAGTCTGCTCATCTGACATAACCAAGAACAAGTACGTCATCAAGGCCGACATTTTTGAAGCAAGAACGGTTAAAAATAATGCAGTAAGACAGTTTCAAGACTAGTCTTTGAGACTGTCCTTTCTTTTGCCAAAGACATATTGAAGGAGGAGGAGGAGAAGATGGCGGCGCGACGCAGCACGCACGGCCACTCCGGTGGTGATGTCTGTTATTTGTCAAGTAGGGGACCATGCACAATTCTGATTTGATGGAGACAGAGGTGAGAGTATGGAGAAACTTCTGAAATGCCCGCTTCACTGCCGCTGTTACTGTGTGGTCCAGAATCTCCGGAGGAGAAGGCCTGAATCCTCGGCTTTGCTTGTTTTGGCGGCCGGGGCAAGGTCGAAGGCAATTGGCAGAGGATGGCATTCGGGAGGCTATATCGGAGAGGCTGTTCAGAGGCTCAAAGTTTTTGGACGGACGGACACAGTGTCGGCTGTGGTCGGGTGCTTCCAATGCGCCGGCAGTTATTGGTGCCCGGAGGTTATGGCAGGGAGTTTCTCCCTTTGCCGCCTGCTATCGGGGACTCGGGACTTTGAGACTTTTTTTTTACCGTGCCCCTAGTCTGTTCTTTATCAAATTATGGTATTGCTTTGCACTGCTGTAACTATATGTTATAATTATGTGGTTCTGTCAGTGTTAGTCTTTGGTTTGTCCTGTTTTTCTGTGATATCACTCTGGAGGAACATTGTATCATTTCTTAATGCATGCATGCATTTCTAAATGACAATAAACGAGGACTGAGTATTGTCATAATCTAATCTAAAATACTCATTTGACCTTAAGTTTCCGTAGTTAAGTTTGACATTTTATGGATGTCAGGTGGGGAATGTTCTGGCTGCTAGAGGTGCTGTTCATTTTGTATAATTGCCACTTCCTGTACGGCTGCCTTAAACATAATTTCCTTGGTTAACGCTGATCGTGAGAATAATTGATAGCATTAGTATATTCACAGGAATAAAGATTCTGTATTGAATTTAGTACATATTTTACTTAAACTTTCTGTAGTTGCACAAGTTTTTTTTCTTTAAAAACCCTTCCGGCTCAGGTAACTTTTGAGTGGGGTTTAACTCCCTGCTTAGCTTTGTACACACATGCACCGCAAGGACAGGAGAAACTTCTCTCTGTTTCTTCTGAATTCATCCATGTGTCTATGAGCATCAACATTGATCCAGTCTGTTTACTTCTTGTTGTCATGCTTGGACCCCAAAACAAGCTTCAGATAACGCTTCTGTAATATATACAATCAGGTCCATTCCCCGAGCTCTTTTCCAGTCGTCATTTTTTTCTTCTCTCCTTCAAACAGTCAACTAATTTCTTTTGGAATTCAAGATCAAATTTTCTCCAACCTTTCAGGGAGTAACTTCCAACTGAGACTGCCTGAAAAACAAGATTCCTAATGTTGAACCTTATGCTTTTGCCAATCAGTTTAAAGCCACGAGCTCTAGTTTCTGTCAACAGAAACCACCCCATTTATTCACTTAATCTTGAAGATCTTGAATGCAGCTATTAAATCACTTCTAGTCCACCTGTGTAGTCGAAATCACTGACAGTGTTCTACTGAATCCTCTCGAGCCCTCTCTGGTGTTGCCTCACACCACTGAATAGTGCAGTCAACTGCAATCAGACTAATGTTCTACAGAGGAACAACACATTACTCTATTTTTTAACTCTATGGGATTCTTTATAAAGCTCAGGATGTTTTAAAATTTTTCTGAATCTGTCCTTCCAAATTCAAAGGTTTATTTTCAAATACTATTTTCAAGTATTTTGAACCTATTGTCCCTTCAGATCATATTCTAGATTCTCCTAATGAATATATATTACATTGTACTTTATATTAAATTTCATCCATCATACTCCTCTAGCCTGTCAAAATACTCTTTTTCCTCAATATTCATTACACTTCCAAACTCTAATGCCCTTGAGGAACACCAGTGCATTCCTTCCCCCACCTCATTCACTACAACTCTCCCCTTCCTGTCCCAAAGCAAATTTGTTATGCAGGCTATCACTGCCCCTTTCATTCTATTCCACTCCAGTACAGTGAAATTTTCTTTAATTAAGAAGTACACTCAAATGGTATATTGTTAGTAAGAAAATCACAAAGGCGAATCAATAAATTGCAGCAGCTATATGAAGCTTTGCTACTGTGTTTTAGTTTCTTTTAACAAATCCAAATTATTATATTTGCATTATGAAAATAGTTGTGATATATTTACATATGTTTTCTGCACCAATGAAAACATGCTCTATTTATTCTATATTTGATATCAGTATTGATACCTTTAATATTTAATATGATATCTAAAACCATAATATTTTTGCTGTTCTAGCAAAATAATTTCAAATCAGATTACTTTTTTTTAGCAACATATCACGGAATACTGGAGGAGCTCAGTAGGCCAGGCAGCATCTGCGGAAAAGAGTACAGTCGACGTTTCGGGCCGAGACCCTTCAGCAAGGCTGGAGGAGAAAAGATGAGTCGAGTTATAAGGTGGAGGGAAGGAAGGGTGAAACTGGGAGAGGTAAAGAGCTGGGAAGTTGATTGTGAAAGAGATACAGGACTGGAGAAGGGGGAGTCTGACAGGAGAGGACAGAAGGCATGGCAGAGAGAAAAGAGGAGAGGAACACCAGAGGAAGGTGATGGGCAGGCAAGGAGATAAGGTAAGAGAGGGAAAAGAGGTTGGGGAATGGTAAAAGGGGGTGGGGGGAATTATGGACATTCGAGAGATTGATGTCCAAACATTTTTTTTAAATCAATTATCAGGGAACAAACTACTATTCCATATAGAAATGCTGCACTAATATTTTTCTCATACAAGAAAAAAATCTGCAGATGCTGAAAATCAAAATAATACACACAAAGTGCTGGAGGAACTCAGCAAGCCAGGCAGCATCTATGGAAAAAAGTACAGTCGACGTTTTGGGCCGAAATCCTTTGGCAGGACTGGAGAAAAAAAAGCTGAGGAGTAGATTTGAAAGGTGGGGGGGGGGAGGGGAGGGGAGAGAGAAGTGCCAGGTGATAGGTGAAACTTGGAGGGGGAGGGATGAAGCAAAGTGTTAGGATGTTGATTGGTGAAAGAGACAGAAGGCCATGGAAGAAAGAAAAAAAAGGGGGGTGGGGTGGACAGGCACCAGAGGGAGGCGATGGGTAGGCAAGGAGACAACACGAGAGAGGGGCAAGGGGATGGAAAATGGTGAAGGGGAGGGGAGGCATTACTGGAAGTTTGAGAAATCTATGTTTGTGCCATCAGGTTAGAAGCTACCAAATGTAATGTAAGGTGTTGTTCCTCCAACCTAAGTGTGACCCTATACCGATAGTGAAGGAGGCCATGGATGAACATATTGGAATGGGAATGGGAAGTGGAATTAAATGGATGGTCACTGGGAGATTCCGCTTGTTCTGGCAGACATAGTGTAGATGCTCAGTGAAGCATCTGTCCTGATGAAGGGTCTCGGCTTGAAACATCGGCTGTTTACTCTTTTCCATGGATGCTGTCTGGCCTGCTGCGTTCCTCCAGCATTCTGTGTGTTAGAACTAATATTTCTGGTCTTTGAAAATGTTCAAATATTATAAGATTTATGGAAGTTATTTCACAAAAGATAGCCATAAGCACGTTATTTAAAATTTGAGGGATGTGCTTTAAACTGTAAGAAATATCAATGCTCTTTCATTAAAAAACAATTACTGTCAATGTTTTTATTCTTTCCTACTTCTGAAATATAATTTTAATATGGAACTGCAACATATTTTATTTATAAAAATCATATCAGGGTAATTTCATACAGTGGGTCAGCAGCATCAGCAGAAACAGAAATATAGTTAATGGTTTTGGTTGCCTACCTTTGCAATCAGTGACCTGGACTATTAACTTTGTTTCTGCTGTAACCTCCCATCTTCCATCTGAAACTTTAACTCTGTTTCTTGCCCACAGACGCTGTCCGACCTGCTGAGCATTTTCTGCTACAACTTCAGATTTGCAACTTACTGTTTCTTTAAAGTCCAATAGTTATTTAACATCTGATTTGACATCTGTTGTGCCGAAAACAATATCCTTATATTCTGGTCAGTCAACTTCTGGTTTATGCATTCCCCAATCTCGTCGTGAAATATTATTCGGTCTTTCATCGCAACTGATTCCTATAAAATAGTATAAGCACGACTCCTCGATGCTACATACACTTATCATTATTCTACTCCGCGTTCAGTAATACTCCGCAATTCGAAATTTTCACCACACAACAAGGAAGTAGAAAGCGCACTCTAGGAAAGTGTTTAGCACCTGCGAAAACATATACCCAAAAAAATCCTAAAATAACAGGATATTTGTCGAGTATTTGCGAATGTTGGCTTTTCAAGATTCGTAGAATTCGAGCACTTTCAGTCAAGTAACATCTAATCGCCTAAACGCCGATCAAACTTAAATAAGTTGTTGTTTCATTGCGCCGCGTCTTTGTCAACAACCCCCAAAGGGGCCAGCAAATGTAATTCATTTCAATGCTGCTCTACTACATATGAAGCCCGAGAACCACACGCCCCTGTCTGATCGCATGCGTTTGATCCCCGCGAAACAGGCTTGCCGGTCTTTCTTACCTGGTGGCCTTCCGAACGAAGTATGAATGTGCAAAGTCTGAATTGTCATCGAGCCAAGCTTCCGTACGCTCGTAGTCGGTGAGGTTGCAAGTCGCCATGGTCCAGGTTGCCTATCAGTTCAGCCCTGCTGGGCTCCTCCAAGTGCCACTCCCACACGTCGGTGCTGCCCGGGGTCGGTACTTGTAGCTACATTGCTTTCTCCTCAAGACCGCCAGGGCATCCTCCCTCCCTGCTCCCGATTGTCGGAGCGGCACCCGCCGATCTAGCAGGAGCGTGTGAGGGGAGGGCGGCGCTCCCGGTTGCTCCGGTTACCTTGCAGACCGAGCAGTGAGCGCGCCTCCAGCCCTTGACTGACAGATCCAGTCACCGCTGCCGCCGAACGCGGAGCTGGGCTCTCCCGCCCACTACCCGACGGTTCTCAGTGCTTGTTGGCACTGGCAGCCCGGAGCTGTAGAGGAGTGCTGAAAGCGAAAAGCAGCTCCAAGACTCTCCTCGGGATTCCCCACCACTGCCGACCAGTTCTCACCCACCACCGCACCTCCACACACAACAATTTGTGCAGTATGTTCTGATGTCTCGTCATCACTTATTTCAAACATTTTATGGGATGAAGTACACCTTTGCAATTATATCAGTCAGTTCCCAACTTTTCATTTTAATGCATTTTCTTACAAATTTGTCTAAACACAGCGGCCATTTTAATAAAGTATTTTTGATCGTGTTATAAAAATAACTTACTCCAATGATATTTACTTTGAAATTATTATTTCCAACACGTTTGACAGCATTCACAAATAGGCCAATATTGTTATACCACAATACTGTAGCACTATATGCTATTGTGTGTGTTCGGCGATAATATATTAGTAAAACCTTATTAAACTTAGCAATTCTTCCCCGCCGACCTTACTTAACATCTGTTATGCTGCGGCGTACAAAGCCCAATGGACAAATAAAATGTTCCAGCCGAGTGAAAGATATAAAGAACCTAAATTCCCCGGCCTCGGAAAGCAGCATACAGATTTCGATGGGGAATTAATCTGCGCTCGTTATTTATGATGTCGCCTGCAATTAGTGTGACTGCGGCAGGCAGCGAGTACTGTACCGACGCTGCCACTGAACAGCTGCAAACCTGGGAACGACCTCAAAGGCGGAAAGCTAGCCTGGACTAAACACCAAAGTGCTCTTATTAAAGAAAATGTGCATTGTACGTGATAAAGATATAGTAATGGCACCGCTGAGGGTGGTTTAACAATATCGCACTGAAGTTTTACTGCAAGAGAGGGAGGAGCGGGGGGGGGCGGGTTGAGGTAACATGTGCTCTCCTCGAGAGACCATGAAAGGCAAACAGCTATGGCAAAAAACAGGTGTGACGGACAGTATTCGGTCACGTCGTTTGAAACGTCAATGAAACATCCGTCGTCCATTCGTCCCTCCCCACTGCTGATCTCCCTCCTGCCACTTAAACCTTGCAAGCGGAACAAGTGCTACACCAGCCCCTACTCCTCCTCTCTCACTACCATTCAGGGTTCCAAAAAGTCCTTCCAAGTGAGGCGACACTTCACTCTTGAGTTTGTCGGGGCCATCTACTGTATCCGGCGTGGCCTCCCGTAGATTGGTGAGACCCGTTGTAGGGTGGGAGACCGCTTCGCCGAGCACCTTCGAGCCATCCGACTCAAAGAGCGGGATGTCCCGGTGGCCACTCACTTCAATTCTAATTCCCATTATCATTCCGACATATCAGTCCATGGACTCATCTACTGCCAGGATGAGGCCACACTCAGGCTGGAGGAGCAACTCCTCACAGTCGGTCTAGGTAGCCGCCAACCTGACGACACGAACATCGATTTCTCGCACTTCTGGTAATGTCCCCACCCCCACCGCTCCTTCACGATTCCCATTCCTGCTTCCTTCTCTCACCTTATCTTCTTACTACCTGCCCATCACTTCCCTGTAGGGCTCCTCGCCTTCCCTTTCTTCCATGGTCTCTGGTCCTCTCTTATCAGATACTCACTTCTCCAGCCCTTTATCTCTTTCGCCAATTTCCCAGCTCTTTACTTCACCCCTACCCCTCTATCTGTTCCAAATATCACCTGCTACTGTACCTTGTAGTTCTTCCTCCCTCTCGCCACGTTCTCTCTGACTTCTCCCCTTCCTTTACAGTCCCGAAAAACGGCCATGCCCTGAAACGTCAACGGTTTTTTTTCCATCGATTCTACCTGATCTGCTGAGTTCCTCCAGTATTCTGTGTGTTGCTTTGGATTTCCAGCATCTGCAGATTCTTTTTTTATGTTCATCATCTACATTATTCATCATAAACTTTTTCAAGAACCACTAGATTAGGACATGAGCAAAACACACAACGTGCTGGAGGAACTCAGCAAGTCAGGCAACATCTATGGAAATGAATAGACTGTCACTGTTTCAGACTGAGATGCTTCTTCAGAAGGAAGGGGGAAGACAGCAGATTAAAAAAGTGGGGGCGAAGAGGAAGAAGGATAGTTGGAAACTGATTAGTGATGCCAGGTGAGTGGGGAAGATCAAGGGCTGGAGAAGAAGGAATCTGATAGGAGGGGAGAGTGGAGCATAAGAAGAAGGGAAGAAGGAGGGGACCCAGGTGGAAATGAAAGGCAGGCGAGAAGAAGTAAAAGGCCAGAGTGGGGACGAGAGGAAAGGTGGGGGGGGGCGGATTTGTTTACTGGAAGGAGAAATCGATATTAATGCCATCAGATTGGAGGGAACCTAGACAGAATATAAGGTGTTACTTCTCCAACCAGAGAGTGGCTTCATCTTGGCACAAGAGGAAGCCATGGACCGATGCATTGGAATGGGAATGGGAATCGGAATTAAAATGTTTGGCCACAGGGAAGTCCCACCTGTGTCAGGTGGTGCAGAGGTACTCAGTGGAAGGTTTTCTTTATTACAACCTACTGACAATTCAGATGAAAGATGAACAGTCAAAAACTTGGGAGATAAACTGTTGTGATTTCTTCACAATGCTATGCAGACAGGAATGAAGTAATTTATTGCTCTCTTTGCATGTCTATTGCGATAAATTGAAAGAATATATATTAGAGTGTGCCAATGAAAGTGAAGTGAATGATTATTCTTTGTAACTGTGTACATACTTTTGCTATTATTGTGTCTTTCGAATGTTGACAGCTGACCAAAGTGTTTAAAAAACACACTTCAAGCTACAGGAAAGGCACATGTGATTCATGTCTGACAACTGGCCATTCCTAATTGATAAAGTTCAAAGTTCAAATTTATGATCAAAGCATGTATATTATATACAACCTTGAAGTTCATCTTCTTGCAGGCTCCCAAAAAACAAAGAGGCACAACAGAACCCTAGAAAAAACACACAAAACAAAGACCACCACGTATCCAATATGCAAAAGAGGACAAATTGTGCAAAGAGTGAAAAAAAAAACAAATAACACATAGAACATGAACTTCAGAGTCAGAAAAAATGAGTCCACATGTGCAGAGGCAGTTCAGTACGGAGACGAGCGAAGCCAGTCCGGGAGCCTGATGGTCACAGGACACCAACTACCTGTTGAAGGGTCTCGGCCTGAAACATCGACTGTTTACTCTTTTCTATAGATGCTGCCTGACCTGCTGAGTTCCTCAAGCATTTTGTGTGTGTTGCTTTGGATTTCCAGCATCTGCAGATTTTCGCTTGCTTGTGATACTCCTGAACCTACCACATGGGTCCCAAGACTCCTGCACCTCCCAAGAACATAAGAACAATAGAATAAAAAAGAAATAAAGAAAACCATTAGACTTTTAACTTTGTGTTTTCTGTCACTGGATACCATTAATTTACATCTGGTCTTTCATTCTGTATTTAAGCAGTTTGTAGTTTATTGGCTATCAAGTAGCAATGTTTGCAGGACATTCATAAAGTAACATCACTTGATATTTCAGGCGGTTATTCCCTTTCATTGTACAGGCGTTTTTGCCATTACTTCACTGCTTTCGGTCTCAAACATTTGAAATTATCTATCATATGATATTAATAGATGAGGCTATTCTGGGCTTCTCCGTTCAGAGTTCTCCTTTATATATGTAATTCATTGAATATAAAGCAAAGAAGCAGGCAGCTCAGCCCAACCGATGGTGTTTCTGCTCCACACAAACCTGTCCTATCCTTATACCTGCATAAACTATCTTTTCCTCCTTCATCTTCATGTGCTTAATCATCTTTCCCTAATATGCAATTATGTTACTTGACTCATGAATTCTTTGTGATAGTTGTAAGAATCCAAAAGCAGAGTTAATCAGTTATTCGGAAGCACATCAGGTAAAGACACATTTATTTTCTTTCTGTGTTAGTTGTTTCATCAGATTCCCTGTGAATACCCAGTAGCAACAAGACAACACTGAACTTTTATTTAAGAGTATGAATTCCTCAGGGCCCAAGGTATTATAAATGGTAACCATATGGTATTATCCATGCCCTGCTAATACATTCTGTACGAGAGTTGATTCATCCAGTTAAGTCATTACTATCTGTTTACTTCCACCTCCGTGGGTTGATGCTGCCTCCCACCACAGCAATTCCATCAGTCCCATTCTTCCTTTCCTTATTTCCCTAAACCCTACAAAGTGTTTTCCTCACATATGCCCATCAAGTCCCACTTGATGTTTTAGTTACTGCTTATCCTGAGCATAGCTTACAGTAGTCAAGCATTAGCACATCTTTGAAAGAAAATCAGAGTAATCAGTGGAAACCCATGTAGTGATGGAAAGAACATGAAACCTCCACAGAGACAGCAACGAAGTTGCCTATTGAATATATCACAGACAAGCATAACATACCCTGATTAGTCTGAGCAACAGATTGGTGAGGACTCGGTCAACAGCATAGGATATGAAGACACAAGTGATTTCAGATGCTGTAATCGGAGCAACAAACAATCTACTGGAAGGACTCAGCAGATCAAGCAGCATCCAGAGGGGAAAAAGAATCGCTGACAATTCGGGTCAAAACAGGATATGAGATGACAAACAGTTTTGCAAAGTAGTCTCTTCAATATTCTAAAGAAGTAATCAATGTTTAGAAATACCAGCATGGCAGAGAAATAACACCTTCAAGAAGTAATAGATAATTGTGCTTTTGAAAATTTTATTTGACCAAGAATTATAAACATTGCAAAATCATAATTGCTATGTTCAGTTTGACTACAGTAGTAGTAAAGCTTGCCAAAAAGGGAAAAAAAGAATTTTTTTTCTCCTTTCAATTCATGGAGTTCATTCATAACTCCCTTGCTTCCTCAAGGCACTGGGCTTACATTTCCGTACTTCTCTCAGACACCAAGTGGATTTCATATCTGAGCATGCTGACCCTTGGTTCCCTGTTCCCAATATCCCATCCACAGATGTCCCACTTCCTAATGGTCCTGTTCCACTCAACTCCAAACCTGATCCTTTTCCCTCAAATACCCCATCACTGCACTGCCAATTAAAGGTCTTCTTTGCACCAAACTTCCTCCAGTGACCTTGATTTGATGTTTACCAGTCTCATCTTGTGTGAGTCGGGTCATGTAAAATACACAAAATTGTTGCCCAGTGTAATAGAACATTTGGACCACTGGCTCCTTAAATATATGAAAGGATTTCTAATTTATCCCCTTTGTTGTCATTCTTCTGAGTTACTTAAATCTTTGCAAACTATTTTTTCCTAATATTTCTCTAAATGCTCTTTTATATTCCCTTTAAAATTATGATTTTCTACCTCTTATAATGTTTATGAATACCAATGGTACATATCAATTAATAATACACCCACAGACTCGATGGAAAGTCATTGGCTAGAGGGCACACTATCTTGTTATTTGGTCATGGTATGAGACAGAATTGCTATTGAAATAGCTGGTTTAAACTCTTGCCTCACTATTTCTCATTTTTCATTCTTTTCCAACAATTTTCATCATTGCTGCTGTTGAATATTTACTCCTTTATCATTTATGTTAAATCTCCCTTATTACTCTGTCATATTTTTAGGTGCCTTCCACCCAAATGATGAGATTTTCTCACTTGCCTCGTTCTTTCAGTCTACCTCGTCCCAATTTCTTCTCCCTCGACAAACATCTTCTTGCCTTTGTTTTTATATTAAATTAAAGAATGCCTTTGGAAAGTTAGCCTAGGATTTCTCTAATTAATCAAAAGATTTTAATAGAAGTTTAAACAATTATAGGCTCTGCCTGGCAATAGCTCTTTCCAAACTGTCTTACAGCACCAAAACAGTAGATAAACATAGAAGTGGATCTGGTAGAAGACAACTAGGTATAATAGCAGAGGGAAAGGTAAGTAAATTGATCACGAAGAAAGGGAATTAGAGTCGGTCTTATAGAAAGAGAAAGTAAAATAAATGGCATCTATTCTAACTAAGCTGGCAGATTACATTTTCCTTTAGCATTGACTTTACTGCTTACATTACCAGTCATGTTATGGTCATTAAACATCTGTGTCATTGTCTAAAATGTAACAATATTATTTGAAGGAGCCAATAGCCTCCCATTTAGTCTAATTTCAGTGGAGAGTCGGTATTGTTGACATGAATTTTGTCTTTGCACCTCGGCTTAACCGCCTCGGATTGTCAATTGCTTATCTTTATTATTGCATGTAAACTACGTACAACTTTTAGAAGTTCTGTGTATTGCTCAAGCTCAGAAGCATTATTTCTCATTATTCCTGTAGATCGTTAAAAGGAGAGCATTGCTGACTCCAACCATTGCTGTCTTAAGGAGTACTGAAAGAAAGCATATCATTATACAGTATTCTCAAAAGCAGGCACCTCATTGTGTCACTGATGACCTTAGCTCTTTACTCACTGTTGTGGACTGCTAGAAGACTTTCAGACTCACAATGGTATCAATAGGATGTGGTAATCAAGGAATTCAAATCTGAAATGATTCTCTAAGAATTTGATACCAGTGCCAGATGATTATTAACTTCACACACGAATCATTGTCTCTTTGCCAACAAAGGCAACTATGCTCCATCACCATCATTATTCGTTGTCAGCCTTAACTAATGGTTAAATTCTCCATTGTACAATCACACACTTAGCACCATTACACTATTTGCACAATAATATTTAACTATATATCTCTCCAGCTAGTCAGCTAGGGGTGGACAAGTTACGTACCGCAATGCAATCACCAACATTCTTCTCTCCTTCAGGAAGAAATGGGAACAAACAGGAGGAAGGCTCACAGGCTTAGCTTGAATTGAGAAGTGGATGCTGGTGGTCAATGTGCTTGATTGTTACTAGGCCTTTGATCAGCCGAGATTAAAATATTACTGAAATTGGTGATATGTCAAAGCTTTGGTTGTTTAAATGTTCTACCTTTACCTAATTCCCAACACTTCGCCATATTTATATACTTATTTCAGAAATTATATCTGAAGCTCATGTCCCAGTCATTAAAGGCTAAAGAAGAAGATATGGTCAAGTCATTGCATTCCCCAGTTCATGGCACTGCAGATATTCAGTCATGAGAGATCAGGTCTTATTGTGATAGGTCACTGGGCACAAATGATCTAGAGTTCTGGCAGGGGACAAGCAGAGCTTTCTCTACCAATCTGACAGAAAATTCAGCTACGGTCCGTTTCTGTTCTTGAGAACGCAGAAGATGAAGGCAAGCTATAAATAAAGCCTGATACTCAGAATCCTCTCTTCATCATATTCTTCTCCTTCCTTTTGTCATGTCTTTCCTTACTTGCTCTTCCTTCTAATTCTCTTTTTCCGTATCTTCGTCCTCTTGCTCCTCTGTAGAGCGTTGTGGCCTTATGATGCTTACACTCTGGAGGATGCGATAGACAACAACAAAACTGGATTCAGTCTTCACAGAGTCCTGCACAAGATTACTTTGAAGATACTGATAACATCTTGCATCATGCGAGGCCGTGGCTGCTCTTGTAATTTTGTACTTAAATACGCTTGGACCATAAGACCATAAGATACATGAACAGAATTGTGCCTTTCAGCCTATCAGGTTTGCTCCACCATTCCAACATGGATAATATATTATCCCTCTTAACCCCATTCTCTTGCCTTCTCTGCATAATCTTTGATGCCCTAACTAATCAAGAATCTATCAACTTCCGCTTTAACTATGCCCAGTGACTTGCCCTCCACAATCGCCTGAAGCAATGAATTCTGCAGATTTACCACTACCTGGCTAAAGAAACTCATTGTCATTTCTGTTCTAAGTAGGCATCTACAGGGCCAGAGCCATCAAATTCTGGAATCATTCTCATGAACGTACTCTGGACCCTCTCAGATATCAGGATGTCTTTTCTTAGATAAGGAGTCCAAATACTTCAAGTACAGTTTGACCAGTGTCTTATAAAACTTTGGCCTTACATCCTTGCTTTTATATTGTAATCCTCTCAAACTAAATGCCAACATTTCACTTGCCTTCTTTACTTACTGATACAACCTGCAAGTTAACTTTTAGGAAATCCTGAACAAGAACATTCATGTCCCTTTGCAGCTCTGATTTTTAAATTTTCTCCCTGATTAGAAAATAGTCTACCCCTTTATTCTTTCTGCATGACCATACACTTCCCAACACTGTATTCCATTTCAAAGGTTTCAAAAGTACATTTAATGTCAGAAAAATATAGGGTACAATATACATCCTGAACTACTTTTTCTTCGCAACCATCCACGACAGCCCCCAAAGAATGAATGACAGTTAAAAGTTAGAATCCCAAAGCAACCCCTCCAGCTCCCCCCTCCCACGCATAAGTGGCAGCAAGCAATGATTCCCCCTCCCCCACCAGCAAAAAAAAGCCACGGCGCCCACCACCAAGCACTCAAGCGTGCAGCAAAACAACAGCAAAGACACAGACTTGCAGTACCCCAAAGACTGCTTGTTCACCTGGTATTCAACATACCACAGGCTCTCTCTCTCTCCCTAATAAGGGAGAAAGAGATGTCTCCGTTTCACAGTGAGAGGGGAGATATAACAAACAACTTGCTGATTTACGATGTTAAAAGTTTGTTGCATCGCTTTTTCTGAGCTCTGTGCCCAAAGAACTTGGGTCTCTGGGCACACAGCCAGCAGCCAGCTTGTTGGTTTTGATCTTTCATTTCTCACAACTCACTGGATTCCTGCAGAGACATGGACCTTCGGTCGGCCCGTCTCCAGCGCCACGAGATCTTGGACCTCCAAAGGCAAGCAAAGCTCTTAGACCGCACCCTTGGCCAGTCGTGAAGCCCTGAGAGTGGGTCCCATTCCCACAAAGAACCGAAGTCACTGTGTAACTCCAGGTCAGGGTCTTCAAAAGAACCCTGAAAGGGAAAAATAGAGATAGTAAAGGTGGAAATAGAGCTGTTTCTGAAGATGTGAACAAAGGAGTCGCTGTTAGGTGCCATTTTCTCCTCCTAAGCTCCTCCAGTCTTCAATCTGTCTATGTCCTTCTGCAGATTCCCTACTTCCTCAACACTGCCTGCCCCTCCACCTGACCAGGCAGCATGAATGGTAAAAAGTTCAGTCGACGTTTTGGGCCGAAACCAGGCAGGACTGGAGAAAAAAAGTTGAGGGATAGATTTAAAAGATGGGGGGAGGGGAGAGAGAACCACCAGGCGATAGGTGAAATCTGGAGGGGGAGGGATGAAGTAAGGAGCTGGGAAGTTGATTGGTGAGATAAGGTGAGAGAGGGAAAGGGGTATGGGGAATGGAGAATGGGGGGTGGGGTATTACTGAAACATCGATTTCTCAGACTTCCGGTTATACCCCCCACCCCACTTTTTCCTGCGGAACTCCACGGGTCCTTGATCAGATTGGAATAAAGAGCTGTGATAGAGAGAACAGCCTTTGTTTTGTGGAGTCATTAACAGGTCTTTTGATCTTCTAAATCTATTTCAATCATTGTACTTCCTGGACCTTCTCCAATCCCATTAATGAACACTTGGTCTGTAGCCTACTATGCCTCAGCATTTCAAGTGCTTTTCTAGATGTTTCTTAAATGTAATAAATACCTACCTCTACAGTGTCACCTAGTGAGTGAAAAAGATCTTCCTCATTTCACCTGTCAACCACTTATTCCTCATCTTCACCCCATGCTTTCTTTTCCTGAGCGCCTTTTTAAAATTCTGTCTTTTCTATGGTTCCTCATGCCCTCTGTCAGCATCCTCCTCAGACTCCTATGCTTCACAACTTCTCTTGTCTCTCTTCCGTCCCAGGCAACTTCCTGTTAACCTCGTCTGAACTCTCTCCAGTGCAAACACATCCTTCCTATAGAGTGGCAACCAAAACTACACACAGAATTCCAGCTGTATGTTTTATAAAGTTGTAGCAAGACTGATCTTATGGCAATCATTGCCCACTGAGATGGGCATCCCAGTGGGATCTCCCAATCTGGTATAGCAACTGCTTTGTCCAAGTCGTCAAGAAATTTATGAATTGTGGACAGAGCTCTGCCCATCATTGAAATCAGCCTTTCCTCCATTGACTTTGTCTACACTTCTCACTACCTCAGAAAAGATGCCAACACAATCAAACATCCGCATGCTCTGGATATTCTCTCTTCGCCTTATCAGCGGGCTCAAGGACAGCCGTCCCACTTTCATTGAATAGATGGACGATGCAATAAGATAGACTCTTGACCTTGCAGACTACCTCATCATGGCCTTGCACTGTATTGTCTGCCTGTACTGTACTTTCTCTGTAATTGCAACACCATATTCTGGATTCTGTCATTGCTTTTCCTTTTTACTACTTCGATGGACTGATGTTGTGAAATGATCTGTATGACTGGCATGCAAAACAAAGTTTTTCCTCTATAGTTTAGTACATGTGACTATAATAAGCCAATTACCAATCATCATCTTGATGCTCATGTTATTCCCACTGTTGCAGGCCTTGCCAATTAGTGTTTCACCTTTCTTCATTAATAAGTCATTACTCAGATTGGAACTAATTCCTTTGATTGCTTGCTCATGGCTGTTATGTATCATTCACATCCTTCATGGGAAGAAATGATGCAACAGCAGTTGAGTTTTTAGTTTATCATTCTTATTTGAATTTTAACATCTGGATATACAGTGGATTCCAGTTAATCGGGACAACTCTTAAAGAACAAATACTAATTGAAAAAATAGTTGAATTCCCTTCATTTATTTGGGACACCATTCTGCTTAATTGGGACAGGAGACTGTAGCTGAACAGCTTCAAATTAGCGTCAGTCACTTTGAGTTGTTGTGGCTGTTAGACACCGCACCATGCTTAAATAGATTTGGTTGCATATGATTGTGATCAAAAAGCAGTGATTTTTGTCAGTGATAGTTGGCAAGAAATAAGTAATAAGGACAATTCAGAACTGTCTTGCTCACTGTGGTTTCAAGCATTCATGCTTGGAGATGCCAAAAGCAGCTGGGGGTGAAAATGAAATGTCTTCACTACTTCACTACTTCAGCAAATGCTGGCTGGTTGTGTAATGGCATCAGTACTGGACTTTGGGGAGAGAGGTCCCACGTTCAAATCCGGCCAGCTCCCATTGCACGCTCTCCATCTGTGCCTGGGTCGAGTGTCGAGCTAACAACTCAACCTCGTAAAAAAAACCTGGAGGGGGATCGGGATAGGCTCCGCCAGGTTTCAGATGCCCAAGACACGCCGTACGATAAGCATACCAAAAACAATCAATGCAAAAGCTTGTCATGACAGTGCCCTGACAACTCCGCCGGCTCCACCAGGAGTTAAGGGCACACACATACACACTTCAACAAGTTAGGTACTACAAAGAACTTGAAATTATCGACAACCATCTTGAATGCAACAATGAAAATGAAGATTTGGAATTCAAACTTCAAATTGTATTTATTATCGAAATACATATATGTCACTAAATAAAATTCATATATATATATTAATTCATGAGTTTCATTTTCTTGCAGGCATACTCAATAAATCCATAATAGAGCATTACCAATAATAGAATTAATGAAAGACCGCGCCAATTCGGGCATTGAACCAGTGTGCAAATACAACAATAAAGAAATAATAATACAGTAATAATAATAAATAAATAAACAATAAGTATCAAGAAGATGATATGAAGAGTCATTGAAAGTGAGTCCATAGGTTGTGAGAACATTTCAATGATGGGGCAAGTGAAGTTTTACTTTGTGGTTCAAGAGCCTGATGGTTGTGGTATAATAACTGTTCCTGAACCTGGTGATGTGAGTCCTGAGGCTCCTGTACCTTCTCCCTGATGGACAGCAACAAAAAGAGAATGAACTGAGTAGCAGGGGTCCCTAAAGTTGGATGCTGTTTTTCTTGCGACAATGCTTCATGTAGATAAACTCATTGGTGGGGAGGGTTTACCGTGATGGAATGGCCCAAATCCACTACCCTTTGTAGGATTTTCCACTGAAGGGCATTGGTGTTTCCATACCAGGCTTTGACACATTTGTCAAAGTTTTAGATGTCATGCCGAATCTGCACAGACATCTAAGGAAGTAGAGGCTCTGCTGCACTCTCTTTGTAATGGCCCTTGTGTGCCAGACCCAGGACAGATCCCTTGAAATAATACCACTGGGGAATTTAAAGTTGCTGACCCTCTCCACCTCTGATCCTCTGATGACCTCTGGTTTCCTCCTCCTGAAGTCAATAATCAGCTTCTTGGTCTTGCTGAAATTGAGTAAGATGTTATTGTTGTGGCACCACTCAGCCAGGTTATCAATCTCCCTCCTAATGCGGACTGGTCACCACCTTTGATTCGGCCTGTAACAGTGATGTCACCAGCAAACTTGAATATGGCATTGGAGTAGTGTTTAACCTCACAGTCATAAGTGTAAAGCGAGTAGAGCAGGGGGCTAACCGCACAACCTTATGGTGCACCTGTGCTGATAGAGATAGTGGAGATGTTGTTACCAATCTAATCTGACTGGGGTCTGCAAGTGAGGAAATTGAGGATCCAATTGCATAAGGAAGTATTGATGCCAAGGTCTTGAAGCTTATTGATGAGTTTTGAGGGAATGATGGCGTTGAGTGCAGAGATCTAGTTGATAAAAAGCATCCTGATGTATGCATCTTGGCTGTCCAGATGTTTCAACTTTGAGTGAACAGCCAATGAGATGATATCTGCTGTGGACCTGTTGGAGTGGATCCAAGTTGCTTCTCAGGCAGATGTTGATATGTTTCATCACCAACTTCTCGAAACACCTAAGCACTGTGAATATAAGTGCTACTGGACAAAATCATTGACGTGGGTTACCACGTTTATCTTAGGTACTGGTATAAGTGAAGTCTGTTTGAATCAGGTGGGTACCTCAGACTGCTGAAACAAAATGTTAAAGATCACAGTAAACTCTCCAACAAGATGATCAGCACAGGTCTTTAGTACTTGGCCAGGTACCCCATCTGGGCTGGATGCTTTTCAGGGTTCAACCTCCCGTAGGCCTCAGAGACTGAAATCACAGGATCATCTGAGGTTGTGGGAGCTTGTGATGGTTTCTCCATGTTTTGATGGTCAAAGTGAGCATAGAGGGCATTGAGTTCATCTGGAAGCAGAGCTATCGTCAAAAGCATTGTGTGAAGACAGTCCATTATCTGCACTAGGTGTCTGTGATTTTGTTCATTTACAGTAAATCTAAAGAACATGGCAGTGTACACTGGATAAATTCTGCTGTCAATGACGATTAGGAACTAATGTACAGTTTTAACAGAACTGGAGAGGTATTGATAGTGTTCTATTTTTTTCTATATTTCATTTAAGTACATAATTTGTTACTCACTTAAATGGTAGTTTGTGCCTTTTTATATCTTTTAAACTGTTTTCATGAAACTGGTTAATTGGGGTAGCCGCTTAACTGGACTAAAATGTACTGGTCCCGATGAGCTCAGGAGTTCACTGTATCAAAAATCTGTGTAATATTCCACATTTATGTTGATGAATCTGGGTGATATATTATGTGTTTATGCGACCTAAATATCTTTCCTAGTTTAATCAAAGCCCATTGCTAGATCCCAGATTAATGCACTACTTGTTCCCATTCTGCATAGTTCAGCTAATTTTATAAACAGGTTTTTTGGTCTGAAGTGGGTTTGTACCTGCAATTTCTAACTGCTTTCCTTTATCTTGTGAAATACTGAGAGGAGATGGTGACTGAAGAAAACTATAATAACAAAGGAAGTCCTTAATTCCTATTGCTGAACTGTTCAAGCAGTTAATGAATTGGCACCTTTGTGTATATCAGACAGACCTGGTGCAATAGTTAAGTTGGAAGAGAAATTTTGTAATTCATTATTTCCATGAACCTGTTTGAGGAAATATGAAGTAGAACTTTATTCAGTGTGAAAATACAGGTGTGTTCCAACAGCTCAGCATTAAAACTCTGGGTTTCAGCTGTCCCCTTTCCTTCTTATTCCCTTCTTCCTCACACAATCCTGCTGGAGAATGTGAATTTGTTGTATTTACCCACAGAATAAATACTAAACTGGCTTGAAAAAAATATATGCAAATTTTCTCTAAATACTCATTTTAAACGAAGAAAACATTTTTACAACCATATCAAAGTACTTCTTCAAATTAGTAAAATGTAATAAAATAAATTGGAATTAAGAATGCAATTTTATAGTTGGATCAGCCACATGTTATTTCAGGCAGCTGTAGATCCCATCGTAAATATCTCAGTGGTCATCTTGTTTGAATGAAAATAAGAAACTGGCACTAGGCATTTCTTTTGGTGTGCACTCTGTTCTTTATCACTAACAGCATAGCTTTCTGAAAACAAAGCTAAACAAAAAGGGATTGAGTTTTGAAGAGATGTTAAATGTTTGAAAGGAAGAAAAACTTATTTAATAAATCTGACCCCTATCATTTTATTATTTATTATGAATCATGGCACTCATCTAAGAATAGTCCATTTACTTTAATTGGATTGTATTTGTTGTAATGAACCATGGGTGAGAATTCATTAGAGGAAATTTTGGATCTATTTTAAACAATCAGTTGTTCAACAGAGATAATACTTGCATTATATTTTTACTCTGCTGAGAGAGCTAAAATCCATCATCTTTTCTGTGGCCTACTGTGGAATTATGATTCGGTATTACAATATTCTAAAAGTAAAGATTAAAGATAGTTCTATTTGCCATATGTACATCAAAATATCAAAAAACACACTGAAATGCGTCAACGACCAACACAGTGTGTTGGGTCAGCTTATGAGTATTACTGTGCTTCCGGCGCCAAAATAGCATGCTCACAATTTACTAATCCTTGTACTGTGAGATGAAACCGGAGCAAATGGAGGAGACACACATGTTATTGGGAGAACATACCAACTTCTTACAGACAGCAGTGGAAATTGAATACCTATCTGCAATGAATTGCTGGCACTGTAAGGCAGTATACTATCTGCTAGGCTGCTCTGTCACCCCATATCAAACTAATTCTTCATATTAAAATATTCAATTCGATATCCATTTGTCTTCCAGCACTTCTAACTGGGTGTTCAAACCTGGTTTGTTATAAATAGCTCACAATGAGTATCATGAACACAAGAGATTCGGCAGATGCTGGAAAGAAGTGTTTCAGGCTGAAACATCAACTCATTAATCCTTTCCTTAGATACTCTCTGACCAACAGCATTTTGTATGAAGTTGTGTCGTTTTGGCTTCATGTTTAAAATATTTAACAATTACTTGCCATGACCTCTAAATCAAGATCTAGACAAAGCTATTCCTTACATTAGGGACATTTTTTCAAAGAACGTAAACACTTTAAAATAATATGTATGTTGTGGCTTGTGGTTGGGGTTTTTACATATCGAGCGTCTTTCCTGTGGGTAGTGAATTGGCTTCAAAGTAACGTGCTTGTGCTAATAATATATCAGATACAGAATTGGTGAGGGTGTTAGGCTATAAATGAATAATGCTTGTTGATGTATGTGGAGGAAGCACTGTAGCATGAAATGTGCTTAACCCTCTATCTACTGCTTTCTCTAAAACTCACATAGAACTATGATCCTTGTTTAGCCAGAAGGGCTCCCCACTAGTGTTATGTATAGGGAGTTATTAGCTACACATCCATGAATGAAACTGCAGATGTTAGAAATCTAAGGCTAAAACAGAAAATGCAAGAAATCTTCAGCAGATAAGCATCATTTATGCAAAGGGAAGCAGTGTTAAGATAGCAGGCTGATAGCCTCAACCCAAAATGTTAATTCTGTTTTTTGTTTTCCACAAATGCTGCTTTCCATGCTCCCAGCTTTTCTCTTTTTGTAACTTATTAGTTGCTGATTAAATTTCTGTTGGCTGCTGCTGCGATTCTGCTTATTGAACTTCTGCTTGCTGTTTAAAATTAATGAAGTTCACAGAGATGGATGCACAAGTTGCTTCAAGACTTTGTTCAGTGTTAGGGACTTGTGCATAAATCAGATGCTTCCCTGTTGGTGATTAGTAGCTGTCAGAAAATTGGAGGAATGAGCAGAGGAGCAAGAGTCTAGGGTAAGTTACTGAAAGATGGATGAGGAGGAGCAAGAGTCTAGGGTAAGTTACTGAAAGATGGATGAGGAGGAGCAGGGAGAAGGACTCTTAGCTAGAGGCTTTATCAGCCTAAGGCACCAAGAAATGTTTTCAGTATTTCAATCACTTTGAGATGCCACCTGCATCAGCCGCAACTGCCATAAAGAAATGTAATGTGTTGACAAAAACTGCTATTTATTTGAAAGTAAACTTGCAGCTGGTGCGATTCCATGCATTTGTTGACACTATCCTTTCAGTGACGCTGACCTTCCAGTGAGGTTGTCCTTTCAGTGACATTGACCTTTCAGTGACATTGTCCTTTCAGTGACGTTGACCTTTCAGTGACATTGACCTTTCAGTGACATTGACCTTTCAGTGACGCTGACCTTTCAGTGACGTTGACCTTTCAGTGACATTGACCTTTCAGTGGAATTGACCTTTCAGTGACATTGACCTTTCAGTGACATTGTCCTTTCAGTGACGTTGACCTTTCAGTGACATTGACCTTTCAGTGACGCTGACCTTTCAGTGATGTTGTCCTTTCAGTGGCATTGACCTTTCAGTGACATTGACCCTTTCAGTGACATTGTCCTTTCAGTGACGTTGACCTTTCAGTGACGCTGACTTTCCAGTGACATTGACCTTCCAGTGATGTTGACCTTTCAGTGACATTGACCTTTCAGTGATGCTGACCTTTCAGTGACACTGACCTTTCAGTGACATTGTCCTTTCAGTGACATTGACCTTTCAGTGACGTTGTCCTTTCAGTGATGTTGACCTTTCAGTGACATTGACCTTTCAGTGACATTGTCCTTTCAGTGACATTGACCTTTCAGTGACGTTGCCCTTTCAGTGACATTGACCTTTCAGTGACATTGTCCTTTCAGTGACGTTGACCTTTCAGTGACATTGACCTTTCAGTGACGTTGAGCTATCAGTGATGCTGACCTTTCAGTGACATTGAGCTTTCAGTGACATTGACCTTTCAGTGATGCTGACCTTTCAGTGGCGTTGACCTTTCAGTGGTGTTGAGCTTTCAGTGACATTGTCTTCCAATGATGCTGACCTTTCAGTGACATTGACCTTTCAGTGGTGTTGAGCTCTCAGTGACATTGTCTTCCAATGATGCTGACCTTTCAGTGACATTGACCTTTCAGTGGTGTTGAGCTTTCAGTGATGCTGACCTTTCAGTGGCATTGACCTTTCAGTTACATTGTCCTTCCAATGATGCTGACCTTTCAGTGGCATTGACCTTCCAATGATGCTGACCTTTCAGTGACGTCTTTTCAGTGACATTGACCTTTCAGTAGTGTTGATCTTTCAGTGACATTGACCTTTCAGTGACGTTGACCTTGCAGTGGAATGCACTGACAAGAAGGATGAGTGTATAGTGAATGTTAACTTGACTGTGCAGGCAGAAGCATTCGATGTTGCCCCCTTTTTCTTATGTTCTTACTCATCTCCAATCACCCTTGCTCCACAACCCAATAAAAACTCACCACTAGAGGAAGGCAAGGTGAAGGAGACTTAGGATGCATACAGTGCCACCACTATCGTATGCAAAAGTGCAGGGAAACGAGTACTGTAGGGATCTATTTCTTTTAGAGTAATCATTCCCCTTAGCACTACGTATGGATGGAAAACTTCTCTATGTGCATTGATCTGTTGTCTACTCATGCACATTGCCCCCCTTCTCTCTCTCTCCCTCTCTCCCCGCTCTCCCTCACTGCAATGTGAATACACCAGTTAAAGCCACCTCTCACATGCATATTTTTATTTAATTGACATGTAGTTGCACAGACACAACAAATCGGCAATGAGTATGAACCTAAATGCCAGCGAATATCATCAAGTGCACTGACAGTTACTGGACAACAGACTTTGGAAGGGAGAGAGACAGCAAGAGGGAAGACTTAAACAGTACGGAGAAGACGTTACGGATGCGAACAAAGGGATGTGTGAGTAACAGTGCACAGTACAGAGTGAAAGGCACATAACAAGCAAAGCTAAAGTGTAAATAACGTGATGATGGCCTTCGTCGGGAAAGTTGACGGATTTGATAGCACTAATGATAACTGGGAATCATATATCGAGAGGGTTGAACTGTATTGCAACGCAAATGGCGTGGGTGATGAAAAGAAAGTATCCACAATTCTTAGCTGAATGGATGCTAAAACATACAAGCTTTTACACAATTTAGTAACTTCTGAAAAGCCAGCAAGCAAGATGTTTGACGAAATTGTTACAATTTTACAAAATCACTTGAGCCCAAAACTGCTGGTAATAGCTGTGAGATTTAGATTTAACAAAAGGAACCAGTCAAAGGATGAAAATATTGCTGAAGAACTTGCCCAGCTGGATTGGAGGAGGATACTGGAAGGGATGATGGCAGAGCAGAGGCGGCTGAGGATTCTGGAAATAGTTCACAAGGTGTAGGGCAGCTATATCTCACAGAAGAAGAAGTTCTCAAATGGCAGGAGTAGGCAACTGTGGCTGTCAAGGGAAGTTAAAGACTACCAAGGAAAAGGCATACAAGGTAGCAAGAATGAGTGGGAAGTTGGATGACTGAGAGCTTTTAAAATCCAACAAAAGGCAACTAAAAAAGCTATAAGAAGGGAAAAGATGAAGTATGAGGGCAAACTAGCCAATAATATAAAACAGGATACTAAAAGATTTTTCAGCTATATGAAGAATATAAAAGAAATGAGAGTTGATATTGGACCACTGGAAAATGATGCTGGTGAGGTAGTAATGGAGGACAAAGAAATGGCAGGTGAATTTAATGGGTACTTTGCATCAGTTTTTACTGTGGAAGACCCTATCTGTATGCCAGAGATCCCTCAGTGTCAGGGAGCAGGAGTGAGTGCTATTGTTGTTACAAAAGAAAAATGCCAGGCAAACTGAAAGTTCATAATGTGGATAAGGCACCTGGACCAGATGGATTACATCCTAGAGTCCTGAGAGATGTTGCTGAAGAGATAATGGATGCATTGGTCATGATCTTTCAAGATTTACTTGATCCTGGCTTGGTGCTGTAGGACTGGAAAATTGCATATGTAACTCCACTCTTTAAGAAGGGAGGAAAACAAAAGAGAGAAAACTACTGGACAGTTAGCCTAGGTTTTGTGGTAAAGTTTGCAGATGATACAAGGATAGGAGGAGGGCTAGGTATTGCTGAGGAAGCAATGTGATTGCAGCAGGACTTAGATAAATTGGAAGAATGGGCAAAATAGTGACAAATGGAATACAGTGTCAGGAAATGTATGATAATGCATTTTGGTAAAAGGAACAAAAGTGGAGACTATTTTCTAAATGGGAGAAAATTCAAACATCAGGGGTGCAAAAGGTTTTTGGAGTCCTTGTGCAAGACTACCAGAAGGTTAATTCATAAGTTGAGTGTGTGGTAAAGAAAGCAAATGCAATGTTGGCATTTATTTCAAGGGAGATAGAATATGAAAGCAAGGAGATAATGCTAAGCCTTTGTAAGACACTAATCAGGCTGCACTTTGAGTATTGCCAACAGTTTTAGGCCCCATATCTCAGAAAGCATGAATTGCCATTGGAGAGAGTCCAGAGGAGGTTCACAAGGATTATCTTGGGCATGAAGAGGTTAACATATGAAAATCGTTTGGCAGTTTTGGGTCTGCACTCACTGGAATTTAGAAGAATGTGGGGGGGGGTGGATTTTATTGAAACCTACTGACTGTTGAAAGGACTAGATAAGGTGGATGTAGAGAGGATGTTACCTCTGGTGGGGGTATCCAAATCTAGGGGGCACACCCTCAAAACTGAGGGGTCACCTTTTATAATAGAAGTAAGGAGGAATTTTTTTAGCCAAAGAGTGGTGAATCTGTGGAATGCTCTGCCACAGACTGCAGTGGAGGCCAAGTCCATGGGTATATTCAAAGTGAAAGTTGATAGATTCCTGATTGGTCGGGGCATCAAGGGATATGGTGAGACGGCAGGTGCATGAGGTTGAATGTGATCCAGGATCAACTATAACGAAATGACAGAGTGGACTCGATGGGCTGAATGGCCTAATTCTACTCCTATGTATTGCAGAACTGCGCAAACTTTCCCCAATACTGCTACTTTAGAGATGGGCTTTCTGATGCACTAAGGTTCAGGCTTGTATGTGGCATGTATAGTCAAAGCAGTCAAAAGAGGCCATTGTCGGAAAGAGACCTAACCTTAGAATGGGCATTGACCATTGCAATATTATTAGAGACTGCAGCAAAGGGTGCAACAGAACTACAGAAAAGGAGGTTAGAATGTGAAATACACAAAATGTCCCTGAATGATACAAAAAGCTGAAAAATTCATCATCCTCCCTGATGCAAATACTGGTGGTTCAAAGAAAAAGTTTGTAAAAAGTGTCACCGATCAGGTTACATAGAGAGTGTGCAAATCAGACAAAAAGCAGCACCATGGAGAGTAAAAAGTTTCAAAACACAAATGGCTGAAGTGACTGAATGTGAAAAAGAATCAGACAACAGAGTGTCTGACAAAGGTGAGTTATCATGCCTAGAACTGTATAGTATTACTGAAGCAGATCACAAAGTCATATGAATCACAATAGATGTGTCTGGTGTAAAACTGAACATGGAGGTTAATACAGGATCAGCTTTGTCTATAACTTCAGAGGCTGACTATAACAGACTGTTTTCTAAGCTACCATTAGAAATGACCTCGGTGATGCTAAAGACCTGTACAGGTGAAAAGTGTCTCCCAATGGCAAACTGAAAGTGAATGTGACATATGGAGGCCAAACATAACAGTTAGAGCTTTATGTATTGAATAGTGGAGAGCCAGCACTTTTCAGGCATGAATGGTTGAGAAAGGTCCAATTAGACTGGCACTCAGTCAAAGCTCTCAAAGTGTCAACAACAGGCAACTGCAGCCCAAACGGTAACACCAACCAGAGGCGGTCACAGCTACTTAATGCTAATGAGAAGGTGTTTGAGAATGACACTGATAAACTCAAAGGCATGAAAGCCAGAATTGAACTGGATGAAGCAGCAACACCAAGATTCCAGAAAGCGCATCTAGTGCCTTACACACTACATCCTAAAGTGGATGCTGAACTTTAGTTCATTGTCCAGGAGATCAAGAAGGGAAAGGCAGAGCTGTTCACATATGCAGGGACTTCAAAGTGAGCATCAACCTTGTGCTCTGTACTGTGCAGTATCCCCTGCCACAAACAGAAGACATTTTTGCATCTTTGGCAGGCAGGGAAGGTTTTCAAAGATTGATTTGTCACAAGTCTATCTGCAAATGGAGATTGAGGAGTCAGGCAGGAAGTTCCTCACAATTAACTCTCACAAGGGACTGTTCCAGTATATTTGTCTTGTCTTTGGTGGTGCATCAGCCCCAGCAATTTGGCAAAGAGCAATGGACTAAGCGCTTCAGGTTATCCAGGAAAACGATGTTACCTTGATGACATCATTTTAACTCGCAATAATGACGAAGAGCACCTCCAGAATCTTGCTAAAGTACCCACTAGGCTGAGTGAATATGGCCTGCATGCAAAGAGAGAGAAACGTGAGTTTTTCAAGAATTAAATCTCATATTGTGGGCATGTTATTGACAAGCATGGCTTACATGTGCCACAAGAGAAGATTGAAACAGTGCTACAGGCACCCAAACCTGGAATATAATACTTGGGTCTTGTAAAATACTAACACCTGTTTCTCCCAAGTGTTGCTACAGTGCTGCATCCATTGAACACACTGTTGCAGACAGGAGCAAATTGGGAATGGCCAGAAAGATGTGAAAGAGCATTCAAGGAAACAAATGGACCAGTAATATCAGATGAACTGTTCACCCATCATAGAACATAGGACATAGAATAGTACAGCACAGTACAAGCCCTTCGGCCCACAATGTTGTGCCGACCCTCAAACCCTGCCTCCCATATAAGCCCCCACCTTAAATTCCTCCATATACCTGTCTAGTAGTCTCTTAAACTTCACTAGTGTATCTGCCTCCACCACTGACTCAGGCAGTGCATTCCACGCACCAACCACTCTCTGAGTAAAAAACCTTCCTCTAATATCCCCCTTGAACTTCCCACCCCTTACCTTAAAGCCATGTCCTCTTGTATTCAGCAGTGGTGCCCTGGGGAAGAGGCACTGGCTATCCACTCTATCTATTCCTCTTATTATCTTGTACACCTCTATCATGTCTCCTCTCATCCTCATTCTCTCCAAAGAGTAAAGCCCTAGCTCCCTTAATCTCTGATCATAATGCATACTTTCTAAACCAGGCAGCATCCTGGTAAATCTCTTCTGTACCCTTTCCAATGCTTCCACATCCTTCCTTTAGTGAGGTGACCAGAACTGGACACAATACCCCAAGTGTGGCCTAACCAGAGTTTTATAGAGCTGCATCATTACATCGCGACTCTTAAACTTTATCCCTCGACTTATGAAAGCTAACACCCCATAAGCTTTCTTAACTACCCTATCCACCTGTGAGGCAACTTTCAGGGATCTGTGGACATGTACCCCGAGATCCCTCTGCTCCTCCACACTACCAAGTATCCTGCCATTTACTTTGTACTCTGCCTTGGAGTTTGTCCTTCCAAAGTGTACCACCTCACACTTCTCCGGGTTGAACTCCATCTGCCACTTCTCAGCCCACTTCTGTATCCTATCAATGTCTCTCTGCAAACTTTGACAATCCTCTACACTATCTACAAAACCACCAACCTTTGTGTCATCTGCAAACTTGCCAACCCACCCTTCTACCCCCACATCCAGGTCGTTAATAAAAATCACGAAAAGTAGAGGTCCCAGAACAGATCCTTGTGGGACACCACTAATCACAATCCTCCAACCTGAATGTACTCCCTCCACCACCACCCTCTGCCTTCTGCAGGCAAGCCAATTCTGAATCCACCTGGCCAAACTTCCCTGGATCCCATGCCTTCTAACTTTCTGAATAAGCCTACCATGTGGAATCTTGTCAAATGCCTTACTAAAGTCCATATAGATCACATCCACTGCACTATCCTCATCTATATGCCTGGTCACCTCCTCAAAGAACTCTATCAGGCTTATTAGAAACGATCTGCCCTTCACAAAGCCATGCTGACTGTCCCTGATCAGACCATGATTCTCTAAATGCCTATAGATCCTATCTCTAAGAATCTTTTCCAACAGCTTTCCCACCACAGACGTAAGGCTCACTGGTCTATAATTACCTGGACTATCCCTACTACCTTTTTTGAACAAGGGAACAACATTCACCTCCCTCCAATCCTCCAGTACCATTCCCGTGGACAACGAGGACATAAAGATCCTAGCCAGAGGCTCAGCAATCTCTTCTCTCACCTCGTGGTGCAGCCTGGGGAATATTCCATCAGGCCCCGGGGACTTATCTGTCTTAATGTATTTTAACAACTCCAACACCTCCTCTCCCTTAATATCAGCATGCTCCAGAACATCATGACCTATCCCTGACCATCAGACAAGTGTGCAATATTTCCCCTCATGACATTGGAGCCACTTTGTCACACACTGTGAAAGATAGGTCCGAACGTCTGATTGTGTTTGCTTCAAGATCACTGACAAGTGCAGAACACAACTACACACAGATCAACCGAGAGACCCTTAGTCTAGTATGGGGAATAAAGAAGTTCTACCGCTACCTCTACGGACAAAAGTTTACGCTAGTGACAGACCACCAGCCCCTTGTGTCCATTTTTAATTCCAGGAAAGAAACTCCAGTGATGACTGATACGTGGTTACAACGTTGGGCACTTTCCCTAGGAACCCACTCTTATGACATAGAGTTCAAGGGCACCAAACAACAGGGCAATGCTGACAGCTTGTCTCGTCTTCTATTGTTGGCAACTGAAGAAGAAACGTCTTCATACTGTGACCCAGAAGAGGTGTTCCACACCACATTGGTGGACCAGTTACCGGTAACAAATTCTGAAATATGAAGAGAAACACCGAATGACCTGACATTGTCAAAAGTCAGTGGCATCACCATGCAAGGATGGCCAGCTCATCCTGTTTTCAGTGAGACGAGGCTAACTGTCGGTATGTCAAAGGACCCTAATGTGTGGATCTCGTGTTGTGGTTCCCTCTAAACTGTGCACTAGAGTGTTAAAGAATCTGCATGAAGGACACCTGGGTACACAGGCAAGATTAAGTGTCTCGCCTGAAGCTACATGTGATGGTCAGGAAAAGACAGGTTAAAGACTTGACCAGAGGTTGTTCAGAATGCCACAAAGTTCAAAATGCACCCCCACAGCTGCCGTTACATCTGTAGGGGTGGCTGTCTTCACCATGGCAAAGAGTCCATATTGATTTCGCTGGACCATGTTTCTGATTGCTGTGGATGCTCATTCGAAGTGGACTGAAGTCATAGCAATGAAGTCAACCACATCAGAAAGGACTGCTTCCACTATGAGGACTATCTTCTCCAGCAATGGCTGACCTAAAAAAAAATGTGGGTGACAATGGACCACAATACATGTCAGAGGAATTCAGTGTATTCATGAAAAAAATGGCATCAAACATTTCAAGTCAGCTCCTCATCACCCAGCAATGAATAGGTTAGCTGAAAGATTTATCCAAACCTTCAAGAAGCCCATTAAAGCACTGGACAAGGAGGCCATTTCTGTTCAGCATAAGGTGGGCAACTTCCTTTTTGTGTATTAGAACTCTGTTCATGCTACGACAAATCAAACACCTGCAATACTGTTCATGAACAGGAATCTAAAGATTGTGCATAGACCTCCTGAAACCAGATCTACAAAGGGAAGCGCAGTATAAACAGTTCAGCCAGTTGCCAAGTGAATCTGCAAGGAGCTTCGAGATTGGACAGTGTGTGATTACTGAGAATACAAGTGGACTCCCAATAGGACAGCTACGAAAACACTGTTATACATAGTGAATGTTGAAGATCATACATGGAGACATGATCTGGACCAGATGCGCAGCTGAAGAACACACCTGAGTTGACTGCATCCAACAAGATTGACAGATTACATCCACTGGACTTAGTTCTAAGTGATGATCATGTCACTGACAGCCAAGTGACAACTGCAACAGAGAAAATTACCTTTGACAAGACACCTGCCAAACCATAGGTCCAAAGGTGCTATCCTGAAAGACACAGAGTGCCACCCAAAATACTGAATCTTCAGGATAGGGAAGTTAGTTATGGACTGTTATTGTGAAAGCATGTTTATTTGAATATGATTTGTTAAAGGGAAATTGAATGTTTTGTTCAATATACAGTTTATATTACATTAATCTAAAGGAGGAGGAAGTGTAATGTATGGATCTAATTCTTTTAGAGCAATGACTCCCCTTTGCACTACATATGGACCTATAACTTAACTATGCACAACGATCTGTCGTCTACGCATGTATATTGATCCTCCCCATTCCCTCTCCCTCTCTCCCTGCTATGTGAATACACCAATTAAAGCCACCTCTCGAGTGTGTGTTTTTAATTTTAATTGATATGTAGTTGCACAGACACAACAAATACCACCAGGTATAAGTTGGACTGCTTATACATACAGTGTTATCACAAAAGGATGCACAATGTGTTAGTGGCACCAACCGCTTGGTGTCAAGAGAAAGCTGCAGGTACCATCTTTCCAGGTACAAAAATGTATTATTTCTGGTGCAGTAAAGGTAGCCAAGGACTTTGCAGGACCCAGATTTAGAAGACTCAGTAAGAAAAGGGTAAATACAATGAACAGCTTTTCTAAATTCCAAAGGGTTTTATGTCAGGGGAATTTTATCTCCCACATGATCCATGCCACTTGTTGGAAATGATCATTAGCTGAATATTGTGTGATAAGGACATTACTTCCAGCAATTTAACTAAACATGGATGTTTTCCCACTGGCTGCCTTATCATCTGAGGGGTGGCAAATAGATCTGAAGGTTGTGCTATCCCCAGATCTGACCTTATGGTGAAAGAAAGGCCATTGACAAGGTAGTTAAAGATTTTACATTGAGCTGAGGAACTCCTGCGTAAATGTAATAAGACTGAGGTTATTAACCCTCAGAACTCAGCCAAAGATTTGCCCCCACCCAGTTGTCATGGACTTCAACTTGACCAGTGTACAATATGTCGGACTTATTAAATACTTAATACTTTATACTTTATTGTCGCCAAACAAAATGATGTTGTGGGCAGTTGTTCTCATCCCACCTTTAGTATTTAGCTCTGGTCCATTAATAAGGTCTGGAACAATGTAGCCTTGGCAGAAAATAAGCAATTTATTGAGGAGTAATTTTTGATTTATAGCACTCTTGAGAAATCCTTTTGTCACCTTACAGATGCTTGTGTGTAAGGTGATACAGTGGTGACTGACATGACTGGATTCAATTAGGAACAGTAATATTCATGGCTCATTTAGAAGTAAGTTTAGCTAAGTTTGGAGCAGATCAATAAAGCAGGTTACATATTGCTTTTAGAGTACAAAAATAATTTCAACTTCTTCACGCAAACATGAAGAAATCTGCAGATGCTGGAAATTCAAGCAACACACACAAAATGCTGGTGGAACGCAGCAGGCCAGACAGCATCCATAGAAAGAGGCATAGTTGACGTTTCAGGCCAAGATCCTGATGAAGGGTCTTGGCCTGAAACATCGACTGTGCTTCTTCCTATGGATGCTGCCTGGCCTGCTGCATTCCACTAGCATTTTGTGTGTGTTGCTTCAGTTTCTTCACAATCTTTCAATGATGGTAACACCAGCGAACATCAAGGAAGGGTAGTTAAACACGCTCATTGAAAAGGACTGCTAATTTCCCTTAGTGTAATTTGAATGTTTCTTGCCTGTGCAGCCAGTATGTCAAAAATCTGTCACTAAAAATAGTAGGTATTGAAGCAATGTACAATTACTTATCTTGTCTCACATTTTAAGGAGGATTTTAAAGTGGAAAGAAAGACGAGTGCAAAATTTTAAATGGAGAATGCCAGAATGATCAGCTTTGGCTGCTGAAGGCAGAATGCAGAGGATGGGTAAAAAGGAAAGTGACAAACAACATCGGAGGAGGAAAAATGTTCAGTTTGTTTACTTGTTTAGAGATACAGCACAGTAACACCCCCTTCCGTCCCAATGAGGCCACCCCCTCCCAGTTACATCCATATGAACAATTGATCTACCTTTGTCTCTTTGAAATGTAGGGAGAAAGCAGAGCACTCAGAGGAAACCCATGCAGTTATGGAGAGAATTTACAAACTTCACCTTTAGCAAGAAAGTTGAACCTGGGACGCTGGCACTGTGATAGTGTTAAGCTAATTACTATACTACAACTCTGCCCTTCAGCTTGCAGAATGGAAGGATTTATTCAGAATAAAGGAGAAATAATATCACTAAGTAATTTAAATATGGGCTTTTTGAAGCCGATGAACTGGTGTGCATTTAACAAGCATATGTATGAATTGTAGTGAGGTCAATCAGGCAGATGAGTACAAATTTGGTTTGCTGTTGTGCCAGACATAATGAGGTATTCACAGTAATGAATCTTGTTCCCATCCTTTAATTATTGACTTCTTTTGTCATCTCTGAGCAGGGTTGTTTTGTGAATCCGCTACCACTTTTCCTTGCTTCATTATGGAGTAATTTCATCACGGCCTTGAACAATGCCAGTGGCACCTCTAGGGAGCCAACTGAAAACCTGCGGTCAATAGTTCTTTTCCTTTCAGCCGTTTTCATCCACCACACAAGATAAACTGAAACATAAACAATACCGACATTCAGTGATGGATGTCTCCCTTCAGGAGAAACATTCACTCTTTAAGCATCCAACCACGACATTAATGGCCTTGAACGGAAAATCCTGCAAAAAGTAGTGGATATGGCCCAGTTTGTCACAGATAAAGCCATCCCCACCATTGAGCACATCTACACAGAACGCTGGTGCAGGAAAGCAGCATCCACTACCCAGGTCATGGTCTCATCTCATTGCTGCCACCAGAAAGAAGGTACAGGAGCCTCAGAACTCACACCACCAGGTTCAGAAACAATTATTACTCCTCGACCATCAGACTCTTGAACCAGAGGAGATATCTTCACTCAACTTTACCAGCCCCATACCTGAAATGTTCCTATAACCTATGGACTCCACTTTCAAGGACTCTTCATCTCATGTTCTCAATATTTATCATTTATTTATTTGTGTGTTTGTTTTTTTTCCATTTTGTATTTGCATAGTTTGTTGTCTTTTGCACACTGCATATCCACCTGTTAGTGTGGATTATCATTCCATTATGGTTATTAGATTTACTGTTTATACCTACAAGAAAGCGAACCTCATGATTGTATATGGTGACATATATGTAATTTGACAATACATTTACTTTGAACATCTGTAGACA
Source organism: Mobula birostris (assembly GCF_030028105.1). Classification (NCBI taxonomy): domain Eukaryota; kingdom Metazoa; phylum Chordata; class Chondrichthyes; order Myliobatiformes; family Myliobatidae; genus Mobula; species Mobula birostris. The sequence continues at coordinate 105,043,117 of NC_092372.1, forward strand.
GGCATCTTGCTGAAATTGCTTTCAGCAGATCAAATTATAATGAGGCCAAATAATTTAAATTAACAGAGCTTTGATTTGAAATTGATTTTTCAGTAATTGTGCCAGCCTTGCCCCAATGTTAGATCAGTCGTAATGAGGATCAATTTCCTTATTGCATTGTGAACTGTTTTAAATAGTAATTCTAATTAAGGGTCTGTTCTAGCATATAAATTCCAAAATTTCTTTGTTGTATATTGGCCTACTTATTGTGAATTTCAAACACAAATTGTGTTCCACAGCACGACAAATAATATTTAATGGATTTTTGGGGAGGAGTATGGAGGTATTCTAATGCCCAAGCAGCATGCAAGGTTCTTTGTTGGAGTTGTGTTTTAATTAACTGGCATTTGTACAGTGCCACTAATTGGAATGCTTTTTTGCAATACACACATTTCAAAACTGGCATTTCTGCAACCAACAAATAGATACCAAAGAATAGATACTGAGTGTCTGATAAGGTTTGTCTGTAACATGTGTGCTTTACTAAGGAAGTGACTATGATGCTAAGGGCCCATTGCCAAAATGGGGTCAGTAGAAATACACTGGATAACAATTTTTTTTTGGAAGTGTTGTTTCCATAGAATTTTGTTTTTGTTTATGATAGACCAATTGAAGCTGAACACAAATAATTTCAGAATACTTTTATTGTGTAGGAATTTAAAGAAACAAGAAATTAACTTTTATTGAATATAACACGTTTAATTACATAATGGTTCTAATGCTTGGCAATACTGCAACTAAGCTAAAAATGTTTTGTTGATGGTTTTTGTTAGTACTTACTCTCTGAGGCTCCTCGCTTAAGTGTCCAACCATAATCAGCCAGCAATGATGAATTCAGGTTGCCCTGATACTGTTTCTCCATGATCACAATGTCCTGGTGAAACCTTTCACCATGTTCCAACACTGACAACACCAAGACTTGCAGGGATGAAATCTAAATGGGAGTGAGGAAAATGAGACTTTAGTGACATGATGCACTCCATGACGTTTTATGCCTGAAGCATGTTATCAACCAGCTGCACGGTTTGGTGCTCTGTAGTTGCCAAGAAAATTTTCAACAACATCCTTGAATGCCTTCCAGCAATTTTCTCTGGTCCCACTAGAAGCTCTTCAAATTGCCTGTCATTGATGACCTGTTTGATCTGTGAACTAACAAAAATGCCTTCCTTAATCTTGGCATCAGTTAGTCTGTCTTGAATTATGAATTGAAATAACAAATATAGGCAATTAAAAAAAAACTGGTGCATGATAGGGAAATTTCATGGTGATTTTCATAATCAGCAGTCTGAAATCCATAAGATACACCCAGAATTATTCAGGAAGCAAAATCTTTGTTGTCCAGTGATATCAGTGACCAGCTAAAATTCTATCAAATTCACAGGAAGACGTTCTTTGTCAAACATTAGTTATTTAGCACCAATATGTTGTTGTTTCATTTCCTTAGGGTAGCATGCTCAACTCAATAATGTTCAGTTTCTCAGTAAATAACAGTCCTGTCCCACTGGACTGTTGTGTGAAGCAGAAAGAGAATGCCACTGCTGTTTGATAATTACCTTCGTGAACAGGATAAGGCCTTTTCACTTTCTCACCTTTAATGCCTCACAATATCCTTCACCATTAATAACTTGACAGTCACTGGCAATCAAAAGCTTTGTTAGGGCCATTTTTGACTGCTTACTCTCACCTCCTCAGATTTCTCCACTTTCTACAACACTGTTGTCAGGAATGTGTTAGAATACCTCCAACCTTAACTCCAACTTAACTCCAACCAGATCCTGCAATTTAACTTAATGTCCTTAACTACTGGTACATTCTAACCACAGAACGTATTTTCCAGGATAACCTGCAAAACTGAAACTAAGAGGGATTAATTTAACAGGGCTTCTAGCTCCACTACTGAGCAAGATCCAGTATATGTAGCAACCCTGTATCATCTTCTGTGATCTTTCGTAAAGCTGAGTGCCATCCTAATGGAGAAAAAGCCACTGGTTCTTCATCAACATTAAGTTCATCGAAGGTACACCATCTCCATGACAACAGGACTGAATCAAGTGTGAGCTTGAAACATCAGAAATATCTGAAGGCTGAATTAAGGGAAAAAAAATGACATGTTGTCAAGTCGGACATTTCCACTTATACTTGTGGCTGGTAAAATGATCAGATGAAATTACATCCCTCTGGATCCTTGCAGGCAATTGGAGGAAATTCATGTTAAATAACTCAGTCATCAACTTAGTGATGCATGAAGCATATCACCTCATTAAATTATAATAAGCCAACAAAACTGGAAATATATGGCATAATTCAGTTTGGAAATACATTCTGGAACATTCAACACTAAGAGGATCAGGTAATTAGATGTGTATCCTATTTACTGGAAACCATACAAATATCAAAGAAAATAACTAACTCTCAACCATGACTGAAAGCACATTTTCCATGGGTAAGATAGAAAAGAAATATTGGCACATTTAAGGCTCTAGAGGAAAGAAAGTCCAACATTTGTTTTCAGTCATATTATTTAATACAGCCGATGAGATCTTTATAAGCAGAAAATAATTATTAAAATGTGGAAGTGGTGCAAACAATGTTGGACATGTACAGTATCAAATAGTTGGAAATTACATTGTTCACCGATTGAGATGTTTAGAAATTACATTGATTGAACACATGTACAAAAAATTTGAAGTTAAAATAAAGGAATGTGAAATTATTCCTGGAACAAATGAAGATGAGTTCTTCACTTACACTTTTGGAAGCCCAACTAATCCAGAAAAAAGAGTAAATAAAAAGGAAAACAAGACAGTAAATAGCTCAACATTACTGCAGGAAATAGGCATGATATCAGGAAATTAATTTAAGAATATTGTGAAGTACACCAAGTGAAGAACTCATTTCTAAAGATAACTGAAGAATGGTCACAAACAGGGAATATTTTATCGGTAGCTGAAGAACATAAGAGCAGGCCCTCAGCCCCTCATTCCTGTTCAGCCATTCTTTAAAATCATGACTCATCTTTAATTGAGATTCATTTACTCACCTTTGCTATATTCCTCTTGACATCTTAAAATCTATCAATCCCTGTCATGAATATAACTCCAATAAATTAATAAATATGCATAATAATAATATACAAAGACTGATTTCTCGGAAGCTCAGGGAGTCATGAAACAGCACAGAAACAGCCTCTTCTTCCCATCACATTTATGCCAATCATCATGACTAGTTATACCAATCCTGCTTGACCAAATGAACTCCATATCCCTCTATGCCCTACTCATTCAAATACTATTCCAGATGCCCATTAAGTGTTGTTACTGAACCTACGTCCACTACTTCCTCCAGCAGTCATTGCACATCCTGTGTGAAAAATTTACACCTTAGATACCTCTTAAACCTCCTCAAACTTATGTTCTTCTTATTCTAGACACCATTACTACAGGTATTAAATACTGGCTCTCTGATCTATCTATGCCTCTCATAATTTTGTATACCATAATCTTACATACCTCTTATCATGTCACCTCTCATTCTCCTTTGCTCCAGGCAAAATAGACCTAGCCTATCCACTCTCACCCCATAACTCAAGCTCTTCAACCCAGGCAGTGCACTTGTGAACCTTCTTTGCAGTCTCTCTAGTTTAAATCACATCTTTCCTGTAGCGTAGGACCAGAATCACATACAATACTCCAAGTTTAGTCTAACCAACATTTTGTAAACTGTAACATGACATCCCAATTCTTATACATCTCAAAATACCATTTTCTTCTCAGATCTGAATAAATGTTATGGACATCATATACAAGGGCTCTTACTGACTACCAAAAATTAGGATGAAATGTTACTGACACTAAGATTTATAATGAGTCTATTCTAGGATTTGATGGAAAGAAATTATTCACTACTTTCCTTACACTGAAGAAATTAATGAAGGAACTTTTATTACATTTGCAGGACCTCAGCAAATCGTGCAGAATCTATCGAGAGGCTGCTTGTTGTTGAGGCCGTCATCAGAACTATCATATTTGCTCCCATACATGCAAACTTGAAACTTTTCAATTATTGTTTCAGCAGTCCTTCTTCATCACCATGGAACCTACTCACCTAAAAATGAATGAATGCTCTCATTTGATAGAATGGCAAAGAAGTCAATGTACATTTTTTTTCTTCCAAGTATCAATAGTCAGCACCTAATTACATCCACTGAAATAGTACAATGGTCCTATTCATAATAAATGTAAAAGTAGGCTACAGCTATGTGTGCACTTTTTTCCAATATTTTTATTGATAGTATATAAATTACATGAATACAAATACAAAATTCATAAGGATACAAGTAAATAATACAAATTACATTACATTTAAATCACAGTAATATGATCACAGTATCCCATATTCCATGTATAAAAAAAGATTGAATTATGAATTGAAATAAAATAAAATAATTGTATTTTATTAGAAAAATCTACCCTCACTACCAAAATGAGCTGGTTGGTAAAAAAAAAGAATACCTTACCATATGATGTTATAATAATAATGGCTCAGATCCATACTTTAATAACAGTTCAAAGAATATGAAAATAATACAGAAAGGTTCCTCATAAACATTAGAAAATCATGTTTAGAATCAGAAACCGAACAACGAAATCTTCTCTAAATCAAGGCATAACATAACATCAGATAGCCATTGAACATGAGTGGGTGGGGCGGCCTCCTTCCACTTGAGCAAGATCACCCTCCTGGCCAGAAGAGACATAAAGGCCAATACCCGCAAATCAGATGACTTCAATTTTGTAGCACTATTTTCAACAATACCAAACAAGGCAGTCAAAGGATTGGGCTTAAAGCTGACATTGAAAAGTGCAGAAAAAGTTTGAAATACATCTTTCCAAAATTTTTCAAAGCTCGAACACGTCCAAAACATATGAATTAGTGTGGCCACTCCATTAGTACATCCATCACAGTAAGGGGAAATATCTGCGTAGAAACGGGAAAGCTTGTCTTTAGACTTATGAACTCTATGCACCACTTTGAATTGTAATAAAGAATGACGAGCACATAATGATGAAGAATCAATAACTTTTAAAACAATCTTCCAACTCTCATCAGATATGAAAATCTGAAAACATTTTGGTTTATTGAGATCCTCCCCCTCAAGTCCCATATTTTCTAATTGTTTTTTTAAACCATCATTAATTGACTCATCTTTTAAAGAATGGGATAGATTGGATATTAAACGATTCAGGATTTGTTTGATGGAGGGAATCTCTCTTCTTTTGTGCAACTTCCAACAAAATTTAACCTTTCCAACACTCACTTTTTTCAATACTTACAGATTAGAGATTTTTTAAGATCTCAATTACTTACATTTCCTACAAGTCCAGATAAGAATATAGTAGTTACAATTTTTAATCTGAAACCCTTTGATAATGGTTCAATATCTTACATTTATGGTCTACTGTTGGGACTGAAAAAGGCCCCTTTAGATAAAATTAAAGGAGAATGTGTGCACTTTGATTCAGATTTGAAAAACAAATTGTAATAGAATAGCTGAATGGAAAATATCAGAATTTATTCAAGTTAACAGCAATGGATTTCATAGAGTATATGGTACTACACCACAGAAAGTGGGCTATTAGGAAATCTATTTCATGCTCGAAGGAGGAGAAGATGGCGACGCGACGGCAGCGCTTGCGGCCTCTCCGGTGAATGATATCTGTAATCTGTCAAGTAGGGGACCGTGCACAATTCTGATTTGATGGAGACAGACGTGAGAGTACGGAGGAACATCTGGAAAGTTTCTGAAATGCCGGCTTCGCTGCCGCTGCTACTGTGTGGTAACCGGAATCTCCGGAGCAGAGGGCCTTGAATCCTCGGCTTTGCTTGTTTCAGCGGCCGGGGCTAGGTTGAAGGTGCTCGGTAGAGGATGGCGCTCAGGAGGCTGTATCGGAGAGGCTGGTCAGAGGCTCGAAGTTTTCAGACGGATGGACTCAGTGTCGGCTGTGGTCGGCTACTTCCAAGGCATCGGCAAGTTGACGGTGCCTGGAGGTTTATGGCAGGGAGTTTCTCCCTTTTGCCGCCTGCTATCGGGGACTCGGGAGTCGATTGACTCAGGGAATTTGAGACTTTTTTTTACCGTGCCCATGGTTTGTTCTTCATCAAATTATGGTATTGCTTTGCACTGCTGTAACTATATGTTATAATTATGTAGTTCGGTCAGCGTTAGTCTTTGGTTTGTCCTGTTTTTCTGTGATATCACTCCGGAGAAACTTGTATCACTTCTTAATGCATGTATGCATTTCTAAATGACAATAAAAGAGGACTGAGTGTTCTCGTAATCTAATCTGTACCTGAACCATAGCCCCCATACTACTCCTATCCATGTACTTATCCTAATTTCTTTTAAAAGTTGAAATTGAACCTGCATCGATCACTTCTGCTGGCAGCTCATTCCATTTTGCACACCTCCCTGAATAAAGTTTCCCATCAGGTTCCCTTTAAATATTTCTCCTCTCACCCTTAACCTATGACATCTAGTACTAGTCTTACCCAGCCTCAGTGAAAAAAACCTACTTCCATTTACTGTATCTACAGTATATCACCTCATAATTTTGTGTACCTTTATCAAATCTCCTCTTGTTCACCTACACTCCAGGGAATAAAGATCATCAATTTTTGCTTTCGATATACCCAATGACTTGGCATCTACAGCCTTCTGTGGCAATGAACTCCACAAATTCATCACACTCTGGCTGAATAAATCACCCATCATCTCTTTCCTAAAGGAACGTCCTCTTCAGAGGTTGTGCTATTTCATTGGCCTTTCATTCGGCTCTGGAACACCTGGACAATGAAGATACAGTACGTACGTCAAGATGCTCTTCATTGACTGCAGCTCACTATCATTCCCTCAGAGCTAATCTCCAATACCTAGGCCTTGATACCTCCCTATGTGATGCATTATCAGTTACTCCAAAAGACTGGAAGTAGAGTAAGTACTGAAAGGCTTTTATTAACAGTAAATGGTCCAACGTCCATGCTGAATATTTGTCTTGGACTGAGGGAGGAGCAGTGACACAATCGCCTTTATTCAGGGGTCTGTGGGAGGAGCCACAGAAGCAGTTAGCAGATGGATGTGTCCAGACAGGTAACCCAGTTACAACATATATACATGGTTTACCACACTATGTAACTACATCCTCGATTTCCTCACTTGCAGACACCAGTCAGTTCAGATCAGCAACAGCATCTCTCCCACAATCACAATCAGCACAAGTGCACCACAGGGATGTGTGCTTAGACCCCTGCTCCACTCCTATGACTGTACGGCTAGGTACTGCTCCAGTGACATATTTAAGTTTGCTGACGACAACATGTCATCAAAAACCCCGGCAAACCACTATAGATGTGTGGTGGAACGTGTGCTGACTGGCTGCATTATGGCCTGGTATGGGAATACCACAGCCTTTGAGCGGAAAATCTTACAAAGGGTACTGGACTTGGGCCAGTACATCACGGGTAAAACTCTTCCAACCATTGAACACATCAACGTGAAACATTGCCGTAGAAGAGCAGCATCCATGATCAAAGATCCTCACCAGTCAGGCCATTCTCTTTTCTCACTGCTGCTGTCAGATAGAAGGTACAAGTGCCAGGTTCAAGAACAGTTACTATCCTACAACCATCAGGCTCTTGAGCAACATGAGATAACTTCACTCATTTTATTTCAGGTGTTTCCATAACCGATGGTCTCACTTTAAGGACACTTTATCCTGTTATTTCATGCTCATTATTTATTCTTTTTACTTCTGTCTGCATTTTCACAGTTTAAAAACATAGAAACATAGAAAACCTACAGCACAATACAGGCCCTTTGGCCCACAAAGCTGTGCTGAACATGTCCTTACCTTAGAAATTACCTAGTGTTATACATAGCCCTCTATTTCACTAAGCTCCATGTACCTAACCAGGAGTCTCTTAAAAGACCCTATCGTATCCGCCTCCACCACCGTCGCCAGCAGTACCTACTTCAAAGCACCTTAAAACTGTGCCCTCTCATGCTAGACATTTCAGCCCTGGGAAAAAGCCTCTGACTATCCACATGATCAATGCCCCTCATCATCTTATACTCCTCTATCAGGTCACCTCTCATTCTCTGTCGCGGCAAGGAGAAAAGGCCGAGTTCACTCATCCTATTCTCAAAAGGCATGCTCCCCACTCCAGGCAACATCCTCATAAATCTCCTCTGCACCTTTTCTATAGTTTCCACATGCTTTTAGTGAGGCAAACAGAACTGCACACAATGTTACAAGTGGGGTCTGACCAGGGTCCAATATAGCTGCAACATTAGCTCTAGGCTCTTAAACTCAGTCCCACGATTGATGAAAGCCAATGCAGCGTATGCTTTCTTAACCATAGAGTCAACCTGTGCAGCAGCTTTGAGTGTCCTATGGACTTGGACCCCAAGATCCCTCTGATCCTCCACACTGCCAAGAGTCTTACCATTAATACTATATTCTGCCATCATACTTGACCTACCAAAATGAACCACCTCTCACTTATCTGGGTTGAACTCCATCTGCCACTTCTCAGCCCATTTTTTCATCCTATCAATGTCCCGCTGTAACCTCTGACAGCCCTCCACACTATCCACAACACCCCCAACCTTTGTGTCATCAGCAAATTTACTAACCCATCCCTCCACTTCCTCATCCAGTCATTTATAAAAATCATGAAGAGAAGGGGTCCCAGAACAGATCCCTGAGGCACACCATTGGTCACTGAGGTCCATGCAGAATATGACCTGTCTACAATGACACTTTGGCTTCTGTGGGCAAGCCTGTTCAGGATCCACAAAGCAATGTCCCCATATATCCTATGCCTCCTTACTTTCTCAATAAGCCTTGCATGGGGTACTTTATCAAATGTCTTGCAGAAATCCATATATACTACATCTACTGCTCTATCTTCATCAATGTGTTTAGTCACATCATCAAAAAATTCAGTCAGACTCATAAAGCACATCCTGCCTTTGACAAAGCCATGCTGACTATTCCTAATCATATTATGCCTCTCCAAATGTTTATAACTCCTGCCTCTCAGGATCTTCTCAATCAACTTACGAACCACTGAAGTAAGACTCATTGGTCTAGAACTTCCTGGGCTATCTCTACTCCCTTTCTTGAATAAGGGAACAACATCCACAACCATACAATCCTCTCTTCTTGCTGCTGCCTCTGGGAAGGAGGTACAAGAACTTAGGCCCCACACTACCAGGCTCAGGAACTGTTATTACCCTTCAACTATCAGGTTTCTGAACGAGCATGGATATCTTCACTCAACTCTCAATTGATGGGGGACTGGGCTGTATCTATTACTTCTTCTAGGCTTTTCCACTCAAGGTTATTGGTGTTTCCATGCCAGGCCATGATGCAACCAATCAGTAGATCTCCACTGTACTTCTATAGATGTTTGTCAGAGCTTTAGAGTTTGTCAGTCTTGTTCATTTACTTTTTTTTATCCTTTATTGTCGCCAAACAATTGATACTAGAGTGTACAATCATCACAGCGACATTTGATTCTGCGCTTCACGCTCCCTGGAGTACAAATCGATAGTAAATATTAAAAATTTAAATTATACATCATAAATAGAAAATAGAAAAGGGAAAGTAATGTAGTGCAAAAAAAAAACCGAGAGGCAGGTCCGGATATTTTGAGGGTACGGCCCAGATCCGGGTCAGGATCTGTTCAGCAGTCTTATCACAGTTGGAAAGAGGCTGTTCCCAAATCTGGCCGTATGAGTCTTCAAGCTCCTGAGCCTTCTCCTGTAGGGAAGAGGGACGAAAAGTGCATTGGCTGGGTGGGTTGTGTCCTTGATTATCCTGGCAGCACTGCTCCGACAGTATGCGGGGCAAAGTGACTCCAAGGATGGAAGATTGATTTAAGTATTTCATTAAGGGTTATATGTCAAAATAAGTGAATTGCGTACATCATGACACCACCACATGAATATGCACACCTTGCCTAAAGTAAAAAGGAAGTACACAACTTATCTCCCGACTCTCTTCTTTGCCTTTCAATTACTTTATGTTTTGGAGTTACAAAATATGGTATCAACTGAGAAGACTATAGTAAAAGTTAAATCACTTTCATTTTCTTTCTCTTTATTTAAACATTTATTTTTCTTTATCTCTTTCTCATTTTAACATTGCTTCAAGACATTGTTAGAAGATCATCCTTTTCTGCTTGTTTTTCCATCTGCTAAATGGTTCTGAGGGCGTCTTCCATTCTACCCACTACCAAAAACCCACAGCTGGATTTTGCCAAATTAATTAGTTTAGAAAGTTAAAGTTGCTTTGATATTAATGTTTGAAATAAACACATGGCCAGTTTAATTTATTAACATCATGGCCATGTTAATTAATTAAATCTTGAGGAATTAATTTGAATATACTATTTGAGAAGACTTAGAATTATAAAACCTTTATCACTAAATATATCATTGCAACAAACAGGTTTTCAAGTCACACAGTGCCTCATCTCAAATTAATTGAGATTTGAGATCACAAATGAAAAAAAGCTTTCATGACTCACTTTTGATGAAACATAGCATGATAACTCTGAGCATGGTAAAATGGGCTTTGTATTTTGGGATTTTGTTCTATGACTTTAATTTAGTTTGTCCATTTCCAATTAATCATGGTTCTACATCAATACATTGTATCTTGTACTAAAGCTTCAGGTTTTACACAGATTTTCTACATTTTATTTTCTGCAGTGCAAAGGCTCTGAATCAAAGAAATAGGAGAAATATTTCATCTTCATTCGATATCACTAATGTGTGAGAGTCAATAGAACTGATTGAATGACATAGACACAAATGGTGGCATTTACACTCCCACAAAGGTAGATACAGCGTATTTGTAGCATTGCCTTTTTATAACCACATTATTTATTTTGAGGATAAAAAGTAAACAGTCATTTTTTCAGGCCGAGACCCTTCATCAGGACTCAAAAGGAAGATTTAAACTTCTTCAGGCTAGGCATCCCTAGAGAGACTTCAAGAGAAAATCTGCAGATGCTGGAAATTCAAGCAACACACACAAAATGCTGGAGGAACTCATCAGGCCAGGCAGCATCTAGGAAAAAGAGTAAACAGTTGACATTTTGGGCCGAAATTCTTCATCATGGTGAAGGTCTCGGCTGAAATGTGGACTGTTTACTCTTTTCCATAGATGCTGTCCGACCTGCTGAGTTCCTCCAGCATTTTGTGTGTGTTGCTTGGATTTCCAGCAACTGCAGATTTTCTCGTGTTTGTTATTTTTCTTGAACCGGTACAATATAAACAACAGCACCTTTAATTGAAGACCAGAAAATTAAGAAATTAATGGCATGATAAAAATGGCCTCAAAATGCTAGAAGTAGCAAACTAATTCCAGAATATTTATAATTCAACAATAGCACAAAGAATTTGAATCTATGCAGAGCATTTCCGACATGCAAGATTCTTTAAATTGGTTCACATTGAAAACGCAGATTGAAAAATTGAATGCTGTGATAAAGAAAGAGATATTCAAAATTTTAGACAACATGATGAGTTGCAAAGAGATGCAAAGATGTCAAGGGCTATTGTGAGGTTAACAGTAATGGGAGAAGAGGGGTATATGCAAAGATCCAGAAATTAAAAGATGAGAGATCAGTGGTAGCTAGGATTATAGGGTTGAAAGAGAATACAGAATTGGTGAAGCTATGTAGAAAGATTAATATAAGAATTAGGATTTTAAATTTGAAGGATTGGAGAAACAGTGACCAAAGTAGGTCAACTGGAGCAATATATCAGTTACTTGGTTCAGAATAGAACATGACCTACAAGGCTTAGGAAAAGTGGAGGTTGAGTAGTCTGGTAGGAGGATTGTTATATGAAGGGGAAAGTGCACAGAGTAGACTGCTATTTAGTGAATCAATCATATTTATAGCTACGTCCACAGCTGTGAGAAAAAAGATATGCATATGTAACAATTTGAAATGCTATTTCCAGAGTAAAAGAATTATTGCCTTAATTGCATATCATGATTGACTTACCTCATAAGAAATGTGTGCAAAATAGAGCAATATACTTACCTGCACTTTGCTGCTGATATCAACAAATTGTCTCTCCTTTCAGTCTTGTACAAGAGATCCAGGATATTTCACTGGGACTTGCTCTTTCACTAATGGGTATTTATTAATCGCATATCACCTGCAGTCAATCTACTTCAACAAGATCTACAGCTCTACATTTCAGAAATAAGTATCACTGGTAGGCTTGTTTGGAAACTAGCCCACATCTCTACCAACACGATAGCTAACACCATAATTCTGTAAGGGACAGGGACTCAAATACACCCAGTGTAGAAGAATTGGGAGTCATGTCTGTTGTTTATTTAATATTTCACTAATGCTTCAGTAATATTGTAAATATATTGTTTGATTAAGCATCACACACAAAGTGCTTGAGGAACTCAGCAGGCCAGGCGGCCTCTATGGAAAAGAGTACAGTTGACGTTTCAGGCCGAGACTCTTCAGGACTGGAGAAAAAAAGACGAGAAGTAGATTTAAAAAGTCGGGGAAGGGAGGGAAAAACACAAGGTGATAGGTAAAACTGGGAGGGGAGGGGTGAAGTAAAGAGCTGGGAAGTTGATTGGTAAAAGAGATATAGGGCTGGAGAAGAAAGAAATTGACAGGAGAGGACAGAAGGACATGGAAAAGAGGGAGGAGCACCAGAGGGAGGGAATGGGAAGGTAAGGAGATAAGGTGAGAGAGGGAAATGGGAATGGGGAATAGGGAATATTGAAAGGGGGGGGGTCATTACCGGAAGTTCGAGAAATCAATGTTCATGCCATCAGGTTGGAGGCCACGGACTGACATGTTGGAATGGGACTGGGAAGTGGAATTAAAATGGGTGGCCACTGGGGGATCCCGCTTTTTCTGGAGGATGGAGTGAATGGCGAAGCAGTCTCCCAATCTACATCAGGTCTCACCAATATACAGTTCCACCTATCACCTTGTGTTTCTTCCTCCCCTCCCCCACACTCTAACTTTGACTCCTCAAGGACTAGTGATGGCAGCCTGGTGGCTTGATGCTATATATTAATGTTTTAGATGTGAATATAGGAGGTACAGTATAATTGGTAAATTTATAAATGACATGAAAACCAGTAGTATTGTTGATACCGTATGAAAATATTGTCGAGTTACACACACGGAGTTGCTGGAGGAACCCTGCGGGTCAGACAGCATCTATGGAGGGGAATAAACAGTCGATGTTTCAGACTGAAACCCTTCAACAGGACTGGAAATGAAAGGGACAGAAGGCAGAATAAGAAGGTGGGGAGAGGGAAAGTAGCAAGCTGCAGGCGAGGGGTAAAACAGTTGAGGGAAAGGGTGAGTGGTTGAGGCAGGATGACGTAAGAAGCTGGGAGGGAATAGGTGGAAGAGCTGAAGGGCTGAGGAGGGAGGAATCTGATAAGCGAGGACAGTGGACCATCAAACAAAAGAGAAGGAGGAGGGGAGCCAGAGGAAAGTGTGGGCAGGTGAGAAGAATAGGGGAGTTGAGGGGAATCAGAATGTGAAATGATAAAAGAGAGAAGGAGGGAGTGGGGGAAAATTACTGGAAGTTGAAGAAATTGTTGAGTTGTTGGAAGATGTACAGAACAAAGTCAAGTGGTGCTTAATCCTGAGAAGTGTGAGGTGATATATTTTGCAAGGATTAATAAAACTAGGATAAGTTCAATGAATGATTATAGGTAAATTGATTTATTATTGTCACACATACTGAGCTACAGTGAAAAAAATTGGATTCGTTGTTGACATAATTTCATTCCAACAGTGCAGAGGTTGTATGAGGCGAAACAATAACGGAGTGCAAAATAAAGTGTTACAGTTGCAGAAAATGCATTGCATGTAGACAGTAAGGTACAAGGCTATAAAAGGGTAGTTTGTGAGGTCAAGAGCCATTTTACCATCCTAAGAAAACATTCATTAGTCTTACAGAAGTTGACCTTGAGCCTAGTGGTACATATGTACTTTCTGGGTGATTGTGTCCTCTGCCAAGTTTGGGTGGGGGGCTGGAGGAGGGAGAATGTGTGGGGTCTTTGATTATGTTAGCTGCTTTCTTGAGGTAGCAAGAGGTATAGATAAAGTCCATGGAGGGGTAAAGAATACCTTGAAATATACTTGGGTGAGGGAGAGGGGAGGAGAGTCACTGAGAGAGGATTGTTGTTCCTTAAAGAATCATAGCTATTTCTCCTGGCCACAAAAAAGTCACTTATTTCATGGATTTGGATCTTCTTATCATTTTTCACATGCTGGATATCCTGCAGTCTTGGAAAAATACGCTTAATATAAGTATAGCATTTATTACAAATTACAATATTTAAATGAAAACCCACAAAGAGTATTAGTTGCTCATCTCTTTTCCTGTCAGAATTAAATTAGTTTGAAAAGATCTTGATTTCTGTTTCAGAAATTTGGAAATACGTTCTTCGAAATTATGTTTTGTGACACTAAAACATCAAACTAACTGAAAGAAAAGCACCAGAGTCTGGGATACATGTACTTAGCTTCACTTTTCTTTTTAGCAAGGCAGGACGTGGTGGCGTAATGACGTATGCCATTCATATACTTTTACATATAACCTGTAGTGAATCATTTAAACAAAGAATGCTTAATCAAAAAATAGATTTACAATATTACTGAAACCTTAAGTACGCGACACTCCTCCCTGCTTAGCTATAAACTCCAACAATATGGAATGCATCTCAATTCAAATATGTAATATACTATCCTCAATCACAGGGCATTGGAGAGAGAGGTGCGGACAGCCCAGCACACCTGTGGATGTGAACTTTCCTCTATCAAGGACATTTACAGCAGTAGGTGTGTAAAAAGGGCCCAGAGGATCATCAGGGACTCCATCCACCCCAACTACAAATTGTTTCAGCTGCTTCCGTCCGGTGAATGGTACTGCAGTGTTAAGGTCAGGACCAATATGCTCCAGCTTCTTTCACCAAACCATCAAATTTATCAATACACATTGATCTGATTGTGAATCTGACTGTACATACATGTATACAAAACAATTATGTAGACAATCTTAATGTCTGGGCAATATCCTCCCACATTTCCCTTCCTTGTTGCTTGCCACATAGCGACAAGAGATGCAACATAAAGGTTTTTACTCCCATATGTTGTGAGATGGATGTAAGAAATAAAAAAATTCTAATTCTAATTCTATTGCTCTCTACTTATCTTATATTCAAAGGGTCAAAGGTTCAAAGTTCAAAGTACATTTATCAAAGTGCTGTATGTATAAATCAAAAAAACCTTGAGATTTGTCTGTTTGAAGGCAGCCAAATAACAGGAAACACGAAAGGACCCAATTAAAAAAAAAGGTGTACTCCCAATGCGAAGAAAGAAAAAGAACAAATTATGCAAACAATAATGCAAGCAACAGCATTCAGAAAGAAATTGAGTCCGTAAATCGAGAGCTGCTGGAGCAGGCCATTGCCTCAGTCTTAGTTCATTGCACAGTGAGGAAATCACCGCAAAGCTCTTGGACGCAAAACCCAGAGCAGGCCACAGCCTCAGCGCTGAGGAGAGTGAAGTAAACATCACAGAGGAGAATCGGCCCCTGTCTTCACCTCTGATCCTGACCCTTTGACTTTTCAGTCTTTCTGGCCCAGCATTTAAATAGTCCAAACACCAGGTCATCCTCTACACTCAGACCCAGGCCTCACTGCGGCGACCTGCTCTTGGCCTGGGTCTTATAGTCCCGCCCGTGCTCGACCTTTCCAAATCGGCTTGAAGCTTAGGTGGTTCCAACCTCACTCCCGGTACAGCTGGATGGGCTTCGAAACATCTCTCTCCAACTTTTCTCAGCTCCGCTCACACCAACTCCATCTCCAAATCTGACTTCGTCTCAAACATGCCTGAACATCACTTCAGTCAATTGAACATGCCTCAACCTCACTCCAGCTCTATCTCGTGCCCACACACCTTGACCCTTGGATCAAGCTTGCCTTCGCTGGCCTCTTCATTGTTTACCACAATTTCCACAGAAAATATGTGTTTAATAGAGTATAAAAGAATCTATACAGTATACTATATAATACAACTATTACAGAGACATCCAGAGCATAGTAAATTTTAAATTGTCCCATTCAGACCTAAAGATCTAATCGCTGTGGAGGATTTCTTTTTCTTGTAGGATAACATTTTTCCTGACAAGGGGGATCACTTTTGTTCGGCAGGTAAGACTTGTGGCTATAAAACAACCTCAGGTTCTGGAGGTTGCAGGAGTTGGCAGCAACTGATTCTGACAGCTCTGGACAGTTTTCTTCTTTAACAATTGACTCTGCTCTCTTCAGCTGATCGATGTGTCATCTCCAGGTGACAGCAGAGGCAATCTTTACTATGCAGGATAGTGGTCTAATTCTGTCCTTAATCTTTCCAAATACCCACTTATGATCACCTCTGCAGTCGCTCACCAGGACTGCTTGTCAGGAGTAAAACATCAAACCTCCATGTTTGAGGAGTCCTCAATTTGTCTCAGCTGCTTGTCCTCCTGAGATTGGGTTTGAGGAGGTCGAAAGGTGAATGCAAGGAATGTCCTGGGTACAGCATAGCTGTAAAGTTGTTGGTTGTGAAGTATACTGCATTGCAAAATGCATGGAAGAAATTGTTAAGCATCTGGTTCAGTGTCTGTGTAATGTGTTCTGCTTGTATTGTGTTCTTTGGACTTTGGACCAACCTTTCCGCCAAGCCATTTGTAGCTGGGTGGTATGGTGCAGATGTAAAATATCTTATTCCATTCAATTTCAGAAATGACTGAAACTGTTTTGCAACAAATTGTGATCCATTGTCACTGACTGGCCCTTGAGAAGAGGCTTCTCAACACATCAACAGTGTGCGAGGCTGTAGTGGAGGCTGTTGGGAGTACTTCTGGCTACCTTGTAGCTGCATCCGCTACTACCAGGAAATTTGTGCCCATGAATGGACCAGCAAAATCCACATGAATCCTTTGCCAGGCCATTCCCAGGGATGAAGAGATGCTGCTCTTGGCATCCTCTAAACGCATTGGCACTCTGAACAGTGCATGGCAAGCTGCTTGATCTGTTGATCTATCCCAGACCAACAGACAAAGCTTCAAGCCAATGCTTTCAGTTAGACTGTGCCTAGAAGACTGACATGTGGCTCCTCCAACACTCTAGCGCTCAGCTTGGATGGTACAACAACTCTCAATCCCCACATAAGTTAACATCAATGGCGACTTCATCTGGTAAAAATGGTGGAACTAGGATTTCTGCCGCACATTCTGGTTATTTTGAGTGGCCATGAGGACTTGTGACAGTGTGGGATCACTTCTGGTTTCCATTTGGATCATCTCTGCTGTAATATATGGAGACTTCTGATTTCCATTTGGAAGAATATGTCAAGAGAAATGTCCTCTTTTGTAAATTTTACAGGTATTTCCTTTCTCAAACATAAATGAGACAATGCATCAACATTTCTATGATTAGTCACCTCTTGAAATCGAAATTGTAATTGTATCCTCTAAGAAACAGAGCCCATCTCTGCATTCCTGTTGCTGCTGTTAGTGGAACACTCTTCTGTGGGTTGAAAATGGACACTAATGGTTTATGATCAGTAATGAGGGCAAACTCTCTCCCATACAGGTACTGGTTGAAATGTTCAACACCTCAAAACTGACTCAAGGCCTCTCTGTCAATCTGCAATTTTTTTTCTCTGCAGTGGAAAGGAAACACAATACAAAGTTTATGGGGTGATCACTTCTATCACTCATAACATGACATGACTGCACCTATACCATTAAGTGAGGCATCACATGCAAGCTTCACAGGATAATGTGGATCACAATGTGTGAGTACAATGTCTGACGACATAATTTCCTTTGTCTTTTGGAAAGCTACCACATACTGCTTCGTAATTGTCATTTCTTCCCGATCTGTAGTAATGAATTCAAGAAGTGGAGCACAGTAGCCAAGTTTGGCATGATTTTTTAATATTTATTGACAAATCCTAAAAAGGACCACAGTTGTGAAACATCCTTTGTCCATGGGGCTTCCACCATTTCTTGTCATGGTCCGGTCCATGAAGCCCGCATTCCGGATCACGGTCCGGTCCGTGGACTCAGGACTCCGGGTCTTCCAGCTGCCCCTTGTTTGAGTTAATCATTGGCACCTGATTCCCATTTTTGGGCTTGCAATATAAGTAGCCTTGGGAATAAGTATGGGCTGCTGGTTTGTCTTGTCAGTCTCCCTTGGAACAACCTGCTGATGGAAGGCTAGTGAAATCATTTGTGATCTCTAGGCCTGGTTGGAGGACCACTACTTCATGGAGCCCTGTTGCCACTTGTTGGAGTAGTCTTTGCAGTATGGATTCAGCTGTTTCCTGGGCCAGCTGAGTGGCTGCCAGCCACTCTGAGCTAGGTAGGGATCTGGCTGTTTCTGTAGCCAGCTGAGGTTGCTGGCTGAACTGAGACTTGGAGCTACCCTGGAGCAGTGATGGAACTGTCTGTTCTTTGGTGTTTGTCTCTTGTCCTTGCCTCTGTGGGGTAAGCCAGGCTGTTTTCCTGTTGCCCTGTGGGGGGGGGGGGTCATATCTTGTCTTTGCCTCTGTTGGGTAAGTCTGGCTGTCCTGCTGTTACCCAACAGGTGGACCTGTCCACCTTGGTGTGGAGATGAAGTTGAGTCCTGGTTTGTTGTAGGATAAGTCCTGGCTCTATGTCTATGTTCTGTTCTGTCCTGTCTCATCTTAATGTTGTGTTAAAGATGTGTCCTGGTTTGTTGAAGGATAAGTCCTGGCTCTATGTTGATGTTCAGTTCCCAGTCTGTCTCTCAGCTGCAGCCTCTGAGTTATTAGCCTCTGCATTCCAAGATGAAGATTCTGCAGCCAAGCTCCAAGGACCGCGGCCTTGAGCATCCCGCAGCCTCGAGCCGCCGGGACCCCAGCCTTGAGCCAAGTCATGTCCTTGCCTGGTTCTGGGGTCCGAGCCAGAGGCAAGACTCAAGTTCTGGGTCCTTGTCCAGTCTCTGGCTTGGGTTTCAAGCCATGTCTCCTAGTCCTGGTCCTGTTTTCCCTAGCCCAAGTCTGTGCTCATATCCCTGCTCCTTTCTGAATCCTGTCATGTCTTTACTCTAGTCAAGTCCTGTTCCTTGTACTTCAGTGTCCCTGTCTTGCATTTGGGTCTGTTCCCAGCACCCCCATTGTGACATTTCTTGAATTTTCTCAGTTTACTTGTGTAATGTAAACCTTGCATATCAATGGTGTGTCCACAGTAAGTGATGCATGTTTTAAAGCAGGCGTTCCCAACCTGGAGTCCATGGACCCCTTGCTTAATAGTATTGGTCCATGGCATAAAAAAGGTTGGGAACCCCTGGTTTAAAGGAGTCCCACTTACTGCATTGTGTTCTGAGCCCATAATCTAATCTTTTTAACACTGTCTTGAGATTTTTGAGATGTTCCTTATAATCCTTACCAGTAATGATGATGTCATCCAGGTAACAGTGCAGTGGAAAGGTTTCACCATTGAAGGAAAGAATTAAACTACTCTGGGGTAGGCATCCCTGGAAGAGAATTCAGTGTAGTAGTCCAGTCACAAACAAGAGAAAATCTGCAGATGCTGGAAATCTAAGCAACACACACTGCTGGAGGAACTCCATCTGCAGTAGCAGGTCTGGGTAATTGCTTTTGGGTTTTCCTTGATCCTGTCCAACTATGCTATTTTCTTTGCCCTCCTATTACTTTTTCACTATATTCTATATTCCTGTAAGGCCTCTCCAGTTTTTAGTACCTCCCAAAAGATGCCTTTTCTTTCTTTGTCCAGCCTTGCCTTTCATCATTACGGGAACATGTTGATCCTAACACGAACTATTTCATCCCTAACTTTCTCCCTATTACCCAAAAGGAGCTTCTATACTTTCACTAAGTTCTTTGACTGTTTTTACATCAGCCTCCACCCTCCACCCCTGCAATTCAAGACCCTTGTTTCCAATCTCCTGTATTACAGGTCCACTGCAGATGGCATTTCATGGGCTCTTCACTCAACCTTGGAACATGTGGACAGTGAAAATGTATGCATCAGGATAGTCATTATCAGCCATAGCTCAATGTTCAATACTATCAACCCCTCAAAACTAATCAAAAAGCTTCAAGATCTTGGCCATCATATCTCCTTGCGGATCCTCGATTTGCTCACTTGCAGACCCCAGTCAGTACTGATTGGCAACCTCTCCTCCACGATCTCCCTTCAGCACATGTGCACTACAAAGTTGTGTGATTAGCCCTTTGCTCTACTCCCTTTATACTTAGGACTGTGAGGCTATGTGCATCTCCAATGCCATATTTAAATTTACTGATGACACCACTGCCATTGGCCAAATCAAATGTGATGAAACAGCATATAGGAGGGTGTTTGAAAATCTGGCAGTGGGACACCAACAACCTCTCACTCAGGATCAACTGATTATTAACTTTAGGAGGAGGAAACCAGAGATACACATCTTAGTCCTCATTGGGAGAACAGAGGTGGAGAGAATCATGATCTTAAATTCCTTGGTGTTTTCATTTCAGAGGACTTGTCCTCAGTACAGCCATAATACAGAAAGCACTTTTACTTCCATAGAAGTTTGTGAAGGTTTAGCATAACATCTAAGACTTTAACATGCATCTATAGATGTGTAGTGGAGAGTATAGTAACTGGTTGCATCACAGCCTGTTATGAAAATATCAATGCAAGGCATTTGACCAGGTCCCCCACAAGAGACTCATCCAGAAAGTCATGAGGCATGGGATCAGTGGAACCTTGGCTGTTTGGATTTAAAAAAAAAAAAAAAAAAAAAAAAAAAAAAAAAAAAATTGGCTTACAGGAAGAAAGCAGAGTAGTAGTGGAATGAAAGTATTCTGCCTGGAGGTCAGTGACTAGTGGAGTGCTGCAAGGATCTGTCCTGGGACTCCTGGTCTTTGATTTTCTTTATTAATTGACCTGGATAAAGAGGCAGAAAGATGGGTGAGTAAGTTTGTGGATGACACGAAGATTGGAGGAGTTGTGGATGGAGCTGTAGGTTGTTGAAAGTTACAAAAGGATATAGACAGGATGCAGAGTTGGGCAGAAAAGTGGCAGATGGAGTTCAATCTGGATAAGTGTGAGGTGATGCATTTTGGAAGGACAAACCAGAAGGCTGAGTAGAGGGTTAATGGTTGGTTACTTAAGGGTGTGGATGAACAGAGGGACCTTGGGGTTCAAATCCATACATCCCTCAAGGTCGCTGCACAGGTTGACAGGATGGTTAAGGCCTATAGGATGCTAGGCTTCATTAATGGGGAACTGGGTTCAAGAGTAGAGGTCCTGTTGTAACTCTACAAATCTTTTCTGAGACTACACTTAAAGTATTGTGTTCAGTTCTGGTCACCTCATTATAAGAAGGCTGTGGAAGCTATGGAGAGAGTACAGTAGAGATTCACCAGGATGTTGTCTGGATTGGAAAACAAGTCCTATGAGGCAAGGTTAACAGAGCTGGGACTTTTCTCTTTGGAGCATAGAAGGATGAGAGGGAACCTGATAGAGGTCTACAAGATTGAGAAGCATAGATAGGGTGGATAGCCAGTACCTGTTTCCCTGGGCATGAATAGCAAACACTGGAGGGCATATGTATAAAGTTAAGGGAGGGAAGGTTAGAGGAGACATCAGGGTAAGTTTTTAAAACAGGGTTGTGGGTGCCTGGAATGACTTGCCAGGGATGGTGGTGGAGGCTAAAACATTAGGGGCATTTAGGAGCCTCTTTGACAGGCACACGGATGAAAGAAAGAGGGTTACGGGGTAGTATGGGTTTAGTACTTTAAGGAATGAATGGGTCGGCACAACATCGAGGACTGAAGGGCCTGTACTGTGCTGTAGTCTTCTAGTGCCAAATGCCCTTGAACAGAAAATCCTACAAAAGGTATTGGATACCGCCCAGTCCACCACAGGTAAAGCACATCCTGCCATCGAGCACATCCACACAAAGCATTGTCTCAGGAAGGCAGGAACCCCCACCACCCAGGTCACACTCTCTTCTCACTGCTGCCATCGGGAAGATGCACAGGAGCCACAGGACCCACACCACCAGGTTCAGAAACAGTTATTACCCCTCAACTATCAGGCTCTTGAAATAGAGGGGATACCTTCACTCAACTTAATTTGACAAACACTGAATTGTTCCAATAACCTAGAAACCCACTTTCAAGGACTCTTGGTCTCATGTTCTTGATATCATTGCTTATTTTCTTGTATTTGCACAGTTTGTTACCTTCTGCACTTTGGTTGTTTTTCCATCCTGCTGGGTACAGTCTTTGCTTGATTCTATTGTGTTTCTTGGATTTACTGTGTATATCCGCAGGAAAATGAATCTCAGGGCTGTTGGTGGTGATGTAATATGTAGCTTGATAATATATCTACTTTACACTTTGAATCTTAAACTTTGTTGAAAAAGTTTCATTCTGCTTTGTTCAATGTCAATTTGGCTTTTATGTAGTGACATCATGAATTTTATTTAATATTGAATAAAGCACTTTAGGATTGAAGTCTCATAAAAAGTAAACATATGGTTCAGAGTAATTAGTGTCTGCTGAATAACAATTGACTGATGCATTGTGCATCTGTTCCTTATTCTAATCCAAAATATGGAAGAACTTAACAAATCATTGAACTGCAGGTGCTGAAGTCACCATGAAGTTCATTACCAGTGCAAGGCATTATCTTTTTTTTTTTTTTTTTTTTTTGAAAATGCCCCTGTTGTTGAAAGCTCCACATTTCTCATTGGTGGGGAGCAGCCCTTTGTATAAGGTTGCAAACTTGCAGTTCTGCTTTACTTTTACCTTGCATGTTAGCTATTGACTCTCCCAGTAAAGCCTTATATGATCCATTTCCAGCTGCTCAAAGCAGCTGATGATTGTTGATGTCAGTGCCACAGGGTGGTAATTGTTCAGGTTCTCTTGGGCATGAGAATAATAGTGGCTGCCTTGAAGTCTGCAGGGACAGTAGACTGTTGCAAACTGATATTATAAAGATCTCCATTAAGACCTCTGTTAGCTGGCTGCAGAATCCCTCAATCTGACCAAGTATGTTGTCCACCCTGCAGCTTTGTAGGGGTTTACCCTGGCTAAGATTCTCCTCACCTCAGCTGTACCTATTCCTCAGCAGTAGAGGGGGCTTTCCTCAATGTCCCATCATTCATTGCATCAAATGGTAGATGGAAGGCATTGTCTGTCAGGAAGGGAAATGTTGCTGCTGTTGACGTGCAGGGACGGACTTGTAATCTGTTATGGTTTGTATACCTTGCCACATGTGCCATATGTCCCTGGTGTCACGAAGGTGGCTGTGAATTTTCTGAGGACTCTCACTTTGCCTTCCTGATGGCAGGGAGAACATGGCTGTTGTTGACCTTGGTCATCCTATCTTTTGATCTGAAGGAAGCATACTGATCCCTAAGCAGAACACGACCTCTGCAGTCAACCATGGCTTCTGGTTTGCCCTGGCAGTGTAGTGTTTAATCATGGTAACATCCCAAATTCATCTTCCTATACAGCCAGTTAGTGATCTCATACTCATCAATGTTGATGTGATGATCGTAGGCAGCCACCTCCCTGAAGATGCTCCAGTCTGTGCTTTCAAAACACTCCTGCAGTGCTGATGTGGCACCTTCTGGCCAGCCCTGATTTCCCTGTAAACTGGTTTGACTTGTTTAATTAGTGGCCTGTTTGCAAGGATTAGCAAAATAGATATGTAGTCTGGATATCTGAAGTGAGGGCAATGGGGGTGGTCCAGCCTTGTAGGCTCCACAAGCATTGGTATAGACAAAGTCTAATGTTTTCTCTCATCTGGTTGTGAAGTTCAAATGCTGGTAGAACATTGACGAGACTGTTTTTAAGTTGGTGTGATTGAAGTCACCAGCAACAATGAAGAAATCAGGGTGAGTGTCCTCGGTCACAGATAGCATTGAGCTCCTGCCGCACATCCCCAACATTTCCACAGCAACAATCACAGTGGCAGTGAACTCATTTGGTAAATAATAAGGTCTGCACTTTACCACTTTAAAAACCCTCTACAGTGAGCAGTGGGCCATAAGTACCAAGATGTTCACTCTCCAGTTCTTGTTGACTCAGCCACACAGGCCTCCTCCCTAGGTCTTACTGGAGGTCCATGCATTTTTGTTTGTCCAAAAAGAGATTGGTTCCTCTAGCTGGATGGCTGGTGTCCAGAGCCACATTTCTGTCCAGGACAAGTGTGCAGCACTTGAGGTAATCTCCCCCTGGTTCAAATTTATTTGCTGTTTAGAATCTGGGTATTGATGGCCAGCATCTATAGACAATCTACTATCCTTGAAGTTGGTGGTATGGTGTTAAATCATTACAATTTTGCAGGAGCATGCATATTTTTACTACAGAAGTATATCGACCTTGTGGATTCTTACTATAATTGAAAAATATTATTTGGATGTTCATTGATTCATCTTTCAAAATATGCCAGGCAGATATTGAGCAAATTTTCATCTTTGAAGAACTAATTATCTTGAAAACCAGAACTAATTATATTTAATTAAAGTTCCTTTCATCCTTTTCCCCATTCAGCATTTCGCCTCATTTGATCTTGCATCTGAAATGGTTCAGAGGGCCTATTGATGAATAAATAATCAGTTTTCATATTATGATAATCTTGGCACATAAACTGATACATTCTCAGTTTTGGTTTAGTTTATTTTACTGATGCAGCACAGTGTGGGCCCTTCCAGCCCTTGGAGCCAGCCCACCCAGCAACCCTGACAAACCCAATTAACCCTAACCCAGTCACGGGACAGTTTACAATGACCAATTAATGTGCATGGTATGTCTTTGGGCTGTGGGAGGAAACCGGAGCACCCAGGGAAAAGACATGCATCCCAGGGGCAGGATGTACGGAGACTCCCAGGGAAAAGTCATGAATCCCACGGGGAGGTTGTACAGAGACTCCTACAGAATGGTGTCAAAGGTAAACTCTGAACTCCAGCATGCCCTCAGCTGTAATGGTGTCATGCTAACCACTACCCTACCATCAAATTGATTACTGCAAGCTTTCCTACACAATCCATTTCAGAGAAAGCAGAACAGATGGTTTTTCTCATTGGTTTGTGTCTAATCCTTTTCATCAAGAGAACTGCTTGCTTTGTTTTATTTGTTCAAAAAAATGTTAGTAAATAATACAGATACAGAATTTGACTGGAACATAGTACACTTATGGGTAGGATTAGATGGATACATAAGACAAATGCATAAACATACTTAAATCAATAAAGCAAACTAGATCAGAGCACTAAAATTACCAAGTCATCAAGGTGAAGAAAATAGAAATTTAATCCATAACTAGCAGTAATTCTACAACCATTATTTATTTTTAACTTATGCATGTACAGTAAGACATGGAAAGAGAATCAGGCCCTTTGGCCCATCAAGTCTGCCCTGCTATTCAATCATGGCTGATTCTTTCCCCCTCAGCCCCATTCCCAGGCTTTCTTCCCATAATCTTTGTTGCCATGTCCAATCAAGAACCTACCAATCTCTGCTTTAAATACACCCACCGATCTGGCCTCCACAACTGCCTGGGGTAACAAATTCCACAAATTCACCACCTTCTGGCTAAGGAAATTTCTCCACATTTGCTTTAAATGGACCCCCTCTATCCTGAGGCTGTGCCCTCTTGTCCTAGACTCCCCCACCATGGGAAACATCCTTTCCACATCTGTTCTGTCTGTCCTTTCAACATTTGAAAGGTTTCACTGAGATCCCTTATCCTTCTAAGTTTCAGCAAGTACAGGCACAGGGCGATCAAATGTTCCCCATAAACTCTTCAGAACCTCACTCTTCCTACCCACATCATTGGTCCCTACATGGACCACGACATCCAGCTGCTCACCCTCCCTCTTGAGAATACCAAGAACTCGATCTGAGATATCACGGACCTTGGCACCAGGGAGGCAACAGACTGGGATTCTCAATCTCTTCCACAGAGCCTCTTATCTGTCCCCCTAACTATCAAATCCCCTATCATTACTGCTCTCCTCTTTCCCTCCTTCCCTTCTGAGTTGAGGTCCCGTCTCAGTGCCAGAGACGCAACCACTGCAACTTGTCCCTGGTAGGTCGTCTCCATCAACAGTATCCAAAATGGTATACTTGTTACTGGTGGGAACAGCCACAGGGGTGCTCTGCCCAGTCTGTCTATTCCCCTTTCCTCTCCTGATAGTCACCCAGCTACCTGTCTCCTGACTCTTTGGGGTGACAATCTCCCTGTAACTCCTGTGTATTTCTGCCTCTGCCTCCCGAATGATCCGAAGTTCATCCAGCTCCAGTTCCCTAACTTGGTTTGGCAGGAGCTGCAGCTGGATGCACCTTTCACAGGTATAGTCATCAGGGATGATTGTGTTCACCCTAACTTCCCACATCCTGCAAATGGAGCACTTAACTGCCCTAACTGCTGCCTCCATTACCTACTCTTAAGGTAATTAGATTCATTAAAGGAACTTACCCGGCCTTACCTCTCTTGGAGTGAAACTGTCTCCATCGTCTCCATTTCCTGCTCCTTCAATCTGCTCTCTTTTAAATACTCCCGCTGCCTCACGGTCCGATTTACATGCACTTGTGCAGTCGTGCCCTGTTCAAATGCCAAAGAAATGGCTACATCCTCACCAGGATCTACTCATTGAGAACTATCAGAATTCTTTACTCATTGTCATGCAAATCTGTGGATGAGGCAGCACTGTTAGCTAGCATGATTTCTCACATTATAATGTCCCTTAATGTATTACTGTGCTCCAAGGTTGCTTTTGGCAGGAAAAAGTCTTTTGTTTCACAAAGGTAGAATTCCTGGCTAATTAGAAAATACCATTTACAAATGAGAAGCTTCCAGCAGAAGTGGTTGAGGCAGGTTTGATGTTGTCATTTAAAGTTAAATTGGATAGATATATGGACAGGAGTAGAATGGAGGGTTATGGGCTGAGTGCAGGTCGGTGGGACTTGGTGAGAGTAAGAGTTGGCACAGACTAGAAGGGCTGCCGAGATGGCCTGTTTCCATGCTGTAATTATATAGCTATATGGTTATGATAACCCTTTTATTCCTATTCTTATTAACCTCTTCTGAACCCTCTCCAATGCCAGTACATCTTTTCTTAGATGAGGAGAAAGCTCAAGGTGAGGCCTCACCAGTGCCTTAAAGCCTCAGCATCACATCCCTGCTCTTGTATTCTAGACCTCTTGAAATGAATGCTAACATTACAATTGCCTTTCTCACCACTGACTCAACCTGCATCTCAAATTTTTAGATTTTCCTATTTAGAAAATTGCATTTATTTCTACTATGAAAATGTATGACCATGCATTTTCCAACATTGTATTTCATTCAACACGCATCAAAGTTGCTGATGAACGCAGCAGGCTAGGCAGCATCTCTAGGAAGAGGTACAGTCGATGTTTTGGGCTGAGACCCTTCGTCAGGACTAACTGAAGGAAGAACAAGTAAGATTTGAAAAGGGGAGGGAGAGATCCAAAATGATAGGAGAAGACAGGAGGGGGAAGGATGGAGCCAAGAGCTGGACAGATGATTGGTAAAGGAGATGTGAGAGGATCATGGGACAGGAGGTCTGGGGAGAAAGACAAGGGGGGGGGGGAACCCAGAGGATGGGCAAGGGGTATAGTTAGAGGGAGAAAAAGGAGAGAGAAAGAATGTGTATATAAATAACAGATGGGGTACGAGGGGGAGGTGGGGCATTAGCGGCAGTTAAAGTCAATGTTCATGCCATCAGTTTGGAGGCTACCCAGGAACATAAGGTGTTGTTCCTCCAACCTGAGTGTGGCTTCATCTTTACAGTAGAAGAGGCCGTGGATAGACATATCAGAATGGGATGTGGAATTAAAATGTGTGGCCACTGGGAGATCCTGATTTCTCTGGCAGACAGAGCATAGGTGTTCAGTGAAATGATCTCCCAGTCTGCGTCAGGTCTCACCAATATATAGAAGGCCACATCGGGAGCACCGGACGCAGTATATCACCCCAGCCGACTCACAGATGAAGTGTCGCCTCACCTGGAAGGACTGTCTGGGGCCCTGAATGGTGGTATTTCATTTGCCACTTTCTTGCCCATTTTCCTAATCTAAGTCCTTCTGTAGCCTACCTTTTTCCTCAACACTACCTGCCCCTCCAATCTTCATTTCATCTACAAACTTGGTAACAAAGCCATCTATTCCATCTAAATCATTGACATACAGCATAAAATGAAGTGGTCACAACACTGACCCCTGCAGAACACCACTAGGCACTGGCAACCAACCTGAAAAGGATCCTTTTATTCCCACTTGTTGCCTCCTACCAATCAGCCAATGCCCTAACCATGCCAGTAGCTTTCCTGTAATACCATGGGTTTTTAACTTGGTAAGTAGCCTCATATGTGGCACCTTGACAAAGGCCTTCTGAAATTGGAAAATAAACAATGCATCCCCTTTATCCTATCCTACCTGTATTCTCCTCAAAGATTTCCAATAGGTTTGTCAGGCAAGATTTTCCCTTATGGAAACCATGCTGACTTTTTCCTATCTTGTCCTGTGTCACCAAGTACTCCATAACTTCATCCTTAACAATTGACTCCAACATCTTCCCAACTACTGAGGTCAGGCTGATTGGTCTATAGTTTCCTTTCTGCTGCTTCCCTCCTTTGTTAAAGAGTGGAGTGATATTTACCATTTTCCAGTCCTCCAGAACCATGCCAGAGTCCAATGATCCTTCAAAGATCATTACCAATGTCTCCACAATCTTGAACGCTACCTCTTTATGAACCCTAGGGAGCAGTTCATCTGGTCTGGCTGACTTGTACACCTTTAGGTCTTTCAGCTTTTTGAGCACCTTTTCCCTTTTAATAGTAACTGCACTTCCCTTCATACCCTTCAACACCTGGCATATTGCTAGTACCTCTGCAGCATGTCAGACTTTTACTGAAGTTATGTAAGGCAAGTAAGGACTTTTGGAATATTTATTTTCTAAAGACTGAAGAAGTCATAACAATGAAGTCAGAAGAGACATAAAAATCACAAAACTACAGATGCTGGAAGTTATAGATAAACCTGTAAATGCTGGAAATACTTTAAAGTTCAGGCAGTGTCTGAGTAAAGAAAATCAGTAAATATTTTGGGTCAAAGGTCTTCAGAACTGAGTGGCAAAAATTGCAGAGATTTGGTCATTATTTCAGATTAGTTAAATTGTGCACTTTGAATGTTTATATGAAGAAAATAAAGCATTAGAAGTATGCAATAGCTGACCACTATCATTGAAAAAGAAAATATCAATGTTAATATCAATAATTAATATAATGATAATTGTTATCAATATCATCACTGAAGAGGATGTTAGGAGGGCCTTCCTGAAGATAAATCCAAGGAAGGCAATGGGCTCAGATGGCATCTGGGGATGGGTTCTCCAGGCCTGTGCAAGTGAGCTGGCTGGAGTGTTTGCTGACATCTTCAACTGCTCCTTGCTTCAGTTGAAGATCTCCTTGTGTTTTAAGAAGGCAATGATAATCCCAGTGCTGAAGAAGAGCAAGGTGGCATGCCTGAATGACTATTGACCTGTGGCTCTGACATCAATTGCTATGAAGTGCTTTGAGAGATTGGTTATGGCACACATCAACCACAGCCTACCAGTCAACCTTGACACTTTGCAATTCACCTACTGGAGCAACAGGTCAATGACAGATGCCATCTCTCTGGCCCTACATTCCTCCTTAGAACACCTGGAGAATAAAGACACATATGTAAGGCTCCTTTTCATTGACTACAGCTCTGCCTTTAATACCATCATTCCAAATAAACTGATTCCTAAGCTCCAGAACCTGGGCCTTAGCACTCAGATCTGCAGCCCAGACAGGGCCCAGGCTGTAAAAATAGGGGACAAGCTCTCTTCTACAATTACTGAGCACTAGTGCCCCACAAGGCTGTGTACTCAGCCCCCTGCTGTACTCACTGTACACTCATGATTCTGTAGCCAAGTTTCCATCAAACTCAATATAAGTTTGCTGAATGACACCACAATTGTAGGCTGCATCTCAGGTAATGATGAGTTTGAGTACAGAGGAAATTAAGAACCTGGTGGCATGGTGTAAAGACAATAACCTATCCCTCAATGTCAGCAAGACGAAGGAATTGGTTGTTGACTTCAGAAGGAGTAGCGGACCGCACAACCCCATTTACATCGGTGGTGCGCAAGTGGAACAGGTCAAAAGCTTTAAGTTCCTCGGGGTCAATATCACAAATGGCCTGACTTGGTCCAACCAAGCAGAGTCCACTGCCAAGAAGGCCCACCAACACCTTTACTTCCTGAGGAAGCTAAGGAAATTTGGCCTGTCCCCTAAAACCCTCACTAATTTTTATAGATGCACTGTAGAAAGCATTCTTCTGGGGTGCATCACAACCTGGTATGGAAGTTGTCCTGTCCAAGACCAGAAGAAGCTGCAGAAGATCGTGAACACGGCGCAGCACATCACACACTTTACACCGCACGCTGTCGGAGCAGTGCTGCTGGGATAATCCAGGACACGACCCACCCAGCCAACACACTTTTCGTCCCGCTTCCTTCTGGGAGAAGGCTCAGGAGCTTGAAGACTCATACGGCCAGATTTGGGAACAACCTCTTTCTAACTGATAAGACTGCTGAATGGATCCTGACCCGGATTTGGGCTATGCCCTCCAAATATCTGAACTTGCCTCTTGTTTTTTTTGCACTACCTTACTTTCCCTTTTCTATTTTCTACTTATGATTTATAATTTAAATTTTTAATATTTACTATCAATTTGTACTCCAGGGAGCACGAAGAGCAGGAGCAGAATCAAATATTGCTGTGTTGATTGTATGTTCTAGTATCAATTGTTTGGCAACAAAGTGTAAAGTAATAATACTACCTGTAAGCCTGTTCTTACCAAATGGATTGTAACATCTATTAAGCAAAGTTGATAAGTTGTAACTACCAAATATGTACATAAATGCATTTTGTCAGACTTGGCATTGACTAATATTGATCAGATAAGAATCATAAATTAGCAGAAAATAAGTATGGGTAAATACTGGTTCTTCACCTAAATAAAAGTTTAAATGTTATTTTTCCAGTATCTTTTTAATTCAACCTTCCAAAACAAACCTGCTCAAAACCTGTATAAATAGTAATCCAACCAGTTGTATTCAAGCTTCTTTGTGTACCAGAAGACCATGGCTTAAAAATAAAAAGGCTCTTTTGGCTGAATAGGCAGGTATATTGACAGTACAAAGGCAGGTCTGTCCAAAAGTAACATTGTGACTGTTCACCAGGTTACCAGAAGCATACAAACCCTATTCTGAAGGCATTTCCATGTTGATGCAGAATGTGGCAAGTTGAAATTGATCCTTACAGTATGTGATGGGGGAAATTTAATATAATAAAATACATCTATTGAAACACTTTTGTTTATTTTGTCTCATGTTAGGTGCAGTGTGCACTTCAAAATGTTTTATTTCTGTTGAAGGGTCTGACTTGCCAAAACCCCCTGGGGTGTGGAGCCAGTATGATCTCATAAGAGATGAAAACACAATAATTTGGAAAGTTCTATTTCAAGGTTAACTAATAAAAAAAAAGTTAACTACAAATCAAATAAGTTATTTGATACACATTTAGCTACAGAAATGTAGAATTTTAATGATTGATCAAATAAGGAGATCAGATTTGCTTCAATTTTCAACTGGAATTCTTGATAATGCACATAATTGGAGATATTTCTGATTGATTATTTTACTTTACATGGAGCTACAGTGTGGAAGAGCCCTCCCAGCCCTTCTAGCCACACTGCCCAGCAACTCTTGGATTAACCTTAAACTAATTACAGGGTAATTTACAATGGCTAATTAACCTACTATGTCTTTGGCCTGTGGGAGGAAACTGGAGGACCCAAAGGAAAAATCTAGCCTGTGCCATGGGGAGGATGTAGAAACTCCTTGCAGATGATGTCGGAATTGAACTCTGAACTCCGGCAGCCCAAGCTGTAATAGTATTGCACCAACCATTGCACTACTGTCGCCCCCAATATGCATAGAGACTGTTGGAAAGTCCAGTGAAGTCCCTAGCTGATGGTATACAACTATTTATGAAATTCTGTTCAGCTTAACAAAGACTTAAACAACAGGTATGGGGTTTGTTCTGTTGAGAAGTAGATAACACAATACTTTGCTTCCACTCACATCCAACCACTGCCTGTAAATGATATACATCCTGCTTGAGATTGTATTGTAAGTTATCTTTGCAAGCAACAAATGAGTATCAGACCATAAGACCATCGTACATAGTAGCAGAATTAGGGCACTCAGTCAATCAAGTCTGCTCCGCCATTCCATTGTGGCTGATTTATTATCCCTCTCAATCCCATGACCTTTGATGCCATGACTAATCAAGCATTTATCAACCTCCGTTTTAAATATATTCAATCACTTGGTCACCACAGCTGTCCACAGCAATGAATTCCACAGATTCAACACCCTCTGACTGAAGAAATTCATCCTCACCTCTGTTCTCTATTCTGAGTCTGTGTCCTCTAGTCCTAGACTCAATGTACCTACAACTTGTCAATTTTACTTGCTAAATGTTGCAATCCAATTAGCCAGAACAGGCTTGGCACTGTTAATGTAACTGTGTATACTAGAAGTAGTCAACCCATATTTCTGACACCACTAGCATATAATCACACAAGAAACATAGAAACATAGAAAATAGGTGCAGGACTAGGCCATTCATCCCTTCGAGCCTGCACCGCCATTTATTATGATCATGGCTGATCATCCAACTCAGAACCCCGCCCCAGCCTTCCCTCCATACCCCCTGATCCCCATAGCCACAAGGGCCATATCTAACTCCCTCTTAAATATAGCCAATGAACTGGCCTCAACTGTTTCCTGTGGCAGAGAATTCCACAGATTCACCACTCTCTGTGTGAAGAAGTTTTTCCTAATCTCGGTCCTAAAAGGCTTCCCCTTTATCCTCAAACTGTGAACCCTTGTTCTGGACTTCCCCAACATTGGGAACAATCTTCCTGCATCTAGCCTGTCCAATCCCTTTAGGATTTTATACGTTTCAATCAGATCCCCCCTCAATCTTCTAAATTCCAACGAGTACAAGCCCAGTTAACCCAGTCTTTCTTCATATGAAAGTCCTGCCATCCCAGGAATCAATCTGGTGAACCTTCTTTGTACTCCCTCTATGGCAAGGATGTCTTTCCTCAGATTAGGGGACCAAAACTGCACACAATACTCCAGGTGTGGTCTCACCAAGGCCTTGTACAACTGCAGTAGTACCTCCCTGCTCCTGTACTCGAATCCTCTCGCTATAAATGCCAGCATACCATTCGCCTTTTTCACCGCCTGCTGTACCTGCATGCCCACTTTCAATGACTGGTGTATAATGACACCCAGGTCTCGTTGCACCTCCCCTTTTCCTAATCGGCCACCATTCAGATAATATTCTGTTTTCCTATTTTTGCCACCAAAGTGGATAACTTCACATTTACCCACATTAAATTGCATCTGCCATGAATTTGCCCACTCACCTAACCTATCCAAGTCACTCTGCATCCTCTTAGCATCCTCCTCACAGCTAACACTGCCACCCAGCTTCGTGTCATCCGCAAACTTGGAGATGCTGCATTTAATTCCCTCATCCAAGTCATTAATATATATTGTAAACAACTGGGGTCCCAGCACTGAGCCTTGCGGTACCCCACTAGTCACCGCCTGTCATTCTGAAAAGGTCCTGTTTATTCCCATTCTTTGCTTCCTGTCTGCTAACCAATTCTCCATCCACATCAATACCTTACCTCCAATACCGTGTGCCTTAAGTTTGCACACTAATCTCCTGTGTGGGACCTTGTCAAAAGCCTTTTGAAAATCCAAATATACCACATCCACTGGTTCTCCCCTATCCACTCTACTAGTTACATCCTCAAAAAATTCTATGAGATTCGTCAGACATGATTTTCCTTTCACAAATCCATGCTGACTTTTTCCGATGATTTCACCGCTTTCCAAATGTGCTGTTATCACATCCTTGATAACTGACTCCAGCAGTTTCCCCACCACCGATGTTAGGCTAACTGGTCTATAATTCCCCAGTTTCTCTCTCCCTCCTTTTTTAAAATGTGGGGTTACATTAGCCACCCTCCAATCCTCAGGAACTAGTCCAGAATCTAACGAGTTTTGAAAAATTATCACTAATGCATCCACTATTTCTTGGGCTACTTCCTTAAGCACTCTAGGATGCAGACCATCTGGCCCTGGGGATTTATCTGCCTTCAATCCCTTCAATTACCTAACACCACTTCCCTACTAACATGTATTTCGCTCAGTTCCTCCATCTCACTGGACCCTCTGTCCCCTCTGTCCCCTACTATTTCTGGAAGATTATTTATGTCCTCCTTAGTGAAGACAGAACCAAAGTAATTATTCAATTGGTCTGCCATGTCCTTGCTCCCCATAATCAATTCATCTGTTTCTGTCTGTAGGGGACCTATATTTGTCTTTACCAGTCTTTTCCTTTTTACATATCTATAAAAGCTTTTACAGTCAGTTTTTATGTTCCCTGCCAGTTTTCTCTCATAATCTTTTTTCCCCTTCCTAATTAAGCCCTTTGTCCTCCTCTGCTGAACTCTGAATTTCTCCCAGTCCTCAGGCGAGCCACTTTCTCTGGCTAATTTGTATGCTTCTTCTTTGGAATTGATAATATCCCTAATTTCTCTTGTCAGCCACGGGTGCACTACCTTCCTTGATTTATTCTTTTGCCAAACTGGGATGAACAATTGTAGTAGTTCATCCATGCAACCTTTAAATGCTTGCCATTGCATATCCACCGTCAATCCTTTAAGTGTCATTTACCAGTCTATCTTAGCTAATTCACGTCTCATACCTTCAAAGTTACCCCCCTTTAAGTTCAGAACCTTTGTTTCTGAATTAACTATGTCACTCTCCATCTTAATGAAGAATTCCACCATATTATGGTCACTCTTACCCAAGGGGCCTCTCACGACAAGATTGCTAATTAACCCTTCCTCATTGCTCAAAACCCAGTCCAGAATAGCCTGCTCTCTAGTTGGTTCCTCGACATGTTGGTTCAAAAAACCATCCCGCATACATTCCAAGAAATCCTCTTCCTCAGCACCTTTACCAATTTGGTTCACCCAATCTACATGTAGATTGAAGTCACCCATTATAACTGCTGTTCCTTTATTGCACACATTTCTAATTTCCTGTTTAATACCATCTCCGACCTCACTACTACTGTTAGGTGGCCTGTACACAACTCCCACCAGCGTCTTCTGCCCCTTAGTGTTACGCAGCTCTACCCATATCGATTCCACATCTTCCTGGCTTATGTCCTTCCTTTCTATTGCATTAATCTCTTCCTTAACCAGCAACGCCACCCCACCTCCCCTTCCTTCATGTCTATCCCTCCTGAATATTGAATATCCCTGAACGTTGAGCTCCCATCCTTGGTCACTCTGGAGCCATGTCTCTGTGATCCCAACTATATCATAATCATTAATAACAATCTGCACTTTCAATTCATCCACCTTATTACGAATGCTCCTTGCATTGACACACAAAGCCTTCAGGCGCTCTTTTACAACTCTCTTAGCCCTAATACAATTATGTTGAAAAGTGGCCCCTTTTAATGCTTGCCCTGGATTTGCCGGCCTGCCACTTTTACTTTTCTCCTTAGTACTTTTTGCTTCTACCCTCACTTTACACCCCTCTGTCTCTCTGCACTGGTTCCCATCCCCCTGTTGTGAAGTAACCTCCTCACGCCTAGCCTCTTTAATTTGATTCCCACCCCCCAACCATTCTAGTTTAAAGTCACCTCAGTAGCCCTCGCTTATCTCCCTGCCAGGATATTGGTCCCCCTAGGATTCAAGTGTAACCCGTCCTTTTTGTACAGGTCACACCTGCGCCAAAATAGGTCCCAATGATCCAAAAACTTGAATCCCTGCCCCCTGCTCCAATCCGTCAGCCACGCATTTATCCTCCACCTCATCGCATTCCTACTCTCACTGTCGCGTGGCACAGGCAGTAATCCCGAGATTACTACCTTTGCGGTCCTTTTTCTCAACTCCCTTCCTAGCTCCCTATATTCTCCTTTCAGGACCTCATCCCTTTTCCTACCTATGTCATTGGTACCTACATGTACCACGACCTCTGGCTC
Source organism: Mobula birostris (assembly GCF_030028105.1). Lineage (NCBI taxonomy): Eukaryota > Metazoa > Chordata > Chondrichthyes > Myliobatiformes > Myliobatidae > Mobula > Mobula birostris. The sequence goes on from NC_092372.1 coordinate 105,079,473, forward strand.
CTCACCCTCCCACTTCAGGATATCTTGGGCACGATCAGAAATATCCCGGACCCTGGCACCAGGGAGGCAAACTACCATCCGGGTCTCTGGACTGCGTCCACAGAATCGCCTATCTGACCCCCTTACTATTGAGTCCCCTATCACAACTGCCCTCCTCTTCCTTGCCCTACCCTTCTGAGCTACAGGGTCGGACTCTGTGCCGGAGGCACGGCCACTGTCGCTTCCCCCGGGTAAGCTGTCCCCTCCAACAGTACTCAAACAGGAGTACCTATTGTTAAGGGGCACAGCCACCGGGGTACTCCCTATTACCTGACTCTTCCCCTTCCCGCTCCTAACCGTGACCCACTTGTCTGCCTCCCGTGGCCCCGGTGTGACCACCTGCCTGTAACTCCTCTCTATCAACTCCTCACTCTCCCTGACCAGACAAAGGTCATCGAGCTGCAGCTCCAGTTCCGTAACGCGATCCCTTAGGAGCTGCATCTCGATGCACTTGGCGCAGATGTAGACGTCCGGGAGGCTTGGAGACTCCAGGGCCTCCCACATCCGACACCGAGAACAGCAAACTGCCCTCACACTCATACTGCCCCTCTCCTCAAATAACAACAGAAAATGAATGCCAAACCTTCTTCGCCTCGCCCGTTTCCGCCTAAGCCCGTTGAGCCTAAGCCCTTAAGCCTTCACTCTGCTCCCGGCTCACTCCGCAGCCCACAAACTACGCTGCCCGCTCTATGAGGCTCTGTTCCTTTTAAATCTGCCGCGCTGCACTACCCAACGTCACACGCCTGCGCAGTCCCGCCTCTCAGAACGCCGTTGGAGAAAAAAAATAACGAAATTTGTGGTCCGAAGGGCCTGTATTGTGCTGTAGGTTTTCTATGTTTCTATGGTCAGCATGGATTTTAACGGCTAAGGGGCCTGTTTATGTGTTGAATGGCAATGATTCTATATTGATCTTTTCATAAGAAGCAAGAGCCAAAGGCAGACCAATATTGGAAGAGGCAATCTCCACTTGCAATGACAATAATCTTTTCATTCACATAATGCAAGGCTATCAGAAACTTCAATAATATTCTGCACCATTTTAATAATGAAAGATCTTATTCCTTGCATTTACTAACTTCTTACTATAAAGCATTTGTCAAAAATAACTTTCTGGACTCAGCATAAAAAGTGAGAAAGCAAATTAATGCTCCAACATTTTTTACCAGCTCCAGCAATGAATCCTTTTGCTAACCGACCTGACACAATGGCTAGAGCAATTCAAGGCTTGAGCATGGAAGCAGTTGTCAATTATATTGTTTGGGGCTTCCTTAAAGAATTTTATTGAAGACAAGATGGGGTTTTAGTAGGTTTATGGTCATCACTATAGATACTAGTTGAAGTAATGAATTAATTTAATTCACCAGCTGCTCTGATATAACTCTGAACTATTAGTCCAGTCCATGCAAGTACCAGTCCAGTAACATAACTAATATTCTGTGCACTCATGGAAAAGATGCCTTGGCAAAAATAAAGCAAGGGAGTTAAGTTTGCTGTCCTTCCCATCAGTCAATTCTCAATTCATAACCGATTAATCATTTTGATGATATTATCTCACAGATGTTTGGAACAGATCATCTGTGCAAGCTAGCATACATTTTCTAAACTAAAAATTACCCTATATTTAAAAAGAATGTGTATGGTTAGAATATACATTTGAATGACACAGCACCATAAAAGGTATTGAATAAATAGAAACACAAGAGATTCTGCAGATGCTGAAAATCTTGAGCAATGCACACAAAGTGCTGGAGGAACACAACAAGTCAGACACGATTTTTGGAGGGGAATAAATAGTCAACATATTGCACAAGGATCCTGAACTTTCTTATTAAAATAATAAAGACTCAGCATTAAAAATAATAACATGGAAGAAAATTGCATCTCAACTTTCCTGCATTTTATTGCCAAAAAGAAAAATCTTGAAAGTGAGTTTACACTGTTGTTCTTTGGTAAGCTGCCTGAGGGCTTCACATCCGTTTCAAACCAGAAAGCTGTTTCACTGAACTGTAATGAGACCAGATGAGTGAATATCTGCTCGTGTTACAGTTTGCTATCCAAATCCTGTTCTCTATTTTCCATCCTTATATTGAGTTCCACTTCTCTAATGCTGCAGTACGTCTGCTTTAGGTAGATCATTATGCTCACCAGGCTGATACAGTAGATTTTCTTTTCCCTTGACATTCCATTGGGAAATGTAAGTATCTCAATTTCTGCAACACTGTTGTTAACATTTGCTGCCACCATTTTAAAAAATATTCTATTATCTTGAAAAGAAAAATATAATTCTATTTTCTTGTTTGTTGATTTACAGAGTCTCAATCACTTAGTAGATTTGACAGCTGTCAAGAAAGATCCTTCCTTATACAATATGTATAATCAGTTCAGAATTCTTTTGTGCCAGTTTAATGGGAATGTTACTAAGAAGCTGTCTTTTACAGTTAATGGCAAGTAGAGCTTGTTGTGAGCTGACAACAGTTAGGAATGAATCAGAATCAGGTTTAATATCACCGGCATATGTTGTGAAATTTGTTGTCTTTGCAACAGCAATACAATGTAATACATAATAAAAGAGAAAACCCTGCAAATTACAGTAAATATATAGTTAGTAAATAGTTAAATTAAATACATAGTGCAAAAATAGAAATAAAAATAAAGTAGGGAAATAGTGTTCATGGGTTCAATGTCTATTCAGAAATTAGATGGCTGAGGGGAAGAACCTGTTCCTGAAACATTGAGTGTGCCTTCAGGAATGAGCAAATATAAAAAGGGATTTGCACTTTATCTGACTAATGTGAGCTGCATTCTTAGTACCCAGTTTAGTACTCAAGACAAGAAACCTTCACTGGCTGCAGCCATATGGTAAAGGAAGATGGTTGTCATTGTTGAAGGTCTATCATTTCAGTTCCAGAGCATTTCTTGGATGTGATTTATCTATCCTTAGTGTCTTATCAATGGCCTATGACAGTGGTGTCATCAGCAATCTTAAATATGACATTGGAACTGTGCTTAGCCACATAGTCATAAGTGTAAAGTGAGTAGAACAGTGGGCTAAACACACAGCCTTGTGCTGATGAGATTGTGGAACAGATGTTGTTGCCAATCTGAACTAACAGGGGTCTGCAAGTGATGAAGTCGAGGAATGACTTGCACAAGGAGGTATTGAGGCCAAAGTCTTGAAGCTTTTTGAGGAATTGTTGTTGTCAATCCAAACTTATAGGTGTCTGCAAGTGATGGAATGGAGGATTCAGTTGCACAAGAAGGTATTGAAACCAAGGTCTTGAAGCTTATAGAGGGGATGATTGTATTGAGTGCCAAGCTGTAGTCCTGATGTATGCATTTTTGTTGTCCGGATGTTGCAGGGTTGAGTGAAGAGTCAATGAAATTGCATCTGCCTTGGACCTGTTGTGCTGGTAGGCAAATCGGAGGGGATCCAAGTCAATTCTGAGGCATGAGTTGATATACTTCATCACCAACCTCTCAAAGCAGTTCATCACTCTGGATGTAAGTGCTACTGTACAATGGTCATTGAGGGAGGTTACCACACCTTAGGAACTGGTATAAGTGAAGTTTGATTGAAACCAGTGTATAGCTCAGAGTGCTGAACTTCACATCTGCTGTTGTCCAAATCCAAACCTGCACTCAAGTCCCATCCTTGTTGATTCACATAGGCCTGATATTTTTCATTCTCTTACATTTCAAAATCCGATGTTTTTTAAATTATTGTTCACTATGTCCTACTTCTCTAACTTCAACCAGCCTTGCAACCACACTGTAAATTCCTATGAAGCCAGTGATGTTGTTGCAAGCAAGTTTTTCATTGATCCATTGCCTCACTATACTCATGCATTTGTCAATAAACAAACCCCCACCCCCCAATCTTGAAGTCACCTGAATATTATACTCTCCATGTCCCTCTCCTCCTTTAGCATTGTCTCCACTGATACTCTGTCCTTTCAACATCTCTTACTGTCAAAACTATTGGTTGTCTTTATGTCTTTGTCTGTTTTTGAATACAGTTCTTTGAAATGCTTGCGGATACTTTTCCTACAATAAAGGTGCCAGATCAATGCTAATTATTATTATTTTCAAACTAATGGCATGAAAATTTCCTGCCCCCGTCTGTAATCACTCAGAAATTTATGTATGTGCTTGTTGCCTCTGGACAGAGTACTGGGAGCTTCCAGTTCAATACTACGAATACATAGAAGTCTTATCTCATGTGAACATGAATTTATACTGTAATAGTGCATTGAAAAAAATTCATGTGTAGCCAGGCTCCTGCTATTTCTTAATCCAACTCTCAGCTGGCTTGGCATGAACAGCCACGATGACATTCACATTAAGACCTCAAGTGAACACTGAATTTCTGCTCCACTAATGTTGACAGAGCCAGAGCTGCTTTAAGGTCTTGGCTTCAGCCCAGTTAATTTGCTTATGTAGAGTTACTTTATGTGAAGTTTTACCAAGTAATTAACCCAACTAACATTTAAAAATTAAGAAAAATGTCATAATTAAACGTAGGTGTTGGAGACTTTTCAGCCTATCAATCTTGACTTCCAATTAGAGCCTTTGTGAACCACGGTTCCTAAATGTTTCTGGAATAATTCCAATTTAAATTATTAAAATGTTCATGAGAATTTTGTGCAACAACATTATCCATTGTACTGCCAGAGGAAAGTTAATTCCCCTGGTTTCAACATGCAGCAAACCTAATGGAGTTGAAAGATTTACCAGAATTCATGCTTAAGTTGGAGAAAAAAAAACAGTAATTTTTCTGACAGAATTGGGTCAGTTAGTTTGTAGACCTCAGTCTGAAGTATAACGTGTGATGTACTGTGTCACCTCCAGACTTTCACTTTTGTCACATTCCACAATGGCATTGTTCATTCTCCACCCTGTTAGTTAAGCAGATTTAATCCATCATTTTCTGCCCTGGAGCAGTATGTTAGAACTTCAACTGTTGTAACCTCAAGAGCTTTGAGGACAAGGGACTTCGGCCTCTTCCACACAATATTAACAGTTGTTTAAAGTTCATTAAGGTTACTATAGCCAGGAGTGGTAATGAGGACAAGCTCCCACTATCTGTTAAATTCTCCCAGTGGCGTGCACCTCAAATGGCCTCTGACAACCAAGCCAGCTCCTGGCTTAGCTACTAAGCCTGGTGGAACCCTTTCTCCTGAAACTAGTCGCTTTGGGCAATGGGACTCGTCAGGCATGGTTGGCAGCTCACCTAGGAGAAGGAAATCTCTAATCTCAAAGTTCTGCTACCTTGCGGCTATACCCATTCATGGGGAAGCCTTCTGGAGTAAACTCCGAGGGTAAAATCTAAAGCTGGATTCCGTAAGACATTGAGTTCAATGCTGACTGGCAACTCCTGTGACACTGCTGGTACCAAACTGCATCGGTCTCTGCCATTCCTTTAGGAGTATCAGATGCGTGGAGAGGGGGAGTTTGCTACATGGTTGATCTTGCATCATACTGCCCAAGCTTGCGTATCTAGACAGCTGGATGCAATATCCATGGTTGACTCTGACTGGCGGAGGCCCTCGACTAGAAAGTTCATTACTGAAAACACTATCATTTTAAAAATAACAAACATGATCTCACTTTTGTAAAAGCAAGCGTGGCAGCATTTTGTTTGGAATGTTCAGTTTGTTACCATTTCAGGTCAGGGTTATAAGTGTAGTTGTAAATCTATGCATTAAACTTTGATAACGCATAAACAACAAACTGGAGACAGACCATTGAGGACAACGATTTTTTGCTCCACGGTAGATGCATATACAACATGGTAGAGCTCTCAAAGTTGATAGATTACACCTTCACCTATTGTAATCATTTATCATGACAAGTTGCATAATCTCTAACACTAAAATTTAGAACTTCATCTTTATTATCAGATCCTTATATGACTGAATTACTGCCAACCAATGCCTTACAAGGTGAAGTAATATCTATTCATTTTGATAGGTATTCTGTTTGCATTTTCATGATTGACCTGAAATGAAATTATTGCTTATAAAAACTCTTGTCAGTAGGGAAAACTATGTCTAAAGAAAAAGTGACATGTTTTTCAAGATTTCCAAATTGGGAACACAAAATGTTTTTTGATTGGGCTGTAGAAAAGTGTGCAGAGAGCTAATGTTTTTGTTTTCAGAGGTTAAAAAATATCATAATTTTACATCATTTTGATATTTCAAAGAGCTTAAACAAACAATAATAAGTTCTGATGAATGAAATTATATATTATAGGTTATTTCTAATGCTTACAGTTATCTCATAATTTAATACAATCGTTCTCTTTTAATCGCTTTAGTTTTGTTATTAGTATTATTTGTAGAGGTTTTTGAACTGTTCTCGGTATTTTTTAAGGTGCTAGAAGTAGTAGTAAATAAATCATATATTTAAAACTGATTACTGTTTGCAATAGTAAGAACCAAATTAATAATACATTTTTAGATTCTATTTGTTTTTTCTGTGGAGGCGTAAATTCAAAGAGAATTAAAATTACGCATTGAAGCCTGATAAGTAATACTTTTAATCTTTTCAGGACTGTGATCACCGTTGCGGAGGCCAGCATTTATTGGGTAGTAAGCTAATCAAAGAATGTTATTTTAGTGTAGTAAAGCGATATTAGGATATATTAGTCCTAATTATTATGAATAACATACTCTGACATCTTTTTCTCATATCCTTATTGTCTATCTCTGAATGCCATTGAGTTGAATGTTTGGTTAGGTTAAGATCAACCATTTTGTAGTGAATCTGCTCTCATATATTGACCAGACCAGGCATTAGTGAGTACAATATGTTATTACAAAGTAATTCAGTATTTTGTGATGACCATTGTAGCTACTACATTTTTAGACCATATGTCCATAAGACTTAGAAGCAAACTTAGGCCACTCAGCCCATTGAGTCTGCTTGGCATTTCCAACATGGCTGATTTATTATCCTTCTCAACCTCATTTTCCTGCCTTTCCCGGTAATCTTTGATGCCATGATTAGCCAAGAACCTATCAACCACTGCTTTAAATATACTCAATGAATTGGCCTCCACAGCCATCTGTGGCAATAAATTCCACAGATTCACCACCCTCTGGCTAAATAAATTCCTTTTCATCTCTGTTCTAAATGGACATCCTTCTCTTCTGAGGCTCTACTCTCTGGTTCTGGACTCACCCATTATTGGAAACATCCTCTCCACATCCACTTTGCATAGTCCTTTCAATATTCAATAAATTTCAATGCGATCACACCTCATTCTTCTACACTTTGAGTACAGGCGCAGAGCCATCAAATACTACTCATACGTTAACTCTTTCATTTACTAAATTATTCTCATGAACCTTCTCTGGACCCTTCCCAATGCCAGCACATCTTTTCATCGATAAGAGGCTCAAATCTGCTCACAATATTTCAAGTGCAGTCTGAGGCTATGAAGACTGTCCCAGCTGTTGTGTTCCATGCCTGTTAATATGATGAACAGATAAGCCAGGCTTTGGGCTTTTTGCTCCGAGGTTCAGATCTAATGAATCAATATTTGGTTCAGATTGTTGTTGTTCATTTCAATTGGTTGCATGATTTGTTTTTTTTTCTTCTACTTGCGTTTCAGGTGTTGGTCTTTTATTTTCTTTTTTCTCTTAATTGAGTTCTTTCTGGTTTCTTAATTTGTGTCTACCTGTGAGTAAACAATCTCAAGAGTTGTATAATTTATACATAATTTGATAATAAATGTACTTTGACCTTTCACCAATGTCTTATAAAGCCTCAGGATCACACCCTTAATCTTATGAATGTGAACATTGTATTTGCCTTCATTACCACCAACCTAACCTCCAAGTTAGCTTTAAGGGAATCCTGCACAAGGATTTCCAAGTCCCTTTGCACTTCTGATTTTTGAATGTTCTCCCCATTTAAAAAATAGTTTACACCTTTATTCCTTCTACCGAAGTGCATGACCATATACTTCCCTACGCTGTACCCCATCTGCCACTTCTTTGCTCATTCTCCCAAATCTGTCCAAGTCCTTCTGCAGTCCCCTGCTTCCTCAAAACTACCTGCCCCTCCACCTGTCTTTGTATTGTTTGCAAACTTGGCCACAAATCCATCAATTTCATCATCCAAATCATCGACACATAATGTGAAAAAAAGTGGTCTCAATACTGGCCCTTGTGGAACACCACTTGTCACCGCCAGCCAACCAGAATAGGCCCCCTTAATTCTGACTCCCTGTCTCCTGCCAATCAGCCAGTCTTCTATCCATGCTAGTATATTTCCATAATACCATGGGCTCTTATTTTGTTTAGCAGCCTTAAGTGTGGCACCTTGTCAAAGGCTTTCTAAAAATCCAAGTAAACAACGTTCACTGACTCTTCTTTGCTATCCTGCCTGTTACTTCCTCAAAGAATTCCAACAGGTTTGTCAGTCCAAATTTCCACAAAAGGAAACCATGCTGACTTTGGCCTACTTTATCACATGTCTCCAAGTAGTCTGAAACCTTATTCTTAATAATGGACTCCAGCATCTTCCCAACCACTGAAGACAGGCTAACTGGCCTATAATTTCTGTTCTTCTGCCTCCCTTCCTTCTCAAAGAGTGGAGTGATCTTTGGAATTTTCCAGTGTTCCAGAACTATTCCAGTAACTAGTAATTCTTAAAAGATCATTGTTAATGCCTCCATAATCTCTTTAGCAATCTCCCTCCAAACCCCGGGGTGTAGTCCTGGTCCAGGTGACGGATTTACCTTCAGACCTTTCAGCTTCCCAAGCACCTCTGTTTAGTATTAGCAACCTTGCTCACTTCTGCTCTCTGACACTCTCGAATACTGCAAATGCCTTCCACAGTGAAGACTGTTGCAAAATACTTATTCAGTTTGCTGCTGTTTCTTTGTTTCCCATTACAGCCTCTCCAGTGTTATTTTCCAGCAGTGCAATATCCTCTCTTGTTTCTCCTTTATACTTCATAGATCAGAAAAAACTTTCAGTATCCTTCGACATTTTTGGTTAACTTACCTTCAAATTTCATCTTTTCCTTTCTTATGGCTTTTTTAGTTTAATTAAACTGACATTAAATTTTATAGCAAGAAGATATCCCCTTCATAGATTACTAGTTTAAAAACAGAACCTTTAAGCAACTGCATGCTTTTGTATGTATTTAAGTACGAATGTGTATTTCCCCGGTAGTATCATTAACAACATTGGAAAATGTAATTTCTAAGCCCTTGTGCATGAAAGTTTGAATTTCCATTGCTCATATGTATTTTTCTCTAAGTCTTCTATAAGGGTGAATAATGAATTTCTGGGATTAATTAAAACTCAGAAAGATAATCAAAGAAGATACAAAGAACTATGAGGACAATACTTGAGTAGCTCATGCCATGGTCTGAAGTCTGAGACAAAGAAATAGTCTTAAAGTTTCTTGCTGATTATCTTTGTAGCTTTATAGTACAATGGTACATGTGTTCTGGGCTTGGTGAAAGTGAACACTATAAAACATTTAAAACTTTGCGCAAAGAGACTCTGATAACACTGGACAATCAATTTTTTTGAATGCATTGCTTCCTCAGAAATATATTTGTTTATGATAGGCTGCTTGAACCTGAACTCAAATATGATTTCAGAATTTGGAGAAACAAGAAATTAACTTTTATTGCATATAATGCATTTAATTGCAAAATGGTGCTGACACTGCAATAGTTCAACCAAGCTAAAATATTTTGTTGATGATTTTCATTCATATTCAGTGTCTGAGACTTCTCGCTTAAGTATCCAACAATAATCAACCAGCATGGATGGATTCCAGTTGCCCTGACACTGTTTCTCCAGGACTGCAATGTCCTAGTGAATCCTTTCACCATGCTCGTCACTGACAGCGCCAAGATTTGCAGGGAAAAATTCTAAATGGGAATGCAGAAAATGAACTTTTAGTAACCTATTGCACTTCATGGTTTTGTATGCTTGAAACATGTTGTCAACCAGTTGCACGTTGATTGGTGCTCTGTAGCTGCCAAGAAAATTTTCAATAACATCTTTGAATGCCTTCTATGTGATTTTCTCCAGTCCCACTGGAATTTTTTCAACTCGCCTATTATTGATGACTTGTTTGATTTGTGGACCAACAAATATGCCTTCCTTAACCTTGGCATCAGTTATTCTGACTTGAATTATCAATAGATGATTTTTTAAAAATGGTGCGTGATAAGGAAATTTCATGGTGATTTTCATGATCAGCAACCCAAAATCCATAAGATACACCCAAAAGTATTCAGGAAGTAAGATCTTTGTTGTCCTGTGTAAGTGGCATGTACTTTAATAGGGCATTTCTTATTCAACAAATGATTTGCTGGCGTAACTCAATGGGTCAAGTAGCGCTGTGGTAGGAGAGGAATGAATAACCCTCATGAGGGGAAAGGGGAGATGATAGAAGGAGTGGTGACACAAAATCCATAGGTAATTGGTAGGTCAGGGAGGGGCGATGGATGACAGGCACATGGAATGAAGTAGGGGAAGAGTTGTGTGTAGAGCTGAGAGACAGAGATAGGTGTGGATAAAGAATTTCAGGATGTATATTGTATACATTTCTCTGACATTAAATGTACCTTTAAAACTTATTAATAGATGGAGTCAAACAAAACAAATGAGAGGTAGATGGAGTCAAGTGGGGAGAGAAGGCTGAAGGTTGAAGACATGACTTCCAGCACACATCACATTAATAAAGGCAAGCAGTGTTGGACCAGGTTAATGATGGCATGGGCCAGATCAAAGTGGCAGGATTGAGCGGCACTGAATCTCAAGTAGTGAGATCAAGAAACACAAGAGGCTATAAGTGCTGCAGTCTGATAAGTAAGGAAGGTGATAATGTGAAACATGAGGGGAAAGGTGAAAGGCAGATAGAACCAGAGCCAGACCACTTAAGGAAGAGGGGGGAAAATCAGTGGGTGAAATTTGTGGGTAGTTGATGGATGGAACTTTGAGGGCTAGAGGAGAGATAAGGACAAAGGGACAGATAAAGGAAGACTGGATAATGATCAAAAGGAGAGAGGTTGTAGGATGTAGGGAAGACATTGGAGGTGAGGATTACATGAAATTTGAAAATTCAACGTTCATGCCATAAGATTAGATTACCCAGCATAGCATGCTATGGTATGCTGTTCCTCCAGCAAGCATTATGCCTCACCTTGGCAATGAAGATGAACAGGTCCATGTGGGAATGGGAAGGGTAATTGAAATGGCATGCTCAGAGTGGCTATTGTGGACAGAGCACAGGTCCTTTGCAAATCAGTCACCTAGTCTGTGCAGTGGAGGAGAATTAGGAGGGCCTCTTGTTCTCAAACCAAGAGCAGTTCTGATATAATTACTGAAGATGTGCTGCTATTGATAACTAGGTACAGTGTACACTGTTTCTTGAGGGCCCTCTTATGGCAACATATAATTCACCAAGATTAAGATTATTGTAGCGGTGTGCTACACACAGCGCTAGAATAACCACACGGAGTCGGTGAGTTGGAGTTGCGATAAAGAGATTTATTCAAACTTCGCGGCCCGCTTTAAAGCCTTCCCGTTCCCGCCCTCACTGGGGCGGGACTACCGTGGGGAATGCATATTCCCAGACCCTTTCTGCGAGCGGGATTTTGCCCCTGCTGGTGAAGATGGCCTGGCGCCCTTTTTGGGGCCGGCCCTCTGCCTGCGCGCGCTGTTGTGAGCCGGTTCGTGTCTGCTAGAAAGTGGGTCGCCACATTATGTTATTTTACAATAACAGTTAAATCATTATGAATGGCCTTCTCCTGCTTGTCTCTCATATCCTTATTATCCCATCCATTGTATGAAGAATTAGCAACTGAAGATGTTTCTCTGCACAATACCATGAACACGGTTCACAAAAAACTGATATTGACAGTGCCATGAGTAAGAGTGATGGTACAGCTGTCCCTCCAGACCACTCAGTGTGCATCACTAAAAATCAATCTTTATGAGACCACCATAGAAACTGGACTAAAATAATCACAGTCTCTGTGTGTTGACTCTGAGGCACAACATCACTAAGGAAAGATATGTCAGTTTAATATCTGACCCAACCAACAAAAAGATAGACCTTTTCCACTCAAATATTTTAGCAATACATACTTCAGTATTTTCACCTATTGCTTCAATAATTTGACTAGTTTTGAAGAAAATGTTTATTCGCATTGTATTACCTTGGTTCTTCCACCAGTAAACTGAATATTATTTATTTTATGCCTTATATTGGTATCATATAACGCACTGAGAATACGACAGGGAAAGATCAGTGTATTGTGACCATCATTTTTAACTAAGCACAATACAACCATGTTGCCCTGATTAACCCTATGATCCTTAAGATGTTAACTGCACATCAACCTTAAATTTACATTACTTTTGCACTCAGTGTCACAGTATAAACTGAAGTTGAGAGAAAAAGCATAAAACGTTGTGAAGATCAGGTAACATCAAAACTGCTAGGGCGGTGGACAGTGAAGACAGCTGTCTAACTTTGCAGCAGTATCTAGGTCAACTGGGAAAGGGGATAAAGAAATGGCAGACGGAATTTATCTCAGACAAGTGCTTAATAAAATGTTAAAACAGGACAGGATTTATACAGTAAACTATAGTGTCCTCAGAGAGTGTTGTAGACCTAAGGGTACAACCGTATAGTTTGCTGAAGACGGTGACACAGATGGATGAGGAAGTGAAGAAGGCATATGGTATATTTGCTTACCTTGGATAGTTCATTGGATACACGAATTGGAATGCTGTACAAGACATTGATGAAACCACAATTGAACTCCAACAATTATTGGACATGAGTATCGTAAAATGCTGCAAGTCTGTTTCCCTTGTTTATTGGAGAGACAGGCAGTGGGGGGAGCTGTGTTGCCTCGATTGTAGCAAGGATTAGGCCACAAGCCAGGGACTTGCCTGTTGCCGCAGTCCAGGAGAGGACACGCCAGTGTTTGATCAGTAGGACAAGCTGGATGACGTACATGTGTGCAAACTGATAAGAGTTGCTTGTTCTTGCTGATAACACCCATGCACCATCAATTTACAGTATATATCACCCAGGGATGGGCTATATGTATGTAGTTTGTGCTCTGTATGACTGTTGGTGATATGTTTTGCACCTTGGTCTCAGAGGAACACTGTTTCATTAGACTGTATTCATGGGTACTCAGGTACAGTTGAATGATAATTAAACTTTAACTAAATACGGTGTAATTCTGGTCGCCATTCAAGAGAAAGGATGTCATGATGCTAGAAAGGGTGCAGAAAAAGAACCACAGCACACAGCTTGAGTTACAAGGAGCTAGTGGATAGGTTTGGAGTATTTTCCCCCTGAAGATTGGCTCAGTTTATCTCTCTCCACCAGCACAATATTACCTGCTAGACATTCCTTACAGATTTGCATTCCTTTGTTTTCTTGCTCTCAAAATTCCCTTATTTACCTATCAATAATTTCATCAATATTTTATCCCCATGGTAACCCTGGCCTCATCCAAACATTTGCGCACACCCACCCCTATTGTAACTAACTTGTTTTTCTCTTTTCCAGTTTTGATGAAGAATTTTTGACCTGAAATACCAGTTCTCCTTCCTCAGGTACTGCCGGACATTTCAAATGTTTCCAAGCTCTAAGACATGGCATACGATTAATTACAGCAAGTAATTTGAAAAGCAAATGGAATACTGGTTTTTATTGTATGTGGCATGAAGTATAAACAGAAGTAGTTTTAATGTCACTTTTAGGGAACACTTGAGAATGCATCTTCAGTACTGGATGCAGTTTTGGACTCCATTTTAAGGAACAATATTTTTGTAATGGTGGCAGTGCAAAAATTGGATTAGTTTGATCTTGAGAAGAAGGGTAAGTTGATATATGAAAATATATTGAGAAATAGATCAATGACCTCCTCCACTGCTAAGTTGAGCCTAATCACAAATTAGTGGAACAGCAACTGATAGCTTGGGCAATCTCTAACATGGCAACATGAACACTGAACATAGGCCACAGAAGATAGAACATTACAGCACAGTACAGGCCCTTTGGCCCACGGTGTTGTGCCGACATTTTAACCTACTCTAAGATCAATCTAACTTCTCTCCCACATGGCCCTCCATTTTTCTATCATCCAGGTGCCTATCCAAAAGTCTCTTAAATATCCCTAATGTATCTGCCACCGCCATCACACCTGACAGTGCATTCCACATACCCACCACTCTGTGTAAAAAAGCTTAACTCTGCCACCCACCCTATGCTTTTCTCCAATCACCTTAAGATTATGTGCCCTCAAATTAGTCATTTCTGCCCTGGAAAAAAAGTCTCTGGCTATCCACTCGATCTTTGCCTCTTGTCATCTTGTACAAATCTATCAAGTCACCTGTCATCTTCTTTTGCTTAAAAATGCAAAGCCCTAGCTCACTCAATCTAGTCTCATAAGACATGCTTTCCAATTGAGGCAGCATCCTGGTAAATCTCCTCTGCAGCCTCTCTGAAGCTTCTACTTTCTCCTTATAATGAAGAAACCAGAACTGAACACAATATTCCAAGTGGGGTCTAACCAGAGTTTTATAAAGCTGCAACATTAGTTCATGGCTCTTGAACTCAATCCTCTAACAAATGAAGGCCAACACACCATACAACGTCTTACCAACCCTTTCAACCTGTGTAGTAACTTGGAGGAATCTTTGGATATGGCCCTCACAAACGTCAAATTCCATCTTACTGTTGAATTCTGAAGGAACCTATTCATTAATAACTTCCTTGACCTCCTTGATCTGTCAGTCCTACTCTCTCCCTATTCCTTCTCCTGTTCTTCACACATGTGTAGAGCACCTTGGGATTGTTCTTAATCCTACTCACCAAGACCTTTTCATGCCCACTTCTAGCTTTCGCAGGTCCATTCCTAAGCTCCTTCCTGGCTACCTTGAAACTCTCTAGAGCCTTGTATGTTCCTCACTTCCTAACTCTTAAGTAAACTTATTTTTCCCTTTAATCCACATCTCTTATCAACCATGATTCCTTCACCTAACTATCCTTTCCCAGCTTCAATGGGACAAACCTATCTAGAATCCCATGCAAGTACTCCTTAAACAGCCTTCACATTTCCATTCTTCATTTCCATGTACATTTGTTCCCAAATAATACTACCAAATTCTTACCTAATAGCATTATATTTACCCCCAAAATTTCTGGTAACAGCTCCACCTTTGTCCCTTTTCCTCTTCTTTTCTTTTCTCTCTCCTCAAGATTCACATCTCCTCAACCCACATATTCCTTCCACTGGCTGTGCTCCCACCTCACTCCTTTATTCCATGATCCACCTTCCTCTCCAGTCAGATTCCACCCATCACCTCCCAAATTCTGACACCAACCCCAACTTCCCTCTTCCCTCATCTGTCTATCAACTCCATTAGCTGTGTTTACCTATCTCTGGCTCCACACTTCCTTCCATCTTTTTATATTGGCGATCTTTTAGACCAGGTGAAGGATTTCAACCCGAAACATCATCAGATCATTTACCTCCATAGACACTGCCTGAACACCTGATTTTCTCCAGCACTCTGTGCCTTGCAATTGATTGAGAGGTTTAGGACTTATACTGGTGGTTGTCCATCTTGTCCAACGATGACAGGAAATCTGTGCAGGAGAGTTTTTAACATTGAGAAACAGTTGCACTGAGGGAATTCATACTCTCAACCTTGGATGTCCAGGTCCGGTGCTACAAGCAAGCATCACAAACTGAAGTCTTCCTTGGTTGCAGTGGATGACTATGATATATCTGGTGTCTTGTCATGCCCTTCATTCTCCATGGAGCATTGCAGTATGGACTTCCTGGCTGTTGGATTTCACTGTAGATCTCATCCATCCAGCCCACCAGAGCTGATTCTGCATGCTAGGACAGGCATGTCCCTGAACTTATACTAGTTAGAGTGTAAAAGTCTAAGTGGGGATCTGGCTGAGGGGAACTGAAGAGTAGCCATGAGAAAGTTTGATTAACTAGAATTAAGGGACAGAATAAGAAGTCAGCTGCCTGAGGTGGAGATGAAAATGAATTTCTTCTCTCAGAAGGTTGTGAATTTTTGGAATTTCCTCCCTCAGAGCCCTATTAAGATTGAGTCATTGAATAATTTCCTTGCTTCTGAGTTAAAGGATGAAGCAGGACATGGGAAAGTGGTGAGGGGTGAGAATTTTATAGAGTGGTGGAGAGTTTTATGGGACTGATTGACCTACTGTTTCTTTTATACTTGTGTTCATAGTTTTTTTGGCAAATCACAGATGTCAATCTTTCTAAATACACTGGTTGACTAGGGTTTCCTGTGAAGACCTCTTCTCTCCTTCCTACCATTACTCACCTCTCTCTTGTGGTATTCTCTTACACTTATTTCTTCTTCCTCTAACTCTCGTACAGCAAAGTGTTACGAGACGCACCTAACCACGCCAGCTTCTAGGGTTTAGATGCTCTAACTCTCTGGAGTTTGGACAGCTGGCGTGCTCTGTTAAGGGTTCAACTACCATCCCACTAGTTGGCAATCATATTTTGGGTGCCAAGAATTGAGGATTTAAGGAGTACCTGAACAGAGCCTCAGTGCTCAGTCAAAAGCCCAGCTAGAGGTATCTTCTAGCATTTTGTTTGTGCTCAGTTCTCATTCCAGCTTTATACCATGTCTTGATCCTTGCCTCAGATACTCCGAACCATTCTCATCAAGGTCTCTTTTCACACAAAGGGATTTCTCCTGAAGTTGACTACAAGCTACACTTATTTTCATTAGGCAACACAATGAAAAATTATCCAGGAAAGTGAACTTGAAAGTGTCTCAGAATATCTTTCCGTGTCTCAAAAATCTTCTTCAAAGACAGAATTATTAAATGATTATTATCAGCAACACTAGAAGCTGAGAGAGCCTTTAAGTGGCATGACATTTCTCATTTTTCTAATATTTTCTTACCACAAAGGAAGTCATTCAGCCCATTAATTCCATGCAAGCTCTCAGCTCAATCCCATCAATCCCACTCTCATCAATTTCACTCTGATTCTCCTGCCACCCACCTATGCTAGGTGAATATTTCGGCAGTGAATTAAATTACCAACCAGCCTGATTTGGAAGATGGGAGGAAAACAGAGCACCCAGGGAAAATCCAGGTGGTCATATGGAGAACATGCACAGTGACAGGATCAGAGGTCAGGTTTGAATCTGTTTCACTGGAGCTGGAACACATCAGCCGTGCTGTATTATTCTGCTCCCCTTTCTTCTCATCCCTTTGTTGACTGTTGGTGTTCTTAAATCAGGAGCTACTGAACAGTATGCAACTTCTTCACTGATGCCTGCGCAAAATTATATCATCATTCAGCTATATATTCATCTTTGGAATGGCCATTCGTTACGCATTTCATCTCTTTGTATTAAAATGGTAGTTTGGGCTAAACGAGGGACTGTGATATAAGAATGTTTTGGGCCCTTTAAGTTGTTTAGTCTACATTGTTTTATAAAAATAAATACTGTATAATGTTGAGAACATTTTAGCTGTTAATCACAGCAGTAATGCTACAAACCAGGTGAACTTCATTTATTTGGCAAAGGACAATTATTTACAATTATTATTAAATTAGATCATGCAATGTTGTTTCCCTTTTCAGCACTCTGTAATACATTTAATTTTATCCAGAAGAAGTTGTGTTAAAAATCATTTCCATGTGAAAAGGTAACAATCACAAAGCCATGCACCTGCTCTTGTGATCCATTTTAATTTGCCCAGCACCAACCACATACCTAATTATGTCAAACATAGCACAATGCATATATCAATCACTATTAAAATAAATCAGAGTTCAAAGCTTCGGAGAATAACCATTGACGAAGAGCACAGTATATTGTGTCACTATTTAAATGAGTCATCCTGCTGTCATTGGACTCTCTTCAATACAGTCCAAAATCTCTTCAGACTGCTGCAGTATCTCACTCCAAGGATAAGAAAACTCAGGTTTCATTGGCAGATATCACAGAGCTATGTGACTTTCACCTTTCAATATCATCTCAGGTCTGGACTCCTCACATTATGGAGGGCAAGGTCATTGGATCTCTTAGCATCTGACATCAGGGCCATTTCAGACATGCGCTGGCACTGATTTCTTCCACGTATTCCAGTTTCTTGTTTAGTACAGTGACAAAAGGATCACCCTAGTACTTTATTCATGTAGGAACAACTTTATGTATTTTGATATTCATGATGAGTGGGTGGCCTCACGTAGTAAACACATTTATTTCTTTTTCAAATTTAATTGGTTTCCCTATGTTTCCTGAATATTTCTCTGCTCAAGATTAAGAACAGCTTCTTTCTTAGATTAGGAATAAACCAATCTTAAAAGAAGTGTTGTATCCCATTCCTGAAAGGCCAAGAGGCAGTTTTACTGGCAAAGGTGCTGGCAGATGAATCATTCCGTTATCGTCAGCATCAATGTGTGCCATATCGTATGATAAGGGCAATCATGGCTTTCCACCTGTCTTGAATCTGCGCCTACAGGGAAGACCCCCCTCACACGTCTTGTTCATATTCTTTTCTCTGTCCATGTCTAAGATTGTTCTTGGCAAATATTTCTACAGAAATGGTTTGCCATTGCCTTCTTCTGGGCAAGACGGGCGACCACAGCCATTATTAACACTCTTTAGAGATTGTCTACCTGACACCAGTGGTGGCATAACCAGCACTTGTGATATGCAAAAGGCCATATGACCTGCTCCCCTGGCTTTACATAACTCTGATCGGGGCGTGGGGGGGGGGGGGCGCTAAGCAGGTGCTACACCTTGCCCAAGGGTGACCTGCAGACTAGCGGAGAGAAGGGACACATTACAGCCCCTTTGGTAGAGGCATATCTCCACCACGCCACCCTCATACAGTTATACAGCACAGAAATGGCCCTTCAGCCCAACTCATCCACACCAAGCTGGTCCCATTTGCCCATGTGTGGCACATCTCTCTAAACCTTTCCTGAGCAGCTGCATAAAATTCTTGAGGGGCAGGATAAGCAGCCAAAGGTACAAGTTTGTACAAGTGCCATCGGTAGAACAAGGCATGATGTTCTATAGAAAGAGTATAGGAAGTTAGATATGAAATAGGACTTTCAGGATAGTGATATCCAGATTACTCCCAGTGCCACATGCTACTGAGTCCAAGAAGAGAAAGATGAATGCATGGCTGAAGAACTGCAATGGGGAGGGATTCAGATTCTTGGATCATCGGGAACTCTTCTGGGATAGTGGCAACCTGTACAAGAAGGATGTGTTGCACAGGAACTGCAGGGGGACTAATATCCTAGAGGGGAAATTTGTTTTTGCCACAGAGGAAGGTTTAACTGGATTGACAGAGACTCAAGAGAGTGAAGTCAGTAAGAAGAAAGAGTGTAAGCTGAGCAAACAGAGTGGCCTTGTTTATAGTAAAAGAGCAGATGGGATGATGGCTGTACATTGCATCTGTTTCAATGCTGATAGTTTAGCTTTACCGGTAAGACCACACGACCATATGACCCAGCAGCAGATTTAGGACATTCGGCCCATCGAGTCTGCTCCACCATTCAATCGTGACTGATCCTTTTTTCCCCTCCTCAACCCCATTCCTTGGCCTTCTCCCCGTAACCTTTGATGACGTGTCCAATCAAGAACCTATCAATCTTCGCTTTAAATACACCCAATGACCTAGCCTCCACAGTTTTCTTTCTTGTAACAAATTTCACAAATTCACCACCCTCTTGCTAAATAAATTTCTCCACATCTGTTTTAAATGGGCACCCCTCTATCCTGAGACTGTGCTCTTTCATCCTAGACTCTCTCACCATGGGAAACATCCTTTCTACATCTACGCTGTTGAGGCATTTCTATATTTGTAAGGTCTCAGTGAGGTCCCCCCTCATCCTTCTGAATTCCAGCGAGTACAGACTCAGAGCCATCAAATGTTCCTTGTATAATCCTTTCATTCCCGGAATCATCCTTGTGAACCTTCTTTAAACCTTCTCCAATGTCTGCACATCTCTTCTTAAATGAGGAGCCCACAACTGTTCACAATACTCAAGTTGAGGCTTCACCAGTGTTTTATAAAGCCTCACCATCATGCCCTTGTATTCTAGACCTCTTGAAATGAATGCTAACAATGCATTTGCCTTCATCATCACTGATTCTATCTGCAAGTTAACCTTTAGGCTGTTCTGCACAAGGACTCCCAAATCCCTTTACATCTCAGATTTTTGGATTTTCTCCCCATTTAGAAAATAGTTTGCCCATTTATTTCTACTACCAAAGTGCATAACCATGCATTTTGCAACATTGTATTTCATTTGCCACTTTCTTGCCCATTCTCCTAATCTGTCTGTCCTTCTGTAGTCTAGCTGTTTCCTCAACACTACAGTGGCATGTAAAAGTTTGGGCACCCCGGTCAAAATTTCTGTTACTGTGAATAGTTAGGTGAATAGTAGATGAACTGATCTTAAAAAGCCATAAAGTTAAAGACGAGACATTCATTTCGACAATTCAACATACACAAGATTAGTGTATTATTTTTGTTTTGTACAATTTTAGAGTGAAAAAAAATGAAAGGAGCACTATGCAAAAGTTTGGGCACCCAAAGAGATTTGAGATCTCAGATAACTTTTACCAAGGTCTCAGACCTTAATTAGCCTGTTAGGGCTATGGCTTGTTGACAGTCATCGTTAGGAAAGGCCGGGTGATGCAAATTTCAAAGCTTTATAAATACCCTGACTCCTCAAACCTTGTCCCAACAATCAGCAGCTATGGGCTCCTCTAAGCAGCTGCCCAGCACTCTGAAAATTAAAGTAAATGATGCCCACAAAGCAGGAGAAGGCTACAAGAAGATAGCAAAGCACTTTTAGGTAGCCGTTTCCTCAGTTTGTAACGTAATTAAGGAATGGCAGTTAACAGGAACAGTGGAGGTCAGGTTGAGGTCTGGAAGACCAAGAAAACTTTCTGAGAGAACTGCTCATAGGATTGCTAGGAAGGCAAATCAAAACCCCTGTTTGACTGCAAAAGACCTTCAGGAAGATTTAGCAGACTCTGGGGTGGTGGTGCACTGTTCTACTGTGCAGCGACACCTGCACAAATATAACCTTCATGGAAGAGTCATCAGAAGAAAACCTATCCTGCATCCTCACCACAAAATTCATCATCAGAAGTTTGCAAAGGAACATCTAAACAAGCCTGATGCATTTTGGAAACAAGTCCCGTGGACTGATGAAGTTAAAATAGAACTTTTTGGCCACAATGAGCAAACGTATGTTTGGTGAAGAAAGGGTGCAGAATTTCATGAAAAGAACACCTCTCCAACTGTTAAGCACGGGGGTGGATCAATCATGCTTTGGGCTTGTGTTGCAGCCAATGGCACGGGGAACATTTCACTGGTAGAGGGAAGAATGAATTCAATTAAATACCAGCAAATTCTGGAAGCAAACATCACACCATCTGTGAAAAAGCTGAAGATGAAAAGAGGATGGCTTCTACAACAGGATAATGATCCTAAACACACCTCAAAATCCACAATGGACTACCTCAAGAGGCACAAGCTGAAGGTTTTGCCATGGCCCTCACAGTCCCCCAACCTAAACATCATCGAAAATCTGTGGATAGACCTCAAAAGAGCAGTGCATGCAAGACGGCCCAAGAATCTCACAGAAATAGAAACCTTTTACGAGGAAGAATGGGCGAAAGTCCCCCAAACAAGAATTGAAAGACTCTTAGCTGGCTACAGAAAGCATTTACAAGCTGTGATACTTGCCAACGGGGGTGTTACTAAGTATTGACCATGCAGGGTGCCCAAACTTTTCCTTCGGGCCCTTTTCCTTTTTTGTTATTTTGAAACTGTAAAAGATGGAAATAAAAAAGTAATCTTGCTTAAAATATTAAAGAAATGTGTCATCTTTAACTTTATGCCTTTTGGAAATCAGTTCATCTTTTACTTGCTTAGCTATTCACAGTAACAGAAATTTTGACCAGGGGTGCCCAAACTTCGTATGTAACTACCTTTTACCTTTGCAGTTTCTTAACTCAACCCACAAGAATTCAACATCTTCCGATCCTACGTCACAGCTTTCTTCTGATTTGATGCCATTCTTTACCAACAGAGCCACGCCTAGTTTCCGAGGTGACACATCGTGTAACCTCAGACATTCAGCTCCCAACTACAACCATCCATCAGCAATGAATCAGTGATGGCCACAACATGATACCTGACTATTTGTAATAGTGCAACAAGATCACGCACCTTATTTCTTATATTCTGTGCATTGAGCTACAACATTTTTGAGTACTATATTTGCTACCCTTTTTGATTCTGCATCCCCAGTGCACTGATACTTACCCTGCTGGCTGCAGTTGTGTCCTATCATCTGCCTGCCCTTCCTGACAGTCTGACTGCATACTATTAAACCCTCCCCAATAGCTCTAACAAACCTGCCCACGAGAATATTGGTCCCCCTCGGGTTCAGGTGCAACCCGTCACTTTTGCTTTTGTACAGTTCATCCCTCCCCCACAAGAGATCCCAATGATCGAAGAACGCGAAACCCTGCCCCCTGCACCTCTTCTCAGCCATGCATTTAACTGCCAAATCATCCTGTTGCCACCCTCACCAGGGCATGACGCAGGTAGCAATCCAGAAGTGACTACCCTGGAGGTCCTGCTTCTCAGCTTTCTACTTAGCTCTCTTCAGGACCAATTTGCTTTTCCTTCCTATGTCACTGGTACCAATATGTACCAAGACATCCGGCTGCTGTCCCTCCCTCTCCAAAACGTGGACGTGATCTGAGACATCTCTGACTCTGGCACCTGGGAGACAACATACCATCCGCGTGTCCCGTTCACATCCACAGAATCTGCTGTCTGTTCCTCTGACTATTGAGTTCCTCATCACTACCGCTACCCTCTTCTCCCCCTTTCCCTTCCACACCATGGACCCATGCTCAGTGCCAGTAACCTGGTTTCACTGGCATTCCTCTGAGAGGTCATCCACCTCAACAGTATCCCAAACAGTGTACTTATTATTGAGGGGAATGGCCACAGGGGTGCTCTGCGCTAACTGCCTATTCACAGTTCCATTTTTCCTGACAGTCACCCAGCTAGCTGCCTCCCGCAACCTCGGGTGACTACTTCCCTGTAACTCTGATTGATGAACCCGAACGCCCGCGAAGCTCTCCTCCTAAACAAGCATCGCTGAACTGCGAGAAACCTTGTCGCTTTGCTCTGCTCCCATTACTGATTGGGCTGCTGGAATGAGCCCGAACACCCACGAAGGTCTCCATTTAAACAAGCATCACCAACCTACGAGAAACCTCATCATTGTGCTCTGTTCCTGTCGATGATTGGGCCGCTGGAATGAGCCTGAACACCTGCAAAGCTCTCCCTTCAAACAAGTTTCGCCGACCTGCAGAAACTGCATCATTGTGCTCTACTCCCACTACTGATTGGGCCACTGGAATGAGCCTGAATGCTCGCGAAGCTCTCCTTTTAAACAAGCGTTGTAGACCTGCGAGAAACCTTGTTGCTTTGCCACTCCATAAGGTAGATGAACTGAGGGTGTGAATTACTGCTAGGCTCTGCCATATTGTGACAATAACAGAAACATGGCTAACGAGGGCAGGACTGGCAGCTCGATATTCCAGGATACCGATTCCACTAGGCGTGATAGAGGAATAGGTAGGAGTGGATGGGGTGTTGTCCTTTTTGATAAAAACATAGAACATAGAAATCTACAGCACATTACAGGTCCTTTGGCTCACAATGTTGTACCGACCATGTAACCTACTCTAGAAACTGCCTAGAATTTCCCTATCACATAGCCCTCTATATTTCTAAGCTCAGCACCTCTTTCACCTCAGACAGTTGAAGAAGTTTAGTATGGCCCGCAAATTCTAAGCAATTTCTATAGGGGCACAACTGAGAGCATCCTGACTGGCTGCATCACTGCCTGGTATGGGAACTGTACTTCCCTCAATCGCAGGACTCTGCAGAGAGTGGTGCAGACAGCTCAGCACATCTGTAGATGTGAACTTTCCACTATTCAGGACCTTGGGGACCCAAGTCACCCCAACCACAAACTGTTCTAGCTGCTGCCATCCGGGAAACAGTATCACAACATAATAGCCAGGACCAACAGTCTCTGGGACAGCTTCTTCCACCAGGCCATCAGAGTGATTAATTCATGTTGATGCAACTGTATTTCTATGTTTATATTGACTATCCTGTTTTACATAATACATAATATTTATTATAAATTACTATGATTGC
This sequence comes from Mobula birostris, assembly GCF_030028105.1. NCBI lineage: Eukaryota > Metazoa > Chordata > Chondrichthyes > Myliobatiformes > Myliobatidae > Mobula > Mobula birostris. The sequence goes on from NC_092372.1 coordinate 105,103,809, forward strand.
ACATTGCTCATTTAGACAGAGACGTAACATAAAGATTTTTACTCCTCATGTATATGAAGGATGTAGGTAATAAGGTCAATTCTATCAATTCCATTCCCTATTTAAGAGTCTCTTAAAAGACCCTATTGTATCCAGCTCCACCACTGTCACCGGCAGCCCATTCCACACACTCACCATTCTCTGCGTAAAAAACTTACCCCTGACATCTCCTCTGTACCTACTTCCAAGCACCTTAAAACTGTGCTCTCTCGTGCTAACCACTTCAGCCCTAGGGAAAATCCTCTGACTATCCACACGATCAATGCCTTTCATCATCTTATCCTCTCATCCTCCATCGCTTGAAGGAGAAAAGGCCAAGTTCACTTAACCTATTCTCATAAGGCATACTCTCCAATCCAGGCAATATCCTTGTAAATCTCCTCTGCACTCTCTCTATAGTATCCACATCCTTCCTGTAGTGAGGCGAGCAGAATCGAACACAATACTCCAAGTGGGGTCTAACCAGTGTCTTATATTGTTGTAACATTACCTCATAGATCTTGAACTCAGTCCCACAGTTGATGAAAGCCAACACCATACAACTTCTTAACAACACTGTCAGCCTGCGAGAACATAAGAGACAACATAATAGCCTTGTTTAGAAAGTATATTCTTGAGGGATCATCAAACGAGGCAATCTGGGTAGAATGTAGAAATAAGAAGGAGGTGGTTACCTTGGCAGAGCTGTATCATAGACCCCTCACCCCCGCATAGTCAATAGGAATTTGAGGAGTAGAGGTGTTGAGAAAAGTAGGACAGTGTAAGTAGGTGATGTCAATTTTCCCAGAATCAACTGGGCCACCCAGAGTGCAAAGGGTCTGTGTTACCAGGTTCGGTTATGGCCCAAGTGTGGAGTGAGAGACACTGAAGCAGGTCGATAGTTCAGAAACCTTAATGCAAACAGTGTTAAAGGGAAAATAAACAATAAAGGCTAGGCCAAACTGGGCCGTTAACTAAAACTCTCAAAAGGAAAACGAAGCCTACACTGCGGCTGAAAAGAATATCTAAATATTAAACGAATACCGCTAGTCTTCAGAGTCGGGTGACTTGAAAGTCCAATTTCTCAGAGAGGGCCAAATGCAAACAGGCAGTGAAGCATTGCTGTGCTCTGTCCAAGTCACAACAAGCATTACGACGCAAGTATGGAGTTAAATACTATCACAATTAAATAATAATTAGCTGACACTGGCAAATTCACAAGCGCAATTGCCATATCTATTGCACTGCCAAATCCATGATTGTGACAGGGTGCCCCTCTCTAGGCGCCACAGACCTGAGTCCGCTGGAAGTCCCGGATCAGCTACTTGTCCAAGATGCCCTTCGCCGGGATCCAGGTACGTTCTTCTGGGCCATACCCTTCCAGTACCAGCGAGATGCCAGGAGGTGCCAAACATTATAGACAAGGGAACCATCTATCAGGTGGGGAGAAGGGGGAGGTGGGGTGACTGGGGCCAGAGGAGAGGTAGTAACCGGTTTGAGCTGGGAAACATGGAATATTGGGTGGATCTTCAGTGATGCTGGTAGACACAATCTATAAGACACCTTATTAACAACCTTTTCCACTATAAATGGTCCCACATAACGCGGTGCCAATTTCTGGTTCTCAATTTTCAGGGGAAGATCCCTTGATGCCAACCAGACCTCCTCTCCTGGCTTGAATGGCCTAACCTATCGACAGAGCTGATCAGCCTGCCGGGAATGCTGTTCCTGGGCACGCAGCGGAGAAGCCCTGGCTCGTCTCCAGGTGCGCTGGTAGCGCTGGATCAGCCGTTCAGCAACAGGAGCTCCTATGTCAATCTCCTAATCAGGGAAGAGCAGGGGCTGGAATCCCTTCTGGCATTCAAAGGAAGACATACCGGTGGAGGACGACTGGAGGTTATTGTGGGCGATCTCTGCCCAAACCAATTGGGAGCTCCAGGACGTGGGGTTGGAAGAGGCAAGGCAGTGCAGGGTTGTCTCCAACTCCTGGTTCACTCTCTCAGTCTGGCCATTAGATTGGGGGTGGAAGCCAGACAAGAGGCTGGCCATGGCTCCTACAAGGGAGCAGAAAGGAAGTGAACTGTGGTCCACGATCAGACACTATCTCTTGAGGAAAGTCATGGAGCCTAAATACATGTTGAACCATGAGTGTGGCAGTCTCAAGAGCCGATGGAAGCTTGGAGAGAGCAATGAAGTGGACAGCCTTCGAAAATCGATCCACAATGACCAAAATGGTGGTGTTCCCATGAGACAGTGGAAGACCAGTGATGAAATCTACTGAGAGGTGGGACCAGGGGCAGTGGGGCCCAGGCAGTGGACATAACAGTCCCGTAGGATGCTGGCGTGATGTCTCGTTCTGAGCACCGGTGGGACAGGCAGATACAAAGTCATGGACATCCTGGGACATAGATGGCTACCAAAATTATCTCTTTATAAACTCCTGAGTCCGTTGAATTCCCGGATGTCCAGCCAGACAGGAGGAGTGACCCCATTCTAACACTCAGCAACAGCAGCAGGGACAAACAAATGGTTGGGAGGCCCCCCATCCGGGCCTGGATCTGACTGTTGGGCAGCCCTCACCTCTGCCTCTATTCCCCATGATACACGAGCAAAGAAGAATGGGCTCTGGATCGACATTGCCCTCAAATCCGTCGAACTGTCAGGAGAGTGTGTTAGCCTTTGTACTCTTGTCCTGGGACGATAAGTGAGGATGAAATTGAACCTTATGAAGAAAAGGGTTCACCGAGCTGGATGAGAGTTGAGTCTCTTAGCATTCTGAATATAGGAGAGGTTCTTGTGATCTGTCCAGATCAAGAATGGATGCTCTGCTCCCTCCAGCCAGTGTCACCATTCCTCCAAGGCCTCCTTGACAGCCAGAAGCTCCTGGTTTCCAACATTGTAATTCCTCTCGGACAGAGTCAAGCAGCAGGAAAGAAAGGTACAAGGGTGCAGCTGGCTATCTGCAGATGAGCGCAGAGAGGACAGCTCCAATGCATCAGACGCATCCACCTTGACAACGAATGGCTGAGATGGGTCTGGGTGTTGCAGCAGCGGGGCAGTGGCAAAGTGTCGCTCTAGCTCAGAAAATGCTTGGTTGGCATCGTCCATCCAATGGAATCCTGCCGAGGTCATCTTGATGATTGCATTAATTGGAGCTGCAATCAAGCCGAAATTCTGGATGAAGCGGCGATAAAAGTTCACAAACCCCATGAAGCGCCGTACCTGTTCGACTGTAGACAGTTTGGGCCACTCTACAACTGCCTGAACTTTACTAGGGTCCATTTGATGGGGTAAGTATAAAGCCCCAAAACGACATCTGGTTTTCATGGAATTCACATTTTTCAGGCTTAGCGTACAGGTTATTTTCAAGAAGGCGTCTGAGCCCCCTCCGGACATGCTGGGCATGCTCCTGATGAGAGGAGGAATAGATAAGGACGTCATCTAAATACACAAACACAAACTGGTTCAACATGTCCCTGAGCACGTTGTTAACCAAGGCCTGGAATACAGCGGTGGTGTTGGCCAGACCAAAAGGCATCACCAGGTATTCGTAGTGGCCATTAGAGTTGCTGAAAGCCTTTTTCCACTCATCCCATTCTCTTATGCAAATCAGATTGTAAGCATTACGCAGATCAATTTTAGAAAATATGCACCCTGGAGATGTTTGAACATCTTGCAGACACCAGCAAGGGACGAGGGTTGCGATTCTTCACAAGGATGTTGTTCAGGGGCCGATAATTGATGCAGGGATGGAGTTTGCCATCTTTCTTGCTCACAAAAAAGAAGCCCGCTCCTACTGGCGAGGCTGACGGATGGATAAACCCCATGCTCAATGCCTCCTTAATGTATTCCTCCATGGCCACCATTTCAGGATAAGAGAGGGAAAAGAGCCGGCCCTGGGGAGGACTAATGCCAGGTAGGAGGTCTATGGCACAGTCGTATGGCTGGTGTGGGGGCAGGGTGGTGGCCTTCTTTTTACTGAAAACCTCAAGGAGTTCTGTATATTCAGCCAGAATCCCAGACAGGTCCACGTCCTTAGCTGACGCAAGAGGGGATTCATGGAATGGAGCTTGAGCTGGACTCAGGCAGGTAGACAGGCATGCCGGTCCCCACTCTTGGAGTACCTTCAGCGACCAATTGGCGGGGTTGGATGGAAAGGTAGATCTGGCCGGTTCCCAGAGGTTGACTGTCCAGTGCTTTGATGTTGATCTTTTCTCTTAATTCCTGAGTTGGAACTCCCCATCTTTGAGTGAGAGAGATGTCCAGGAGATTCCCGGCTGCACCAGAGTCAATAAACACCTGAAGTTGATGGGTCTGAGACCTCCACGACAAGGAAGCTGCGAGCATTACAGAATTAGGGGAAGCTGGCTGAAGAGAGAACCAACCCGTCAGGATTCCCCTCCCTGCTGATGGGCATTCTCTTTCACTGGACGCTTGGAACATGCCGTCTGGAAGTGTCCTGTATCACCACAGTAGAGGCAGGAACCTGTTCTCTGGTGCCGCTCTCGTTCCTCCTGAGACAGGCGCATGTGCCCCACTTGCATAGGCTCCTCCATGGGTGGGTGCTGGGTTCTGAGGGAGGGGGAGAGGGTGAGGAAAGATGGTGATCATATGAGGGGTGGGAGAGGGCAAGGAAAGATGGTGCTCAGGTGGCACGTAAGAAGTTTCCCTGCGCCACTCAGTTTCCCAGTTGTCAACTTGAATAACCAGATTAATCAGGTCATCCAGACTATCCTGCTAGTTCCAGACAACAACTTCATGCCGGACCCCTGCATTCAGTCCACGCTGGAAGGCAATGATGAGAGATCTCTCATTCCATCCCATCTCTACTGCAAGGGTACGGAATTTGACTGCATAGGCGCTCACCGTTCCTCTGCCTTGGTGTAGGTTCAAGAGTCGGTGGGCCGCCTCCTGACCTCGTACTGGAAGATCAAAAACCCTCCTTAACTCCACCATGAAAGGTCAGAACGACTGGACTGTGGGGTATCCTTGCTCCCGTAAAGCGTTGAACAGGCTGAATGGAGGTCTTTCAAGAGAATTGACCATGGACGGCAATTTTCGTCATCATCACTAGAACAACCAGGCTGGGCCTGCAACCACTGGGATCACCAGAATATCTGCCTGGTGGTGGAATACTCGGTTCCTGAATGGTCATGGGAGTCGGAACTGATCCAGGAGCTGGATCATTAGTAGCAGAGATTGTCGGGGCAGCAGAAAAGGAGGACCTGTGAGATGCTGGGACTGGGACTGAGGCGGCCTGAAACTGCTGAATTGAGTTGGCAAGAATGTTAATGGCTGTCAGCTGATGCTGGCTGTTTACAGTAAGTTCATGGACAGCGGCTGTGAGTGCGGAAATCACTGACACCCGAGTCCGATTGTCTGCGGTAAGCTGTTGAACAGTTGAGGCTAGGGACAATACCTGTTCCTCTAAGTGAGACTGGGATTGTTGGCACAAGGTTATCTGCCTCATTGCCTCCATTACTTCACTGGGATGTCAGTACCGCCAGTTGAACTTTGTCTTTTTGTCTGTTTCTCCCTGGCTGTCAGTCTGTGATTTTGTATTGCCATGTGCTCCTGTCCCCACTCCTGCTCTACTCCGGCCCCTGTATTACTGAGTACTCCATCTCTCTTCTGTTTCTCATTATTACCTGTATTGCTGCCACCTGTGTCTCATTGTGCTCCACCTATCACCTGCCTCTCTGTTCATTGCTCAGTGTATTTCAGTCCTGTGTTTTCACCTGTTTGTTGCCAGATTGTGCCAATGAATTTTCCTGAGCCTTTCCAGCATTTGTATCTGTACTCTGTCTGTCTGAATACCGACTCTGCCTGTTTCCTGATTCTGGCTTTTGGATTTCTCTGGAAGTTTTGATTTCTGCCTGAACTTTGACACTGACTTTGTTTGAACCTTGGGATTTATTACTCAATTAATATCATTGTGTGCACAGTACTGGGTCTGTGACTGGATCCCTGCTCCAGTGTCCTGACATGAGAACAGATTTCATTGCCTGTAGCTTGTCTCCTACCTGACCAATGAATCTCATGGCCAAGGTCAGCTGCTCTCTCTCTGCTGTCCATCTTTGTGTGTTGAGACTTGCTGTCACCAAGCTCGGATATGGCCCAAGTGCTGAGTGAGAGATGCTGAAGCAGGTCGATAGGTCACAGACAGTGTTAAAGGGAAAATATACAATAAACACTAAGCCAAATAAGGCCATTAACTAAAACTCCCAAATAGGGAAATGAAGCCTACACTGAGGCTGAAAAGAAAGTCTAAACATTAAATGAATATCACTAGTCTTCAGAGTCCATTGAGCCAGAAGTCCAACTTCTCAGGGAAGGCCGAAAACAAACAGGCAGTGAAGCATTGCTGTGCTCTGTCCAAGTTGCGACAAGCATTACGATGACAAGTATGGAGATAAATTCCATCATGATTAAATAATGATTAGCTGACATATGCAAATTCACAAGTGCATTTGCCGGATCTACTGGGCTGCCAAATCTATGGTTGTGACAGTCTGGATGGACCAAATTTTGTGCAATACATCAAGGACAGTTTCTTCATGAAATAATAGAGGAAACTACTCAGAAAGAGCTATACTGGACCTCCTCTTTGGGCCAAGTAACTGAAGAGGCAGTTGGGAAGCACTTTGGGTTCAGTGGCCACAATTCTATTAGTTTTTGAATAGTTATGGAATAAAATAGAGCAGGTCCATAGGTTAAAGTCCGGAACAGGGGCAGCGCTAAATTTGAGGGCATTAGGCAGGATCCAGGGTGACTTAAGTTAAAGCAAAGGAACAGCTGGTAAGAGTGAGGATTTTAAAATGGTCATCTCAAGAGTTCAATAGTAGTAAGTTCCTGTTAGGTTGGAGGGTAGACATACCAAATTGAGGGAACCTTGGGTGATAAGAGATGTCGAGGCTCTGGCAACATGTATCATGTTTAGGAAGTTGGATACGAAATAATCCCTTAATGAATATAAAAAGTTTAAGACTGGAATTTAAGAGGGAAATCAGGAAGACAAAAATAGAGTATGAGATGGATTTGGCAGGCAGGCTTACACATAATCCCAAGAGGTAGGTTAGTTATATTAATAGTAAAAGAGTGACCACAGAAAGGTTAGCTCCCTTAAGACCATCAAGGTTGCCTTTGTGTGGAGCAGGAGATAGCTACCTATTTCTTCTCACTGTTTACAAAGGAGAATATCATGGAAAGGAGGGTTAGGGTTATAAGTAGTAATGTCTTGGAGCATATGCATGATTTGAGGAAGGAGATATTTTCAATATTGAAGTGCTTTAACATGGGCAAATCACCAGGTGCACCTGTGGACCTTAAGGGAGGTCGGGGTGAAATCGCAGAGGACTTTGTAGAGATATTTGTTTTATTGTTAGCCATTGGCAAGGTGCTAGAAGAATGGAGGGTGACTAATGTTGTTCCATTGATCAAGAGTGTAGCAAGGATATACCAAGGAATTACAATCTGACTTCAATTGTAGGATAGTCAAGGCCAGATCAGCAATTGTCAGTATGGTTTTGTGCATAAGAATTCATATCTGATAAACCTTTTGGAGTATTTTGAAGAGGTAGCTAAGGGACTAGATGAAGGGAGAGCAGTAGATGTTGTCTATATGGACTTCAGTATGGAATTTTACAAGATCTTGCATGGCAGCCTGACCTGAAGGATTAAGTCATGTGGGATACAGAGGGAGCTAACAAGGTGAGTTCAGAAGAGGCTCGATGATGAGAGGAAGCAGAGAGTAATGGTTGAATGTTGATTCTCCTAGAGGTGGCATGTGAATAGTTGGGAGCGATCATAGTTCAAAGTTCAAAGTAAAATTTATTATCAGAGTATATACATGTCACCACATACAACTCTGGATTCTTTTTTTGTGGGCATGCTCAGCAAATCTATAGAACAGTAATGATTAACTGTAAACATCAGTAACTATTAACTGCAAACTGTACAAATTCAGATATAAATAACTAGTAATAAATAACAAACATGAAATAACAATATAAAAGACTCCTGAAATGAGTATAGTTATCCCCTTTTGTTCAAGAGCCTGATGGGTGAGGGGTAGTAATTGTTCTTGAACCTGGTGGTACAAGTCCTGAAGCTCCTGTGCTTTCTACCCAATGGCAGCAGTGAGAAAAGAACATGGCCTGGGTGGCGAGGATCTTTAATGATGGAGGCTGCTTATGTTTCTCCCTCTCAAATTGCAGCATGAATTCAATCATATTATAATCACTGCCTCCCTAGAGTTCATCTACCTTAAGCTCCCTAATAATATCTGGATTATTACACAACACTCAATCTAAAATAGCCTTTCCCCGAGTAGGCTCAAGCACAAGCTGTTCTAAAAATCCATCTTGAATTCTGCAATCTCCTTGCATATTGAAGTACTCCTTTACAATTGTGACATTACCCTTATTATATTCCCTCTCCAGCTCCCTTTTCTTGGTCAACCACACACCTTTGTTACCATATATGACTCTCATAACTGTTTTTTAAGCCTTGCAGTTTCTTCACCTACAAAGATTCAACATTCTCTGACTCTATGTCATCTCTTTCTAAAGATGTAATTCCATCTCTTACCAACAGAGCCACACCACCGCCCATGACTTCCTGCCTGTCCTTTCAATACAAACCATATCCTTTGACATTAAGCTCCCAGCTATGACCTTCTTTCAGCCACGACTCAGCGATGCCCATGTCATACCGATTAATTGCGCAACAAGTTCATCCACCTTATTCCAAATACAGCACTTTCAATCCTGCATTCTTCGCACTTTTGAATTTTGCCTGTGTGGTACAATTTAACTCTGCACTGTCAGCATTTGTGCCCAGTCATTGGCTTGTCCTTCCTTACATTCATATTATACCCACCGTCTACTTGTAAACCTGCTGGCTCATCCTCAGCTCTATCATACTGGTTCCCATCCCCGACTGGTGGGAGTTATATATAGACCCCAAACAGTAGTACGGATGTGGCCTACAAATTACAATGCGAGCTAGAAATGCATGCCAAAAGGGTAATGTTACAAGAGTCATTCGGTTTTTCAACATGCAGATAGATAGGGAAAATCAGAGAGGTGTGTGATTCCAAGAGGGTGTTTTTCTAGAATGCCGACAAGGAGGCGTTTTAGAGCAGCTCAAGGTGGAGACCAGCAGAGGATCAACTATTCTGGATTGAGTGTTCTGCAATGAAACAGAATTGATTAAAGAGCTTAAGGTTAAATAAACCTTAGGTCCAAGTGATCATAATATGATTGAATTCACCTTGAAATTTGAGAAGGAGAAGCTGAAGTCAGATCTATCAGTATTACAGTGGAGTAAAGGGAATTACATAGACATGAAAGAAGAGATGGCTGGAATCAATTGGAAAAGAACACCGTCAGGGATGACGGCAGAGCAGCAATGGCTGGTATTTCTGGAAGCAATTCTGAAGACACAAGATATATACGTCCCAAAGAGGAAGAAGTACTCTAAAGTCAAGATGACACTACTGTGGCTAACAAGGGACGTAATATACAACAGAAAAGCCAAAGAGAGGGCATTTAATAGTGGGTGGAGCTCAGGAGGATGATGGTACCTAACGGCAACTCCTCTGTTTGCATCTTCAGAAACAGCTCTATTTCTATCTTTGATATCTCTATTTTTCCCTTTCAAGGTTCTTTTGAAGACCCTGACCTAGAGTTGCATGTTGACTTCGGTTCTTTGTGGAAATGGTACCCGCTCTCAGGGTCTTACGACTGGCCACTTTTTGATATGCTAAGGACGCAGCCTGGAAGACTAGTGCGGCTTCAGAGTGCCGGATTTTCATGACTCTGGAGACGGGCTGATTCAAGGCCGGTGCTGCCACCTGATATGTTGTGGGAGTACACAGAAGATCAAAGACAGTGAACTGGTTGTGTGTCCAGGGAACTGAGTTCTTTGGGCACAGAGCTTGGAAAAAGCGATGCAACAGACTTTTAACACTATAAATTAGTGAGTTGTTTTGTTATGTCTCCTCTCTCACTGTGAAACGGGGACATCTCTTTTTCCCTTATTAGAGAGAGAGGGCCTGTAGTATGTTGAATACTGGGTGAACGATAGTCTTTGGGGTACTGCAAATCTGTGTCTTTATTGATGCTTTGCTGCACACTTAAGTGCTTGCTGGAGGGTGCCAATGTTTTTTTGCTAGCGGAGGAGGGAAGGGGTTGTTGTTTTGCTGCTGCTTATGTGTGGGAAGCGGGAGTTGAGGGCGCTTTGTGTTTCTAACACTTAATTGTCATTCATTCTTAGGGGCACTCCTCTGTTTTGTGGATGTTTGCGAAGAAAAAGAATTTCAGGATGTATATTGTATGCCTTCCTCTGACATTTAATGTACCTATTGAAAAACTAGCGGGAAGTTAGGGGATTGGGAAGCTTTTAAATACCATCAGCTGGCAGCTAAAAAAGTCATTAAGAAGGAAACGATGGAATATGAAAGTAACGTAGCCAATAAAAGAGGATACCAAAAGTTTCTTCAGATACATAAAGTGTGAAAGAGAGGCAGGAGTGAATGTCTGACTGCTGGGAAAACGGTGCTAGAGAGGTAGTACTGCAGGACAAGGAAATGGTGGATGAAATGATTAAGTATTTTGCATCAATCTTCACTGTGGAAAACTCTAGCAGTATGATGGAAGTTCCAGGGGTCAGGGGTCAGAAGTGTGTGAAGTTGCCATTAGTAGAAGAAATGTTCTTGGGAAATTGAAAGGCCTGAAGGTAGATATGTCCCCTGGACCAGATGGTGTGCATCCCAGGGCTCTGAAAGAGGTGGCTGAAGAGATTGTGGAGGCATTAGTAATGATCTTTCAAGAAAGTCTAGATTCTGAATTGGTTCTGAATGACTGGAAAATTGTAAATGTCACTCCACTCTGCAAGAAGGAGGGTGGCAGAAGAAAGGAAGTTATAAGGGTTTAGGCAGATTAGGAGATTAGGCAAGGAAGTGGCAGATGGAATACTGCGTTCACCAGCAACTTTGATGTGTGTTGCTTGAATTTCGAGCATTCGCAGAATTCCTCGTGTTTATGTTTTTAAATTCACTATTGCTAAGCCTCTTCCATGATGCCTACACTGAAGAAGTTTAAATCTTCTCTTTGACAGGAGTTCAGTGAAACCATCTCTCACTGCTCCCCATCTGTAATTTCTTCGGCTCTTCAAATTTTCGACCACATTTTGACTCAGACTCGCTATCACAGCCATATATCCTTTCTTGGAAAGTGCCTCCATCACCAACTTACTCCAGTTGGCTTTAGGATTCGTCTTCGAGCCTCTCAATTTGGACCTTCTGCGGATCCTTATTGACTCTGCCTCTCGTCGCTTCTCCCGTCAAGCTCTGAAGGCGACCCTTTCCGCCATGAGGAGGTATTTGGTGTCCCTATCCCAGACCCTTCCACACCTTCGGGACACTTTCTTCACCGTCTGTAATGGTCCTACCCGTTATCTCATCCACCATCGGATCCATGCCTGCAATCATCCTTTTTTTGACTTTGTCATGTTAAGCAAGGATCGCAAGATCTTACATCTGCAGACCCCAGAGCCTGCTGGCCCTGACGCTAGCAGGCATGAACTTCAGATTGCGGCCGCTGCCATTGATCTCGCCGGCTCCAACACCTCAGGGCATATTCAAAACCCGGACTCCAGCAACGACCATGGACACCTTCACAGCGATTGCGCAACCACCAACTGTGACTCCAACCTTGAACTCCAGGCCGGGTCTTTATGTGCTGCTATTGTGACTCCCGTCTCCCCTTCCCCCACCACCACTCTGCAACCCCATCTCCCTCAGATTCCACCGTCAGCTCCTGGGCCCTCAGAGGCTCCATCTTCCTCTCACCCCAACCCTCCCCTCTCCACTGACACCCCCAGCCTCCCCGCTCCACCCTCTGATCCCAGCTCTCAACCATGCCGAGTCTTTACCATCCCCTCCGACCTTCAACTGTCGGAGGCAGAATGCTCTGTTCTCAGTAAGGGCCTCATCTTTGTCCCCCTTTGCCCACATCTTAGCGAGTTCCGCGTTCGCAATGATGCGGAACGCTTCTTCTGCCGTCTCTGTCTCCGAGCCTACTTCTTCGGCAAGGACACTTCCACCCCCACCAATGACCCCTTCTCCCATCTTCAACCCTCCTCCTCTTCATGGACACCCCACTCTGGTCTTCTGCCTGATCTGGATCTCTTTATCGCTAACTGCCGACGGGACATCAACCGACTCGACTTCACCACACCTTGTTTCCATTCCAACCTCACTCCTTCCGAACGCTCTGCTCTCCACTCCCTCCGCACTAATCCTAACATTACTATTAAACCCGCCGATAAGGGGGGGTTGCTGTTATAGTCTGGTGTACTGACCTCTACCTTGCCGAGGCACAGCGACAACTCGCGGATACCTCCTCTTATTTACCCCTCGATCATGACCCCACTGAGGAGCACCAGGCCATTGTCTCCCACACCATCACCGACTGTATCCGCTCAGGAGATCTCCCATCCACTGCTACCAACCTTATAGTTCCCACACCCCGCACTTCCCGTTTCTACCTCCTACCCAAGATCCACAAACCTGCCTGTCCTGGCAGACCTATTGTCTCAGCTTGCTCCTGCCCCACCAAACTCATTTCTGCATACCTCGACACAGTTTTATTCCCCCTTGTTCAATCTCTTCCTACCTATGTTCGTGACACTTCTCACGTTCTTAAACTTTTCGATGATTTTAAGTTCCCTGGCCCCCACCGCTTTATTTTCACCATGGATGTCCAGTCCCTATATACTTCCATCCCCCATCAGGAAGGTCTCAAAGCTCTCCGCTACTTTTTGGATTCCAGACCTAATCAGTTCCCCTCTACCACCATTCTGCTCCGTCTAGCGGAATTAGTCCTTACTCTTAATAATTTCTCCTTTGGCTCCTCCCACTTCCTCCAAACTAAAGGTGTAGCTATGGACACCCATATGTGTCCTAGCTATGCCTGTCTTTTTGTTGACTTTGTGGAACAGTCTATGTTCCGTGCCTATTCTGGTATCTGTCCCCTACTTTTCCTTCGCTACATCGACGACTGCATTGGCGCTGCTTCCTGCACGCATGCTGAACTCGTTGACTTTATTAACTTTGCCTCCAACTTTCACCCTGCCCTCAAGTTTACCTGGTCCAATTCCGACACCACCCTCCCCTTTCTAGATCTTTCTGTCTCTGTCTCTGGAGACAGCTTATCTACTGATGTCTACCATAAGCCTACTGACTCTCACAGTTATCTGGACTATTCTTCTTCTCACCCCGTCTCTTGCAAAAATGCCATCCCCTTCTAGCAATTCCTCCGTCTCCGCCACATCTGCTCTCAGGATGAGGCTTTTCATTCCAGGACGAGGGAGATGTCCTCCTTTTTTAAAGAAAGGGGCTTCCCTTCCTCCACCATCAACTCTGCTCTCAAACGCATCTCCCCCATTTCACGTACATCTGCTCTCACTCCATCCTCTGGTCACCCCACTAGGAATAGGGTTCCCCTGGTCCTCACCTACCACCCCACCAACCTCCGGGTCCAACATAATATTCTCCATAATTTCCGCCACCTCCAACGCGATCCCACCACTAAGCACATCTTTCCCTCCCCACCCACCGCTTTCTGCAGGGATCACTCCCTACGCAACTCCTTTGTCCATTCGTTCCCCCCCCCCCCCCCATCCTTCCCCACTGATCTCCCTCCTGGCACTTATCCTTGTAAGCAGAACAAGTGCTACACATGCCCTTACACTTCCTCCCTTACCACCATTCAGGGCCCCAGACAGTCCTTCCAGGTGAGGCGACACTTCACCTGTGAGTCAGCTGGGGTGATATACTGCGTCCGGTGCTCCCGATGTGGCCTTCTATGTATTGGCGAGACCCGACGCAGACTGGGAGATCGTTTTGCTGAACACCTACTCTCTGTCCACCAGAGAAAGCAGGATCTCCCAGTGGCCACACATTTTAATTCCACATCCCATTCCCATTCTGACATGTCAATCCACAGCCTCCTCTACTGTAAAGATGAAGCCACACTCAGGTTGGAGGAACAACACCTTATATTCCGTCTCGGTAGCCTCCAATCTGATGGCATGAACATTGACTTCTCTAACTTCCGCTAATGCCCCACCTCTCCCTTGTACCCTGTCTGTCTGTCTGTATCTTGTTTTATGGCGGTTGGCATCCAGCTTAATGATGCATTACCACCACCCTCTGCTCCGGAATGTGCACTAGACACGTATTCTAAATCCCTTCACCCAATCACTCACACACACACACACACATACAAACCTACACTTCACCCTCCCATCTTTGACCATCCTAGTATCCTATTCCTGTTTATTCGTCATATCCTATAAAAAACCCCTGTACCCCTTAAAAACGCTAAAAATACCCGGACTTGTGATCTCTCACCCATGCCCAGCAACCCTTTTAATGTGAATTCCTGCATCCCCAACTCCCTTAATTTATTTCTCATCATCTCTCTCTGTATCCCATACTTCCTGCAACACAAAACTATATGTTCTACTGACTCCTCTTCCTGACATTCCTCACACAATCCTGTCTGGTGTTTCCCTATCATTTTCAATGTTTTGTTTAATGCACAATGCCCCAACCTTAACCTAGTCCACACAATTTCCTCTTTTCTGTTTCCATTACCTACCCTAGTAACTGCAACAAACTCTTTTGTATATGATATAAATGTCTCCCTTTCCCCTCCCTGTCCCATCTTTCTTGCCACATTCGGTTGACTTTTTCCCAGATTACAGACTTAACCTCTGCTTTACCGATACTAATGTGCATTTCCACATTTTATTTCTTTAACGCCCTCTTTGCCAACTCATCCACCCTCTCATTCCCCTTCACCCCTACATGCGCTGGAACCCATAGAAATTTTACCTGACCTCCCTGATTTGCAATTCTTGTAACTAACTGAAGGACTTCATAAAGTACATCTTGCCGACTGTTTGTGTGAAAAGACCTTAAACTTGCTAGAACTGAGGAAGAATCTGAACATATCAATGCTTTGACTTGTCTGGCTTTCTGCACCCATTGCAACGCAACCAACACTGCTGGCATCTCCACTGTAAACACCCCTAACTTATTAGATGTTCTTCTGCTGATTCCAATTTCTTTTGCTGGTATTACCACCCCAAACCCTGTCACTCCTGTTTCAGGTTCCTTCGCACCATCCATATAAATGTGAGTATAATCACTATACTTTTCCACCACATGACAGTTAAATGCATTTACCAAATCTGTTTTATATCTTTCTTTCCTTTTTACCTCTAACAAATGCCAGTCTATGTCAGGCCATACAAGCTTCCATGGAGCTACAACCGGATAAACTACTGAAGGACTTATCCTCAGATCAAACACTCCACATTCTTTCGCGATATCATTCCCTACCCGACTAAAGGTATCCCTCTGAAACCTCCCATTTTCCCAACACTCCTACAACACTCCTTTAGTAGGGTGAGAATCATTGTGCCCCTGCAAGTTAGCCCAGTAGTTTGCCATCAGTTGCATTCTTCTTAGTTCCAAAGGCATTATTCCCATTTCTACCTGTAGGGCTGACACTTGTGACGTTTTAAAAGCCCCACTGCACACTCTCAAGGCCTGAGCCTGAATCACATCCAGTTTCCTTATAAGAGACCTAGCTGCTGATCCATATACTATATTTCCATAATCCAATACAGATCTCACTAAAGCCACATATATTCTCTTTAAAGCTGAACAACTTGCTCCCCATTCCCTACCAGTCAAACATCTCATCACATTTATTACTTTTTTACATTTCTCCTCAACTTTCCTGATATGGTCTGCCCATGTTAATTGTGAATCAAATATAACTCCCAGAAATTTAAATGATGCAACCCTTTCTAATTCAACCCCATACATCCTTAACTTCTTCCCTACCTCAACCCTTTTCCTGGTAAAAAATACAGTCTGAGTTTTATCTACTGAAAATCTACATCCCCAATCATAACCCCACTCCACCACTTCATCAATTGCTTCTTGTAGTTTCCTGATTATATGGTCCATGTTCCTGCCTCTTTTTCACAAGGCCCCATCATCCGCAAACAGTGACCTACCTATATCCACTGGTACCTTTGTGAAGACATCATTGATCATAATGATGAAAATTAACGGGCTAATCACACTACCTTGAGGTGTGCCATTTTCCACTATGTACTGTTTTGATAATTCTGATCCAATCCGAACTTGAATTTTTCTACCAAACAGAAAATCTTTAATCCAATTAAAAACTCTCCCACCAACCCCCATCTTGTGCAGTTTAATTAATAATCCTTCCTTCCACATCATATCATAGGCTTTTTCAATGTCAAAGAACACTGCCACTACTGACTCTCTATTTGCCTGGGCCTTCCTTATTTCAGTCTCTAACATTATCACTGAGTCCATGGAATTCCTTCCCTTTCTAAAACCACTCTGATAACTTGCCAGCATTCCCCTTTTCTCAAGCTCATATGATAACCTTTCTGTTACCATCCTTTCCATTATCTTACATATACTTGATGTTAATGCAATTGGTCTGTAGCTAGTGGGTTTTGACAGATCCTTGCCAGGCTTCCTTATTGGAATTACTACTGCTTCTTTCCATGCACTTGGTAATCTTCCCTCCTCCCACACTCTGTTATAAAAATGCAGCAACTTCAAGAGCGCTCCATCTCCTAGATTTTTTAGCATCACAGAGCATATCAGATCTTTCCCTGGGGAGGTTGGTCTTGATCTCTTTATTGCTCTCAACATTTCTGCTAATGTAAATGGATCATCAATTATATCATCTGTTCCTTCCCTCCTGCTTAACACACCTGGGTGTTGGCTCATTATTCTTTCCCTTCTTCTTCTCCCTTCTTCAGACAAATTTTCTGAACTGTGTATCAGTACAAATGACTTGGCCATGATCTCAGCCTTATCCCTACTGGAGACTGCAGTTTACTCCTCAGATATTATTACTGGATATTCCCATTCCCTTCTATCTCCTCCCATCCTCTTAATTATTCCCCATATCTCTCCCACAGGTGTTGTTCTTCCTACCTTGTCGCAAAATCTCCTCCAACTTGCCCTTTTAGCTTGACGTATAGTTCTTCTCACCACTGCCTGTGCTTTCTTATATTGAACCAAATGCTGCATATTATGGGTTCTTTTAACTAGCCTGAATGCTCTATTTCTGTTTTTTACAGCCTGACAACATTCCTCTGTCCACCATGGTACCAGTTTTCTATTCATCCTATTTTTACTCCTAGGTATAGATCCTTCTGCTGCCATGATAATTGCTGAAGTCACCTGACTGTTTAATTCATCTACATTTCCAGAAATATCAATCCTTGTCAACCTTTCTTCACTCAATTTCTGGAACTTACCCCAATCAGCTTTTTCAAACACCCACTTTGGGATTCCGCCACCTGGTCTTACTTCAACTCTTTCACCCACTGAACACAAAACTGGGTAGTGATCACTGCCTACTGTTGAAGCAGTCCAAACTCCCCAGTTACTAATGCCAGCCAAGGTATTAGACACTAACGTAATATCTAACACTGACTCAGTTCCTGTTGTTATATCTATCCTTGTGCCACTACCATCATTCATACACACCAAATCCCTTTCTTCCATCAAATCTTCAATTACCTTTCCATTTGGATCTGTAACCTGATCCCCCCATATTGTGCTATGAGCATTGAAATCTGCGCACCACACTACTTTATGTCTGTTTTGTCCTTGTATCTTTAATAGACTGTCCAAATCCAACCTTTTACATGGATTGTAGTAGTTAATTATAACCACTCCCTCCCCTCTCTCCCATACTTCCACCACTATGTATTCCTGATCATCTCCTTTTTCCAGTATCCTGTATGGTATACCTTGCTTGATTAACATAGCACAACCCCCTCCTCCCCCTAGATTTCTATCTTTCCTTATCATTGTATACCCATATACCACAAAGTCTAAAGTTGGTTTCAACCAAGTTTCCTGAATACACACTACATCCGGTTTTACAACCATTTCTTTAATAAAGTGCTTGAATTCCTGGCTATTGGCCAGTAAGCTCCTTGCATTCCATTGTAAAAGAATCACCATAATTAGTATTAACCAACACATGACACTTCCTGGCTTGATTGATTACTGAGGTTCTCCCTCACTTCCTCCCATGTCAGTCCTACTAACCCTAAATGGTTTACTGCTGCTTTTACCACCAGCTGAATTCCTCGTACCCCATCCATTATTTATTTATATACACACATTCTTTCTCTCTCTCTCTCTCTCCTTTTTCTCCCTCTGTCCCTCTCACTATACCCCTTGTCCATCCTCTGGGTCTCCTCCTCCCTCCCCCTTTTTCTTCTCCCTGGGCTTCCTGTCCCATGATCCTCTGATATCCCTTTTGCCAATCACCCGTCCAGCTCTTGGCTCCATCCCTTCCCCTCCTGTCTTCTCCTATCATTTTGGATCTCCCCCTCCTCCTCGCACTTTCAAATCTCTTACTAGCTCTTCCTTCAGTTAGTCCTGACGAAGGGTCTCGGCCCGAAACGTCGACTGTACTTCTTCCTAGAGATGCTGCCTGGCCTGCTGCGTTCACCAGCAACTTTGACGTGTGTTGATGGAATACAGTGTCAGGAACAGTGTCATGCACTTTGGTAGAAAAATGAAAGGGTTAACTATTTTCTAAATGGAGAGAAAATACAAAAATCTGAGGTGCAAAGGGATTTGGGAGTCTTAGTGCAGGATTCCCTAAAGGTTAACTTGCAGGTTGAGTCTGTGGTGAAGAAGCCAGTTGTGATGTTAACATTCATTTCATGAGGACTAGAATACAAAAGCAAGGGGAAGGTTCAAAGGAGGTTCACCAAAATGATTCCAGGGTTGAACAGTTTGTCATATGAAGAGCGTTTGATGACTGTCGGCCTGTATTCGCTAGAATTTAGAAGAACAAGGGGTGATCTCATCGAAACCTATCAAATGGTGAATGGCCTTGATGGATTGGATGTGGAGAGGATGTTTCCTATGGTGGGAGAGTCTAAGACCAGAGGACACAGCCTCAGAATAGAGGGGCGTCCTTTTAGAACTGAGTTGAGGAGGAATTTCTTTAGTCAGAGAGTGGTGAATCTGTGGAATTTGTTGTCACAGGCAGCTGTAGAGGCCGTCTTGGTGCATATTTAAGGCAGAGGTTGATAGATTCCTGAATGGTCAGAGCATGAAGGGATACGGGGAGAAGGCAGGTGAAGTGGACAATTGAATCAGCTATGATGAAATAGCAAATCAGACTCAATGGGCCAAATGGCCTAATTCTGCTCCTATATCTTATCGTCTTATGGTCTTATTTGTGAGGCTGCACTTGGATTATTGTGTATAATTTCTGTCACCGGGTTATGGGAAAGACATTGTCAAGCTGGAGAGGATGCAGCAGAGATTTACAAAAATGCTACTTGGACTGGAGGGCTGAGCGGCAGGGAGCTGTTTGTCATGCTTGATTTTTATTCTGGTCAGGAAGGGTCTGGATAAGGTGGTGTCATGGTCCCTTCTGGCAATGCCCCACCATGCCATTTACCTCAGGAATTGGGCCTCAATCACCTCATTTAAATTCCAATCATTCCCAGGTTCCACTAACTACACACACCTGCCTCCAATCAGAAACTGCAGGATACAGGCCCTGTGACCACAACAAGGAGTTGCCAGTTTGTTGGTCAACTCTTGTATGAGTAACCTCATTCCATGGTTCTTAGAACTATTAGTTCTAAGTCTAGCATCATTCCTGAATTCTCTACTAAAACCAAGACTTCGGCTAAAGACTCTCTCTGGACACCAATTCCACGCTCGCTATGACCATAACGCCTCCCGACTCGGCCTCTGTGCCTGTGTTCAGCACTTGGGTTCATACCACCGCCACGTCCTTGCAACAGGTGGAGAGTTAGAGTTTTCTCTCCAGGGTTGGAGTGTCTAAAACTAGGAGGCACGGATACAAATTAAAGAGACCAGAAAAGTAACTTCTTTATACAAATGGTAGTGAGCACCTGGAATGAACTGCTAGAGGAAGCCGTTGAGGCAGGTCCAATTGCAAGACATTGCCAAAAGGCATTTGGATAGGTACATGGCAGGAAGGGACTTGAGCAATTATGACCTGAACATGGGCAACTGGGAGAGGCCGGGATGATGCTGAGATCAGCATGGATGGAATTGGCTAAAGGACCTTTCTCCATGCTGTATTACTCTATCTAGAAACCTAGCCAAATGACTTTTAAACATTGTGATTGTACCATCCCATCACTTTCTCTTGCAGCATGTTCCATATGCCCATCATCCTCTGTGCAATATTTCTACAGATGTGCAGTGAACAGCATTCTGACTGGTTGCATCAGAGCCTAACATGGAGTCTCCAATACACAGGATCACAAGAGGCTCAGAGGACTGTAGACTCAGCCAGTTACATTAGAGGCACAGCCTTGCATGCCATCAAGGACATCTTCAAGAGACGGTGTCCCAAGAAGGCAGCACCCATTAGGAACATGCCCTCTTCCTGTTACTACCGTCAGAGAAGAATAGGAGCCTGACGATCCACATTCAAATTTTAAAAAGGTAGCTTCTTTCCTTCCACTTTTGGATTTCTGAGTGGTCCATGAACCCATGAAAACTATTTCATCATTCATCCTTTACACTATTTAATTATTTTGCAATTTATAGTCTTGCACTGTACTGAGCCAGTAGAACAGCAAATTGCAGAAGATATGTCAGTGATAATAAACTTGTATCTGATTCCAATTCTGTACATTTCCCCTTTAAGTCTTTCCCCCTCACTTTTGATTGATGCCCACTGGCTTTATGCTCTCCTACCCTGGGAAAAAGTTTGTGACATTCACTTTATCTATATCCTCATGATTTTAAATAATGTCACCCCTTAGACTCTGCTGCTCCAGGAAAAATGGTTCCAGCCTATCCAGTCACTCAAGCCTTACACATCTATCAACATCTTTGTAATTCTTTGTTGCACCTTTCCAACGTAATGACATCCTTCCTACGGGAGGGGAGGAGAAGATGGTGGCACGACGCAGCGCGCACGGCCGTGCCAAAATGAAATCGTATTTGTAAGTAGGTACCGTGCACAATCCTGATTTGATGGAGACAGACGTGAGAAGCACGGAGGAACATCTGAAGAAACTTCTGAAATGCCCCCTTCGCTGCCGCTGCTACTGTGCAATCGAGAATCTCCAGAGGGGAAGGCCCCAAATCCTTGACTTTGCCTATAGCCTGTTGCCGGGGCCAGAGTCAAAGCGCTCGGCAGAGATGGTGTTCGGTGCTTGGTGTCAGAGGGCGCGTCAGAGGCCCGAAGTTTTCGGACGGACTCAAGAGTCAGCTGAGGTTGGTGCTTCCAGGGTGCTGCATCGGCAAGTTTGCGGCGCTGGAAGCTCATGGCAGGGAGAGTTTTTCTTCCTTCTGCCATCTGCATGAGATGATGGGACTTTTGAGAGACCTTGAGACTTTTTTTACCGTGCCCATGGTCTGTTCTTTATCAAATTACGGTATTGCTTTGCACTGTTGTAACTATGTTATAATTATGTGTTTTTTGTCAGTTTTTCAGTCTTGGTTTGTCTTGTGTTTCTGTGATATCATTCTGGAGGAACATTGTATCATTTCTTAATGCATGCATTACTAAATGACAATAAAAGAGGACTGCGTGTCCTCATAATCTTAAAAAAAAATCAGAAGTGCATACAACACTTCAAGTGTGGAATTGTTAATGACATGTCCAGCTGTACATAATGTCCCAACACTTGTGTTCAGTTCCCCGTCCAATGAGGGATAGCATGCCAAACATCTTCTTCATCACTTCGTCTACATGTGTTGCCACTTTCAATGAACTACATACCTCTAATGCTGATTTTCCCAGTTCTACTATCCAAGGCTCTGCCATTCACAATGTGCACCCTGCCCTGGTTTACTTTACCAAAATGCATCACTTTGTACTTGTCTGAGTTAATTTCCTTTTGCTTTTCCTTGGCCCAATTTCACAGTTAATCTGGATGCTGTTGTGATCTTAGATAAACTTCCTCACTGTTCACTATACCACTACTTTTGGAATAATCTGCAGATTTATTAACCATGGCAATTTGTTATTGTGGTGTATATTTAAATTTAAAATAAATAAATAAGGTCCCTGACAGGCCCCCAGCAATTTCTTACCTGGCTTCTCATCGGGTTATCCACCTTCATGTATCTTAAAGCCAGCTGCACCCCCTCTTTGGATATGTTTCAGGATCTCACTTTTCCTTTCCCTGAACTCCCTAGTTTCTGCAACCTTCTCAATTGATAGTATAGACAAAAACTATTCAAATAAACCCTCATCCATATTCTGAAGCTCTACACATAGACAACCATACTGATCTGACCTATTCTCTCCCTGGCTACACTTTGGCTCTTAATATACACAACTATAGAAACTGTAGCTTTCCCTTTTAAAAACGCAAACACGAGGAGATCTGCAGATGCTGAAAATTCAAGCAACACACACAAAATGCTGGTAGAATGCAGCAGGCCAGGCAGCATCTATGGAAAGAGGTACAGTCGACGTTTCGGGCCGAGACCCTTCATCAGGACCAACTGAAAGAAGAGCTAGTAAGAGATTTGAAAGTGAGAGGGGGAGGGGGAGATCCAAAATGATAGGAGAAGACAGGATGGGGAGGGATGGAGCTAAGAGCTGGACGGGTGATTGGCAAAAGGGATACCAGAGGATCATGGGACAGGAGGCCTAGGGAGAAAGAAAGGGGGAGGGGAGCATCAGAGGAAGATATAGTAAGAGGGACAGAGGGAGAAAAAAGAGAAAGAAAGGAGGGAAAATTAATTAATTAATTAATAAGGGATGAGGTACGATGGGGAGGAGGGGCATTAACGGAAGTTAGAGAAGTCAAAGTTCATGCCATCAGGTTGGAGGCTACCCAGATAGAATATAAGGTGTTGTTCCTCCAACCTGAGTGTGGCTTCATCTTACGTGCTACACATGCCCTTACACTTCCTCCCTCACCACCATTCAGGGCCCCAGACAGTCCTTCCAGGTGAGGCGACACTTCACCTGTGAGCCGGCTGGTGTGATATATTGCGTCTGGTGCTCCCGGTGCAGCCTTCTATATATTGGCGAGACGCAACGCAGACTGGGAGACCGTTTCGCTGAACACCTACCCTCTGTCCACCAGAGAAAGCAGGATCTCCCAGTGGCCACACATTTCAATTCCACGTCCCATTCCCATTCTGATATCGTAAACACAAAATAATCTGCAGATGCTGGGGTCAAACCCGAGGGTTCCGGCCCGAAACGTCGACTGATCTTTTCCACAGATGCTGCCTGACCTGCTGAGTTCCTCCAGCATGTTGTGAGTGTTGCCATTCTGATATATCTATCCACAGCCTCCTTTACTGTCAAGATGAAGCCAAACTCAGGTTGGAGTAACAACACCTTACACCTTATATTCCGTCTGGGTAGCCTCGAACACAATGGCATGAACATTGACTTCTCTAACTTCCGTTAATGCCCCTCCTCCCCTTCTTACCCCATCCCTTATTTATTTATTTGTTTGTTTTGTTTGTTTGTTTGTTTATTTATTATTTTTTATTTTTTCCTCTTTCTTTCTCTCTCTCTTCTCCCTCTGTCCCACTCACTATATCTTCCCCTGATGCTCCCCTCCCCCTTTCTTTCTCCCTGGGCCTCCCGTCCCATGATCCTCTCCCTTCTCCAGTCTGGTATCCCTTTTGCCAATCAACTTTCCAGCTCTTAGATCCATCCCTCCCCCTCCTGTCTTCTCCTATCATTTCGTATCTCCCCCTCCCCCTCCCACTTTCAAATCTCTTACTATCTCTTCTTTCAGTTAGCCCTGGCGAAGGGTCTTGGCCCAAAACGTCGACGGTGCCTCTTCCTATAGATGCTGCCTGGCCTGCTGCGTTCCACTGGTATTTTGTGTGTGTAGTTTTCCCATTTAGCAAGTCTGGTAAAGTTAATCATGTCCCTCAATGAGGACTAGTGTGTGTTCCCTCGTCTTCCCCTTTCTGAAATCCACAGTCAAATCCTTGGTCTTACTGACACTGAGTGCAAGGTGGTTGTTGTGACACCACTACCTCCTGTATGCCTCCACATCACCTCTGAAATTCTGCCAACAATAATTGTGTCATCAGAAAATCTATAGGTGCCATTTGAACTGTGCCTAGTCCCTAGGTGTAGAGAGAGTAAAGCAGGATTTCTAAAAGGCAACACATGACTGATACATATGAAATCAAGGAAATGATTGAGAGTATTGATGAAAATATTGGGGTTGAGATCTGCGTCTTTTGATCTCAGAGCAAATGGCAGTATCAACTGACTACTTACATATTGGGCAGGATCATTGTAATAAGAGACCATATCATCTTTTTAGTCCTTTTCTCTATTCAATTATAATAATTACATGTACACTCTTTCATATTGCGTCCATTGATACATTTACCCCATGTAATCTATTCAGTTTTGTCTAGAAAATGACAATTGACCCACCTGCAGCATTTTGTAGGATCAAAATCCAACAAAATATTCAATTCTATAATCATTTGTATGAGCAGAATCTTCCTGATTTCACTCCAAAGTGGTCCTAGTAATATATTCATAATTATGCCCAACTGTACTTGTTTGCTTCATTAGATACGCTATTCAATCCCTTCATCATTTCAAAGATTTACCTTCACTCAACTTATCATTAAATTTCTTCACCCTTTAAAGGCTCCTTGTACTTCTTTTTGTTCTGGTCCAATTAACCCCTGCTGTCCAAGCTTGTCTGACTATAGTCTTTGTTATCTACATAGTCAACATGGTTTGTATTGAGGAACTAGACACTCTGTGCTATATTTATATTGGTGGAGTGGCGTCAACAGGATCATATGATCCTACAACTGTCAGTAAACTCTGCACGGTGTTAGGAATTTACTCAGTCCCTTCAGTTTATTACAGTTCAAAACACTGGTACTGTAGACTCAGGATATTTACTGAAGTGGATTACTGTATATAGAAGCGGAAAGAGTTTAGCGCAGGGAAGTTAAAAGTTAAACTTTCCAAACATGCTTTAACTCATTTTTGTCCAAAACTGAGTCTAAATGGTAAGCTTGCTTTCCAATTGGGTGAGGAGAAATCTAAAATAAGTTACAGACCCACACAGATCTGAGCTATATTAGAGAAGTAAGACACACAGAATGCAGGAGGAACTTAGCAGGCCAGGCAGCATCTATGGATAAGAGTAAACAGTCGACGTTTTGGGCTGAGACCTTTCCTCAGGACTGTTTGTATTAGAGAAGCACGGAATGTTCCAGTTCCTGTAAAGCTGAGATCTCCAAACCTCAGGGGCTGTGGGAATGCGAGTATGGAAAAGCTCCGTGTGATGCAGCCCTGAGTCTGGGGAAGCTTCAGAAAGTGCACACAAGAGGAACTCTTCTGCACCTCTTGGAAAACAAACTGTGCCACAGGGCCACGTTATGTATCTCTTCACCACCTGGTCTCTAGAGAGTTGCCATTTACAGTACATCCACAACGCTGGTTAAAGGTCATCAACGTCATTCGTATTTCAAATCCCAAACCATTTCCTGGCCATGGGTTGGGTATCAACATTATGTCACTTCTCAGTGAAATCTAGAAACACTGATTGAAACTGACTTTCTAGAGTGTTGCCAATTTCCCAGGATTTAATCACTCACATTTTCCAAATCTCATATGCTAATGGATATTAAAATGTTCTGAAAATAATAGCTTGATTTAACTCTCTAGTGTGTACCTTAAAGACAAACAAATATAAATTATGCTGTCAACTGTCCAAATGAACAGAGCAGAAACATAACTGCTGACAGAAGATTGAAGTTTAAAAATTTCCATATGGTATTCGACAGATGAAGTAAGTCCCAGCTGATGACGAATCCAATTACAGGAAGTTAACAAAACCATAGAACCATAGAACCATAGAAACTACAGCACAGAAACAGGCCTTTTGGCGCTTCTTGGCTGTGCCGAACCATTTTCTGCCTAGTCCCACTGACCTGCACACGGACCATATCCCTCCATACACCTCCCATCCATGTTTCTGTCCAATTTATTCTTAAATATTAAAAAAGAACCCGCATTTACCACCTCGTCTGGCAGCTCATTCCATACTCCCACCACTCTCTGTGTGAAGAAGCCCCCCTAATGTTCCCTTTAAACTTTTCCCCCCTCACCCTTAACCCATGTCCCCTGGTTTTTTTCTCCCCTTGCCTCAGTGGAAAAAGCCTGCTTGCATTCACTCTATCTATACCCATCATAATTTTATATACCTCTATCAAATCTCCCCTCATTCTTCTACGCTCCAGGGAATAAAGTCCTAACCTATTCAACCTTTCTCTGTAACTGAGTTTCTCAAGTCCCGGCAACATCCTTGTAAACCTTCTCTGCACTCTTTCAACCTTATTTATATCCTTCCTGTAATTTGGTGACCAAAACTGAACACAATACTCCAGATTCGGCCTCACCAATGCCTTATACAACCTCATCATAACATTCCAGCTCTTATACTCAATACTTCGATTAATAAAGGCCAATGTACCAAAAGCTCTCTTTACGACCCTATCTACCTGTGACGCCACTTTTAGGGAATTTTGTATCTGTATTCCCAGATCCCTCTGTTCCACTGCACTCTTCAGTGCCTTACCATTAACCCTATATGTTCTACGTTGGTTTGTCCTTCCAACGTGCAATACCTCACACTTGTCAGTATTAAACTCCATCTGCCATTTTTCAGCCCATTTTTCCAGCTGGTCCAAGTCCCTCTGCAGGCTCTGAAAACCTTCCTCACTGTCTACTACACCTCCAATCTTTGTATCATCAGCAAACTTGCTGATCCAATTTACCACATTATCATCCAGGTCATTGATATAGATGACAAATAACAATGGACTCAGCACAGATCCCTGTGGCACACCACTAGTCACAGGCCTCCACTCAGAGAAGCAATTCTCTACCACCACTCTCTGGCTTCTTCCATCGAGCCAATGTCTAATCCAATTTACCACCTCTCCATGTATACCTAGCGACTGAATTTTCCTAACTGACCTCCCATGCGGGACCTTGTCAAAGGCCTTACTGAAGTCTATGTAGACAATATCCACTACCTTCCCTTCATCCACTTTCCTGGTAACCTCCTCGAAAAACTCCAACAGATTGGTCAAACATGACCTACCACGCACAAAGACATGTTGACGCTCCCTAATAAGCCCCTGTCTGTCCAAATGCTTGTAGATTCTGTCTCTTAGTACTCCCTCCAATAATTTACCTACTACTGACGTTAAACTCACCGGACTATAATTTCCCGGATTACTTTTCGATCCTTTTTTAAACAATGGAACAACATGAGCCACTCTCCAATCCTCCGGCACTTCAAAAAGATTTACATCAAGCTGGGGCTCGTTGCTTTCTGCTCTCTGAAAATAGTTCTATACTTATTGCAACCAGTAATAAAGGTCTGATTGTGGTTTAAGAAAACCACATTATCCCAATGTCATATAAAACTACAATTTGGCTGACTTAGCCAATGCAACTTGAAGTTAATAAATTCCAGAAATATTGTGAATAAACTATACTCAGAACAGGGCGGGCAGTGTTAGGCCATCAGCATCAGCAGGCTTGAATTCTGGCACAATCTATAAAACAGTGAAAAACAACATCTTTTATTTTACTAAGGGACCACTCCTGGATATTAGGATCATCAGGAGTTTGAGGAGATTTGGTATGTCACCAAAAACTCTTGCAAATTTCTACAGATGTACTGTGGAGAGCATTCTAACTGGCTGCATCACCGTCTGGTATTGGTGTGGGAGGAGGAGGCTACTGCACAGGATCGAAATAAGCTGCAGAGAGTTGTGAACTCAGTCAGCTCCATCATGGGCACCAGTCTCCAGAGTATGCACAACATCTTCAAGGAGTGATGCTTCAAAAAGGACCCCCATCACCAAGGACATCCCCCCTTCTCACTGTTACTATCATGTAGGATGTACAGAAGCCTGAAGGCACACACTCAACAATTCAGCAACAGCTTCTTCCCCTCTGCCATCTGATTTCTGAATGGACATTGAACCCATGAACATGATCTCACTACTTTATTTATTAACTTTTTTGCACTACTAATTAATTGAACTATATATATATTCAAAACTGTAATTCACAGTTTTTTTTCTATTATTGTATATTGCATTGTACTACTGCCGTAAAATTAACAAATTTCACAACATATGCTGGGGATATTAAACCTGATTCTGATTCAATGACAGCATGTATTCCTGATTCAGTTGTTAACAAACAAGGATGCAATCTTGGAATACAAGCACAGTTAACAATGAGAGCAGTATTTAGTAGACATAACTAAGCTACTCTACAACAAACCAAACAGATTAAGTCATTGGAATCTTGCTGTATCCAGGTATAATTGGTGAGGGTAAATTAAATAGGGCCGGCTGGTGGCGCAGTGACAACAGCGCTGGACTCCAGAGCAAATGTTCCCGAGTTCGAATCCAGTCGGGCCACTCCCAGTCACGCTTTCCATCCGTGCCGGGTTGAGTGTCGAGCTCGTAACTCGGCCTCATAAAAAAAATACTGCGCCGTGAGAAGGACGTGGGGGACCACTCACAGAATCTTTCCTCCAAGGCAACCACTTAAAAAACTGGTCGCTAAGGCTCTGGCAGAGTATGGCACACAAAAAAAATAGTAATTAATAAGTGACAAAACAAGAAATTCCAAAATCAGCACCAATCTTACTGATGACAGAGAGCAGTATTTGAATGCCAAAGACAGAACTAAAGCATTCAGCTAGTCTATGCGAATGATCCTCCTCAGATTCTTTCTGAAGCCCCCACCAAATTAGAAGGCAGTCTTCAACAAATTTAATTTACTGAATATGAGATAAAAAAGAACAGCTAAGTTCACTGAACATAACTGCAGAGCTGAAGGCACAGCTTCTTAAGCTCTCCAGGCCTCTTGCTAAACTTCTGTAACATTGACATCCATGAAATTTGGTAAACTTTGCAACTATGCCTTAACCACAAAGAGCAGGGTGAATCTAAACTGACCAAACTTCCATTACCGTCAACAATAGTGAAAAACTCAGCAAGTCAGGGAACATCTGTTCTGATGAAGAGTTGCAGACCTGGAATATTGAAGGATTCTTTGCCACAGATGCTGCTTGAGGTGCTGAGCAGCTTTTCTAAGATTCTTTTGTTTTTGTGCTGAAAAATATAATTGTCAATGATAGTTATTTAATTTGAATTAACTCGTGCTCTGCGACGACACTGGTGCCAAGATGTATGGGTCCTAATACCCTTCCCTTGGACAACATCAGTGTCGTGGAGAGGGGAGACTTGCAGCATGGGTAAATGCTGGTCTGCCAAACTATCTTGCCCAGGCCTGTGCCCTAGAGAGTGATGACTTTCCAAGTGCAGATCCATGGTCTCGCAAGACTAACGGAAACCTTTTAATTTGAAAACTAATGCTCAGTTTGGGTTTCTCTAGGAGCACAGATCCACACCACATCACATCGATGCTGCTGAACTCCAAAGCTAATTAAGATTGGCAATCTGTATGGAATTAATGAGACTTCTACACGAAGGCAGATAACCCCAAGATGCTGTCTGGCTTGATGAGTTCCTCCAGCATTTTGTGTATGTTGCTTTGTATTTCCAGCATCTGCAGACTTCCTCATGTTTATGACCCCAAGAATGTTGTGTCAAGAAAAATGATATAAAAAGAGTTGTGGGTGTGACCAACAAGCCTATGGAAACTGATTGTGACATCTTTACATGAAACATAGGGAGACCGCTATGTATATAGGTTATGAAAACTAACATTGACTGCTCCAAGTAGCAGATATTTTAGCTTGTAATGTTCTGTACCAGTAAAAATGCAACACTAAGCATACATGAGGTTTGAGAAACAAGGATCAGATGGGTCTATTGAGGAATGTAGAGAAACAAGAAAGGAGCTTAAGAAGGGGCTGAGAAGAGCAAGAAGGGGGCATGAGAAGGCCTTGGCGAGTAGGATAAAGGAAAACACCAAGGCATTATTCAATTATGTGAAGAAAAAAGAATGACAGGAGTGAAGGTAGGACTGATTAGAGATAAAGGTGGGAAGATGTGCCTGGAGGCTGTGGAATTGAGCAAGGTAGTCAATGAATACTTCACTTCGGTATTCACCAATGAAAGGGAACTTGATGATGGTGAGGACAATATGAGTAGGTTGATGCTCTGGAGTAGGTTGATATTAAGGGAGAGGAGATGTTGGAATTGTTAAAATACATTAGGACAGATAAGTCCCCGGGGCCTGACGGAATATTCCCCAGGCTGCTCCACGAGGTGAGGGAAGAGATTGTTGAGCCTCTGGCTAGGATCTTTAAGTCCTCGTTGTCCACGGGAATGGTACCGGAGGATTGGAGGGAGGTGAATGTTGTCCCTTTGTTCAAAAAAGGTAGTAGGGTTAATCCGGGTAATTATAGACCAGTGAGCCTTACGTCTGTGGTGGGAAAGCTGTTGGAAAAGATTCTTAGAGATAGGATCTATGGGCATTTAGAGAATCATGGTCTGTACAGGGACAGTCAGCATGGCTTTGTGAAGGGTAGATCATGTCTAACAAGCCTAATAGAGTTCTTTGAGGAGGTGACCAGGCATATAGATGAGGGTAGTGCAGCAGATGTGATCTACACGGATTTTAGTAAGGCATTTGACAAGGTCCCCACAGTAGGCTTATTCAGAAAGTCAGAAGGCATGGGATCCAGGGAAGTTTGGCCAGGTGGATTCAGAATTGGCTTGCCTGCAGAAGGCAGAGGGTGGTGGTGGAGGGAGTACATTCAGATTGGAGGATTGTGACTACTAGTGGTGTCCCACAAGGATCTGTTCTGGGACCTCTACTTTTCGTGATTTTTATTAACGACCTGGATGTGGGGGTAGATGGGTGGGTTGGCAAGTTTACAGATGACACAAAGGTTGGTGGTGTTGTAGATAGTGTAGAGGATTGTTGAAGATTGCAGAGAGACATTGATAGGATGCAGAAGTGGGCTGAGAAGTGGCAGATGGAGTTCAACCCGGAGAAGTGTGAGGTGGTACACTTTGGAAGGACAAACTCCAAGGCAGAGTACAAAGTAAATGGTAGTGTGGAGGAGCTGAGGGATCTGGGGGTACATGTCCACAGGTCCCTGAAAGTTGCCTCACAGGTTGATAGGGTAGTTAAGAAAGCTTATGGGGTGTTAGCTTTCATAAGTCGAGGGATAGAGTTTAAGAGTCACGATGTAATGATGCAGCTCTATAAAACTCTGGTTAGGCCACACTTGGAGTACTGTGTCCAGTTCTGGTCACCTCACTATAGGAAGGATGTGGAAGCATTGGAAAAGGTACAGGGGATACTTACCAGGATGTTGCCTGGTTTGGAGAGTATGGATTATGATCAGAGATTAAGGGAGGTAGGGCTTTACTCTTTGGAGAAAAGGAGGATGAGAGGAGACATGATAGAGGTGTACAAGATATTAAGAGGAATAGATAGAGTGGATAGCCAGCGGCTCTTCCCCAGGGCACCACTGCTCAATACAAGAGGACATGGCTTTAAGGCGGGGGTGGGAAATTCAAGGGGGATATTAGAGGAAAGTTTTTCACTCAGAGTGTTGTTGGTGCATGGAATGCACTGCCTGAGTCAGTGGTGGAGGTAGATACACTAGTGAAGTTTAAAAGGCTACTAGACAGGCATATGGAGGAATTTAAGGTGGGGGTTTATATGGGAGGCAGAGTTTGAGGGTCGGCACAACATTGTGGACCGAAAGGCCTGTAATGTGCTGTACTATTCTATGTTCTATGTTCTAAACTGGGCATCCAGGGTTACTAGGAATCAATTAAAACCACATACAGCATGTGTATCCACATACAGCATGTAAAAATCACCTGTAGAAGAAATATGTAAATTTTGTGGATACTCTTTAGAAGGCAGAAATACAGCAAGACAGTACTTACACCAGCCGCAAAAGCTTAATTTGGACTCTGCAATTCCTCTAATCAGGTTAGCCACACTTCCCCACCAATTTGTACCAAAAGCGTCCTTTATGCAAAGTTGATGGAACTCAAAGAAGGCACACATGCTGCTCTAAGCAAGAGTACGTAAACACCAAAGTAGCAAAGTAGTGTAAGAAAAACATCGAGGAAGTCTTCTAAAGAACTACTTAGTGCAAATTGAATTCAGTTAACCACTTGCTGAGTGAAGAGACTTTTATAGACTAGATAGTCCAAACTTACTACTTCAGTTGTCACAACCATGGATTCGACAGCACATCAGATTTGACAATTGCGCTCGTGAATATGCTTGTGTCAGCTAATTATTATTTCATTGTGATAGTATTTAACTCCATTCATTCTGTCGTAGTATCTATCAAGACTTGGACATAGCTACGCTTCATTAGCCGCATTCCGCCTTGCCTGGGAAATTGGACTGTCGAGTCAACTGACTCTGAAGACTAGCGGTATTCGTTTTATTCTTAGTTGTTCATTTTAGCCACAGTGTAGGGTTTGTTTTCCATTTGAGTGCTTTAGTCAAAGGCCCTATTTGGCCTAACGTTTATTGTTTTCTTTTTTCCTTTAACATTGTTTGCGTTAAAATCTGTGAAATATTGACCTGCTTCAGTGTCTCTCACTCCGCACTTGGGCCATATCCGAACCCATTGACAGCAAGTCTCGACCACGCAAAGATGGACCCAGCGGAGAGAGGGCGGCTGACCTTGGCCATGAGATTCATTGGTCAGAGTGATTCAACAAGTCAACAATGTTCCGTTTGAACTCTTATTTCTGTCTCCAGCATGACAGAAGGATCTTGCTAAGTAAGGACCCACCAAAGTTTGAACAGTGACGTTTTGACACTTGTGGCTTGAGAAGAGGGTGCATTCTATTCTCCGTGCATGTCCTGACTCTACATTCTGGGAGTCCCGAGTCTACATACTGGGCTTCTCTAGTCTACATTGAGTCTCTCCAGTATCCATTCCAAGCTTTTCAAGTCACAAGTACCCAGGTTCCCAGTTTTGTGGTCCAGTGACTCAGATCTGCATAACAAATGTGCGCTTCAAGCAAGCTTTTCAATTGATTCAACATTCAGGTCAAGTGTCAATTCTGGAATAGCACTCCAAAATCTGATCTCTGGCTGGAGTGGGCAAATACACAAGTAAAGTAACCCTATCAAGAGTATTTTTAACCCGTGATGAAAGTCATGGTACAGACTGGGAAAATTGAACTTTCACGTAGCAAATTAAACAGATCAACAGAGAACCACCTAGCTTAGTGATGATAGAAGCCTGTCAATGCTCTTTTGATCTGTAAAACTGAGAGTATATCCTAATTATCTCTGGAAAAATTGTGAAGGATAAAACACTGTGAACAAGATTTGAAAAGGTTCCTTCTCTAGGTTTCAAGGTTCATGGTTTCAAGATTTCCCAAGGACTTTTCTCTATGTCACCAGGGTTTTCTTTTTCAGATCATTTCCAAGGCTTATTCAATGTGATGGAGACAGGCATAAAAGCACAGAGGAACATCTGGAGAAATTTCTGAAACGCCAGTTCGCTACTGTTGTTACTGTGTGGTCAGGAATCTTCTGGAGGGAAGGCCTCAAAATCCCTGGCTTTGCCTGCTGATGGTGACTGAGATTGAGGTTGAATCGTTCGGACAGAGATGGCGCTCAGTACTCGGTGTCAGAGAGCTGATTGGAGGCTCGAAATTTTTGGATAACTCAGAGTTGACGGTGGTCGGGCATGGCAGGGAAAGTTTTTCTTCCTTCTCCCATCTGAGTGAGATGTGGGACATTTGAGAGACTTTGAACTTTTTACTGTGCTCATGGACGTCTTCATCAAGTCATGGTAGCGTTGTACTGTTGTAACTATATGTTATAATTTTGTGGTTTTGTTAGTTTTTTCAGTCTTGGTCTGTCCTGTGTTTTGTGATATCACACCGGAGGAAATATTGTATCATTTCTTAATGCATGCATTACTAAATGACAATAAAAGAGGACTGCGTGTCTTCATAATCTAATGTGTTTAGGGTTTTTTCAATGTCCTCCCCATATCGAGGACTCCCAATCCTCCCTCTTGGCCCCGCCCGAGGATTCTTGATCGCAGTCTGTTGGGGTTCCCAGGTCTCTTAATCTCTCTGAATCCCCAAGTCTCCCTGCCTCTCGAGTTCCCCATGCCTCCCTCTCAACTTCCCCAGGTCTCCCGAGTCTTGCCTAGATTTTGAGTTTTCAGGTCTTCCTGGGCCATCAAGTGCCAGCTATAGGGAGGGGGGTCCTGCAGTGACTTTTTCAGGCCTGTGCAGCCATCAGGGAGCTTTTGGGCTCTGAGGTTTTTAGAGCACCTGAATTGGTTAATTGTTGCTTAATAGTTATTAATTGTTCTAGAGTTTCTTGTATTTTTCTCGAGTCGCTCGAGAAAAATACAAGAAACTCTAGAACTCTTTGTAATGCCGTTTCCTGATGCTTTATTTCAGTTTAAGTTTATTTTGATAAGTTCAGATTCTGTTAGTTCTGATTGACTCCAATCAGAGGGACCTCATTTTGAGAATGATTTGTCTCATGGTGTCACTTGGTTGAGCAAACTCTATCTAAGCTCTTGGTTCTGTCGCTACATGGAAGTCTTTGGCACCGATATTGGCAGTGCACACCATGGCACTTATCTACCAGCATCACTGAAGGACATCTTGGACAAGTCCTTCAATCCGGATTTCCAGTGGACACAGGTCTGTGGCACCTCAGGGGCTATGTCTACAGAGGGGGGCCGTGTCACAACCACGGATTTGGCAGCGCAGCAGAATTGGAAATTGCACTCGTGAATATGCACGTGTCAGCTAATTATTTCATTGTGATAGTATTTAACTCCATTCATTCCGTCGTAGTATTTGTTGAGAGTTGGACATAGCTACTCTTTGTTATCTGCATTCCGCCTTGCCTGAGAAATTGGACTGTCGAGTCAACTGACTCTGAAGACTAATGGTATTCGTTTTATTTTTTGTTGTTCTTTTCAGCCGCAGTGTAGGCTTCATTTTCCATTTGAGTGTTTTAGTCAATGGCTCTGTTTGGCATAGCATTTATTGTTTTCTTTTTCCCTTTAACATTGTTTGCATTAAAGTCTGTGAAATACCGACCTGCTTCAGTGTCTCTCACTCCACACTTGGGCCATGTCCGAACCCATTGACACCAGTAGATTTGTTTCATGTACCTTCAGGTGTTTTTTTTTAACCTTCCATCTCACATGGGTGCCTTAATAGATTTGATTAAAATAAGTTATGCCCTCCTCAGTACAGCTATCTTTTTCTCTACTTCATGTTTCTGGAAGGTGAGGAGAATGTGAGAAGGAACCAGGTATTTCATGCAGCAGAAGACATTTCCTCTGGCCATCTGTTTCAAAGTTCAAAGTTCAAAATTCATTTATTATCAAAGTACCTATACATTATACAACCTTGAGATCTGTCTCTTTACAGGCAGCCATTTATAAAAGAAGCCCAAAAGAACCTATAAAAAAGTCTATCAAACAAAGTTCAATGTGCAGAGATAAAAGAAAACAAATCATGCGAACAATAAAAGTAAGCAAATAGCATTCAGAACAAAAACATAAACCCAAAAAAAAATGAAGCCCAGAACAGCTGGAGCAGGCCACAACCTCAGGCTCAGTTCCGCGCAGAGCAGAGAAAATGTCATGGAGCCCTACAATTACACATTTGCACATCTGCAAATAATGTAATTTACTTAGGAGAACTATTATTTCAAGGGTGTCTTTATCTTCTCAGAGAAATCTGGGACAACAGATTAGATTGTATTATTGAAAATTAGATTTTTCTTTTCCTCAGAAAGACTATTAACATAGTACTTCTTAGTAGCACTGATATTACAAGCAGAAACAACAATTTTCATTCTCCGATAGGACTACACTTGACAAAATGCGATCAGCCACATTTGTAGGCTCTAGCATTTACGCTATGCCATATACTCGGGCCTGTCTTTACAATACTGTCTTATGCAAACTAGAAGTTAATGCAACACAGTTCTACAGCTACTGAGGCACCTACACCTACAATGGGATAAGAGAGCTAATATGTCATTGAAAGTCATTGAGTAAAAGCTAGAGATTGCTGACATTATTTTACATTCAAAATTTGATGCTGGTTTAAAGGATCAGCAAATGCTTCAGAGTGCTGCATCTTAACCCTGTTAATTAATGTTCACTGTTCCTCATCATGCTGATCAAGAAGAACATTGCATCAATATTGCACAGCTTTTCACTTTTTCCAACATCTGCCTGTGGTACTTCTGGAGATGTTATAGTTGCAACAAATTGGAAACCCAAATTGCTTAGTATCTAATTTCACTAATCAGCTCAATTATCCTTGAATAGCACAACATCTCTACAACATCAAGGAACATGGAAATTGTTGTTCTCGGCACTTATATCAGTTGTATTCCATATTTGGGTTCTGGCTGGTTACTCATTCTCTGCATGTTCATATTTTAGTTGTCTCTTAGCCAGAATAGTGCAATGCCCTGTCAGCACCTTTTTTCTGATGTGGATACATGCTTCTTATACTTTCAATAACCCCCTTCTTCTATTCCAGTTTCAGACATAGCAGTTAGCAAGGAAAAATAACAAGGCATATGAAACAATTGGCATTTAAGTACTCATTTCTCTATTTGGTTATTCATTCTTTATTTTGAAACAGTTATTTCTATTGCTTCAAATGAACTTTATGAAAAATTTCAGGAGATGAAAGTCCCTGAAAGTGAGCTGCACTTTCTAACTTCTGAACTCCTGCACTATTTGTTTCTATGTGCTTTAAAATTGATCTCCACTTTTCTGTACAAAAGTAAGAGTCCAGATTGATGGCTCGAGAATCTTATATAGTTATTCAAATGGATTGAATCATAAGGGAGACAAACACGAGGAAATCTACAGATGCTGGAATTTCAAGCAACGCACAAAAAAATCGCTGGTGAACGCAGCAGGCCAGGCAGCATCTCTAGGAAGAGGTACAGTCGACGTTTTGGGCCGAGACCTTTCGTCAGGACTAACTGAAAGAAGAGCTAGTAAGAGATTTAAAAGTGGGAGGGTGAGGGGGAGATCCGAAATGATAGGAGAAGACAGGAGGGGGAGGGATGGAGCTAAGAGCTGGAAAGATGATTGGCAAAAGGGATATGAAAGGATCATGAGACAGGAGGCCTAGGGAGAAAGAAAGGGGGAGCAGGGAAGCCCAGAGGATGAGCAAGGAGAATAGTGAGAGGGACAGAGGGAGAAAAAGGAGAGAGAAAAAAAATATATATATATAATAAATAAATAAAGGATGGGGTACGAAGGGGAGGTGGGGCATTAACGTTAAGTTTTCATTTCCATATCTCTTTTTCAATTCCCACCTCAGGAGTAAAAGTTCCAACTACTAGAAAGAAAAATCTAAGCAGGAAAGTCAACAACAAGCAAGAAGCTGTCAGTTTATATCAAATTTAAGATTTCCTTGCAAATGAGATTTTCATTTCTCAGTGAACTTGTTTTTGCCTTTAATTTAACATAGAAACAAATATATATTAATTTCTGTATGAGTGAATTGCTGCTTTTTTTCTATCTGAAAAGGAAGGATAGGGAATTCTACAGTTAGATATTATGACCATAAGAACATAAGACATAGGAGCAGAATTAGGGCATTTGGCCCATTGAGTCTGCTCCACCATTTCATCATGGCTGATCCATTTTCCCTCTCAGCCCCAGTCTCCTGCCTTCTCCCTGTATGCCTTCATGCCTTGACCAATCAAGAATCTATCATATACCCTATGGCTTGGCCTCAACAACTGCCTGTGGCAATGAATACCACAAATTCACCACATCTCCATTCTAAAAGATGCTGAGGCTGTGTCCTCTGGTCATTGAACCCCCCTCCCCACCATGTGAAACATCCTCTCCACATCCACTCTATTGAGGCCTTTCAACATTCAATACGTTTCAATGAGGTCACTGCTTATTCTTCTGAATTCTGGTGAGCAGAGGCCCAGAACCATCAAATGCTCCTCATATGACAAGACTTTCAATCCTGAATCACTTTCGTGAACCTCCTTTGAACACTCTCCAATGTCAGCGGGTTATTTCCTAGATAAAGGGCCCAAAACTGCTCAGAATATTCCAAGTGAACACTCACCAGTGCATTATAAAGAATGGGGTATACACCACCTGGTCCACAGGACTTACCTATCTTCGAATCTTTCAATTTCACAAGCACCTTCTCCCTAGTAGTGGCCACCTCAAACACTTCTGCCCCCCTGACACTCTCAAACTTCTGGTAAACTGCTAGTGTCTTCCACAGTGAAGACTGATGCAAAATACTTATTCAGTTCATCCACCATTGCCTTGTCCCCCATTACTACCTCTCCAGTGTCATTTACCAGTGTCCCGATATCTACTCTTGTCTCTCTTTTACACTTCATATGTTTGAAGAAACTTTCGGCATCCTCTAATATTATTGGCTAGCTTACCTTCGTATTTCATCTCTTTCTTCTTTATGATTCTTTTAATTGCCTTGGTTTTTCACAGAAACATCCCACTCATTTTGCTGTATTATATGCCCTCTCTTTAGCTTTTATGTTGTCTTTGACTTCCCTTGTAATTGATCGTTGTGTCATCCTGCCTTAAAATACTTTTCGCTCTTTGCACACCTTCCCAATTGCTCCTAGAAATTCCAACCATTACTGCTCTGTTGTTATCCCTGCTAATGTTCCTTTCCAATCAAATTTAGCCATCTCTTCTCTCATGCCTCTGTAATTCCAATAGTAACACTGATACGTTTGACTTCAGCTTCTCCTTCTCAAATTGCAGGGTGAATTCTATCGATTATGATTACTGGGCCCTAAGGGTCTCAAATCAATTCAGGTTCATTGCACAACACCCAATCCAAAATAGCTGATCTCCTAGTGGGCTCAACCATGAGTTGCTCTAACAAGCCATCTCATAGACATTCTAGAAAGACCCCCTCTTGGGGGTAAACCAACCTGATTTTCCCAATCTACCTGCATATTGAAATCCCTATGACTACCACAACATTGCCCATTTGACGTGAAGTTTCTGTGTCCTGTTGTAATTTGTAGACCACATCTTTACTTCTGCTTGGGGGGCAGGGGTGGGGTTGTTCTTGCAGATGTTAGATTTGGGATAAAAGCCTCCAAAATGGCCAATGGGGCATTCTGCACCAGATGTACATTTTCAACATTTGATACATTTCAAAACCTTAAAGAGGAGGGGAAAATTGGAGACCAAATTAATTTTTTTAAGATTTGAAGAGGTAGGTAATTTGAGGAGGTGAATAATAAATGTGGTCAAAAGATATAAAAGAACATGTTTGTGTGAATGTTAGATATATAAAAATAGTGAAAAGCATGATGTTGTTGTGGCAAGGTTAAAAAAACAAGAAAAGTTCCTTATTAATAAAGTTAGCTTCATGGGAGAATGAACAAGATGTTTAAAAGAGAAACTGCAGGTAGAAGTGGCTTCCAGATGTTTTCATGTGGACACAATAGTAGGTTTTCAATGGGTCATCTCAATCTTGATGATGAAGTAATCAATAAACATTTTGACATGTTTCTACCATCTGAAGATATATAAAGTTGGGGGAAGGAGATAAAGGAGGAATGATCTCTTCCATAGCTTCCAGCCCAACACATGTATCAATTTTAACCGATGTTTTGATGACAAACTCTGCCGCCGAAACATCAGTTAAAATTAATACAGGTCAACCTTCACTAACCTGGCACCATTGGGACCTGAGGAGTGCCGGGTTATTGAAAATGCCGAATCACAGAAGGATCACATTAAGCATAATCAATACTGGATTATCGAATGTGCTGGATTACAAGTAGTCGACCTGTACCTTTACCCGGATGGAAGCCCAGGAAGAGTTCATTCATCATATACACCAGAAAAGCACTAGATCCTTTTTTGAGATGAAGGAGATTATTTACTAAAATGAGCCTGAAATTGCCTTATAAGTTTAGAAATTACAGTTTGCATGACATTGTGTTCCACTAACTCAACTGATGCAGTTAAGCTTAAAATAAATCTGTCAACAGCTCCGTTAAAATGACAGATTAAAACCATTTAAATTGTTAATAGGGAAAATACTTTATAAGGATTTTGATGAAGAAATTAATTCTGTAAATTCTTTGGTTTACTTACAGGAACACTTTGCTCATGGAAAATCTATTTTGCTTTGGAAAGAGGAGAGCCAAAGGTCATGTGTATCATTATTCAGAATTCTCAAGATTATTCTCAATTCGTCTGCCAGTGATGTGCTAATAGATTTAAACAGGAACTACGTCATTCAATAGTAACTTGCCAACATTACTTTGTGAAGACAAGACCATCTGGCCAGTTTTAAACTTTGTATTAAAATTCTAGACATACTTTATCTTTAATGCA
Organism: Mobula birostris; assembly: GCF_030028105.1. Classification (NCBI taxonomy): domain Eukaryota; kingdom Metazoa; phylum Chordata; class Chondrichthyes; order Myliobatiformes; family Myliobatidae; genus Mobula; species Mobula birostris. The sequence continues at coordinate 105,144,321 of NC_092372.1, forward strand.
TTAAATCTTATAAACATTTAATTAACTGAAATTCGAACAGGCTTTTGAAAGTAATGTCCTTTGCTACATAGGCCATTTATCTGCAGTTAAAAGTTATATCAACATAAAATCATTACAACTATGGTCAAACATACAATAAGAGTGAACAATAGCACTCCTGTTCCTAATGCTCCTTTAGCACGACTTACAGTATATTAAGTTAGCCATTTAAATACATCTTGACTTCATATAAAATAGAATTACAGTCATTACTCACAATGTTGTTCAATAGTAGTGCATGATATGGTGTTACATATTCTAAACATTGGCTGCAACTCTACTACTGGAGAGAAAGAAAGATACCACTGAAGCTTGTTTGAAAAGAAATACAGTCTAATGACTTACTTTAAATGATTTTTCTTTGCCAATCAGAAAACAAAGTATCATAACTAAAAACAAATTGCTAATCCCATTTAATTGTTTTATATACTGTAGACTTAATTACAACATCACTCTGGTTTGTGTTCATTCAGAGAAATAACATTTGCCCAGATGAGTTCCTGTACCAGCAGAGAAAATAATACAAACTTCTGAAACCAGTAGGACTTGATACAGAAAGGGTTAGGCAGGGAATGTTGAATAGATTCTACATAAATAAGACAAAGTTCAAAGGTCTAGTTAGTGCTTTCAACTGCTTAATTTAATTGGAATTATTATGCTAGCAAAATTATTATCTTTTCAGAATTTTAAAAAGGCAGAATCCCAGCCAGAAACACTTTGAAGAGATGCTTTGAGCACTTACATCCTTACATTGGTTTTGTTTTCTCCTTTCTTAGTGCTATCTTTAAGAAAAGAATGATATTATATTTATTTTTTTCAAGATCAGGACTTAATTGACAAATTTTGCAATTATTTTCCCATCCCTAATAGCCACTGTTCAGAGCAGCTTGCTAGGCCATTTCAGAATGAACCACAGTACCACAGAACTGATATTACAAAGAGGTGAGGCCTTGCAGGGGAAGGCAGCTTTGCTCCCTGCAGGACGCTAGGCAGTAGGACCATAAATCATAGAAGCAGAATTAGGACATTTCTCCAACATGATTTTTAATGACAATCCAGTTGCTTTGTGGCTATCATTACTAAGTGTAGCTGCTCTTTGTTTAAATTTCAGAGTACTATCTAAGCTTAAATTTCATAGCTAACACAGTAAAATTTGAGCTCTAGGCTCTGGGTTATTGGTTGGAGCCTCAGTGTTACGGATTTGTCATTTAACCAATTCACCCAATAACATTAGTATTGTTCAGATGACAATTTTTTTTAATACATACCAGAAGTCATTGATTGCTATGAATTAGTGCATTTGTTGCTTCAAAGTACCGAATATTTGGATGTAAAGAAACCAAGTATAGGTTGTCAATTGAGACTAATAAGGAAGTTCAGATTCCCCCAGTTTGATGGAATTCTTTGAAAAAGTGATAAGAGATAAATTTAGAAGTCATGGTGCATAATTACATAGACAATAGGAATAGCACTAAAGCCTTATATCCTTCAAACCTGCTCTACCATTCAACAAAAAATCAGATGATATCTTAATTCTTACTGGTGTAATACCCTGGGGAAAGTTCCACTGTTAATATAATGTTTTTTCTGTAGCAGCAGTGTTTGGGTTATGACTAGAGATAATAGGGGCTTTGGAATGTGTGCCGTCCAATGAAGAGATTGCTCTTTTCTTGTTATGTGCTTGAGAACGAGCTGATGTGAGTCTTTAGTTCGGCGAGAGATGAAGAGAGAAGACGCCTGAAAGGAGAAGTCGAAACCAGCAAGACGAGGTGGACTTGGAATTGGGCCGGGAGTCGATGAAGCATGGGGAAATCGATGGAGGACCGACGGAAGGAAAATCATGAGCTCCAATGTGTGCACATTAGACTGTTTCATTAAAATGAGCCCTTTCCTTCTTGTTTTCTTTACTAACCCTTTAGTCAAATTAAGAATTATACAGCTAAATTGTTTAATTACATATGGTGTACTGTCTGTTATTTTGTGGTGCTGATTTGTAACGGGGGAACCAATCACATCACACCCACACAAACAGGAGGTCTTGCACCTCAGATTCCACATGTTTCGCAGGGCCAGAGAGTGTCTTCCCTAGACTGACGCTGCCAGCCGAACTTAAGCATTATATTGGTCTTTATGAAAGCTTTTGGGATGTATTAATGGATGTATTAAAGGTGCATATCATCAGGGCAAGATATCAAGGGAATAAGATGAGAAGGGAGGGTACAGAATGTAGAAAGATAGTTTTGCAGATAGGTGGAAATAAATAGCAGAGCCTGACAGAATTCTTTTTGTTTACTGCATAGATCAGTGTTTGAAATACAGAATTCAAGATCCGAGGAATTATTAGTAACATGGTAGAACTGGAAGTAACTGATGGATAAGATTTAATGTCAGCAAGTATGAGATGACATACTTTGGTGATTTTACACTGAATGAATAGAAATCTGGATGATGTGGAATTGCATTTTATGTGAGACTTCCAGGTTCATGAGATGTTTTACAGCAAAAGTTCAAGTTGATAAGTTTGTGAACAAACTTATGGAATACATGATTTTACAGCATGTTAAAATGAAATATGAGATGGGACAGTAAATCAACATCATATTTTGGAAAGACCACAATGATTTTTTGTAATCACCACTATTAGAAGGAATAATGAAACAATTTTTTTCTTAGAGAGATCAATTCATGGAATCTCCTCTGATGTTTCAACCTAGACTGATGAAGTTACCAAGGTATATGACCAGTTCAGTAATGTACTAACATTAAGGCTAGAGTGAAGAAACTGCTTTCCATTTGAAATCCTCTTCTTTAACCTCAGCTTACTAAAACCATTTTCTGCCATCCAGTTGAAGTAGCTGACTTGCCACAAATGAGTTATTAAACTTTTGACTTGTCTAAAATAACTCCCTACAGTGCAACTATTTGACGTTTCTAGTCATCTTAGTCACATGGTCCTATAGGAAATATATATAGGATGCTAATAGAATAAAAAGCAATTCAAAAGATAAATTTCAAAATTATAAGAAATACTTCTGCATGTTCTAGTCATGTTAACACATTAAAAGCGCAACATTTCCATGGGTGAACAACTGCTGAAAAGCTTATACAGTCTGTTGGAAAAGTGAGTAAGTGAAGTCAGAATATTTGTTACCAATGGAAACTGAAGCTCAATTCTGCTGTCAGAATATCTGTAATTATTTCTGGGTCTTGCATTTAATCAACAGAGGAAATAGAGTATGAAGATGGCAATAGATTTATTCTCATTCCATGGCTGAGTGGATGCATCAAAACAGTTACACTGCACTGTACTAATTAATCATCAGGAATTGAAAGTGATTGGAGATTTCAAAATAAAATGCAAGTATTTCATATTGCTTTCTCAAGAGCATTTGACATTGGAAAATTACAGAAGAACTAGACTTTCCAGAAATGGAAAGCATTCCATCAGCTCAGGGAAATAGTAAATACTGATTTAAGCAATTCCTTAATCATTTCATCAGACATGACAGGCATGAGAAACATACATATTTCCCAAAATGAAAGAGAAATAAATGGGAGCTGAATGTTGAGGGATCTTTGATCAATCCTTTGTAAGAATATATTAATATTTTATACTTATGATTGAGTTTGGATTTGACTTTCTGCTGACAATAAATTGTGTGCCATTGTGTTTTCAAATGACAAGGAAATTAAATGTAGGAATGAATCACAGTTGATTGTTAATTTTGTGAGTAAATAAGGCTTCACCATCCTTTCCGGCAATGCATTCGTTATCAAAGAACATGTCTGATCATTATGGTTTTGGTGGGATGGATGGATATTACCCAGTTTTGGATGAGGTGATCATGCCTAGGCCGGTGTACAGTATTCCACCACTGAAACAAGAGTAGATTTGCAAGGAGTGTGGGTAGTAACAATTCAGCTTTTGCATCATGTCCCTCGCTTGTACACCAATGATACAAACAGCGACCATGAGGATCACAACAAGCAAATGGTCCAAATTCTGAATTGATTCCATGTTCCATTATGAATCCTTGTAATTGGGCCAACAATGACAACACCTACTGTAAAGTCTTAGCATGACCTCCATACCCCAATAGTAAGGTCAAAGATTGTCACTTCCTAGCAGATCTGTCTTGTGTTGTCACTTCAAAGAGTTGTAGTTGTTCCTATCTCTTCTCTTGATCCTTTTAAAATTGCACTGTTTGGTTTCAGTTCTTTTCTTCATTCCTTCTATCAAACTGAAAATACATTTTTCTGAGGTAAAGTTCATTCTCCTTGCATTGGCCCAATTTGTCATCAAGCAATATGGCGTATATTCAGGCCCTGTGGTCCAGCAAGTCTATTCTGACCTTAGTGCCCACCTAGCTAGTCCCAATTTCCTGTGTTAGGGCTACATCCCTCTAGTCCAGCCCCACTGTATCCCTATCCATGTGCTTTTTAAATTATACCACTTCTTCAGGCAGCTCATTCCTTACACTCACCACCCTCTGTGTGAAACAGTTGCCCTTTTTACATCATTCACCTCTCACTCTAAACCAATGGCCCCTTGTTTTTCACCCCCCAACCCTTGAGAAAGGACTATTACCATCCACCTATCCATCTTCTTTGTCTTGGACCATAAGCCATTGATGAACTCCTGTCTCCATCATCCAAAGTCAATGGTAATGTTGAAGTTCATCTATGTTTCTATAAGCCATTGTATTCACTGTACTGGTGATTGGCCTATACAGCTTCCCCAGAGCCCTGTTGGCCGGCCTTACCTATTTCCACCTCTCACTATGGGGACATAGGGTTGGACTTTGAGAGGCAAACTTATCCATCTCTCTCATAATTTTAAACATTTCTATAATGTCACCTGTCATATTCTCCTATGCTCCAAGGAATAAAGACCAAATTTGGGTAACCCTACCTACAACTCAGACCCTCTGGACCTGGTAAAGTCCTTGTTAATCTTTTCAGCACATGTTTGTATCCAGGTTTCAGAGTCAGAATCATACAGAAGAAAATAGGTGTGAAGTGCCAAAGGTGACTCCCCCCCACCCTAAACACACCTCACAAGAACCATGTCCATCCCAGATATCAGGTAACCATCTATATTGAGCCCATTTACTGGTTCAGCATTTGCTTTCTATGGAAATTCAGATGCTCTTCCTTGTACTGTGCTTCTTATATCTACCTCCAACACCACTTCAGGTAGTGTGCTCCAAATTCCATCACATCCTGGATGAAATAATTCCCCCTCAGATGCTCTCTTAACTTTTTACCCCTTTCTCTAATCTTGATTACTTTACTGTGGGAAAGATTTTATCCAAACCTCTCCCCAAGCCTTTACATACATCAGCTTTCTCCATTCTAAAGAAAACAAACCCAGCCTGACAAGCCTCCCTCAATAAGTCCATGGTGAGTTCCATCCCTGATGAATCTCCTCTGCATCCTCTCCAGCTCAACCACATCCTTCCTCCAGATGTGACCTTCATTAGGTTAGGAGCAGTTAAGCAACTTCCTTTGGTGAGGGGACTTTCTTTAACGTATTCATTCAGCACAATCCGAGCATTTATTGTCCATCTCTAATTACCCCTAAACTGCAAGTCAATCGCATGAATGGGTCTGGAGTTTCATATTGGTCAAATGAGTCATAGATAGCCGATTTCCTACCCTGAAGGATAGCAGTGAACTCAAGAGATTTTTACAACAATCCAATATTTTATGGCTACTATTACAAAGACTAATGCTTTTATTTCAAATACTAAACTTTATTTAATTGCTTGAAGTTAAGATTCCCTTAGGGGGATTCAAACTCACATATCTGAATCAATAGTCCAGAACTCTGGCAGCTAGTCCAATAACTCAAACATTGCATTACCATGCCCTTAAGAACAAGAAGACACCATTCTAAAACTTGCACCAATTAAGTAGTTTCAACTCCCCCATTCACAGAACACATGGTATTGCAGCAGCGAGTGGAACACTTTATGGGACCAGCGATTTGGAATCAATTGCTGCTGTTGCCTGTAAAAAGTTTGTACATTCTCCCTGTGACCACATGAGTCTCCTCCAAGTGCTCCAGATTCCAGCCACATCCCAAAGATGTACAGGTTAGGGTTCGGGTTAGTAAATTGCTATCTTGGCACCGGAAATATGGTGACACTCACAGCCTGCCCCAAGCACATCCTTGGACTATGTTGGTTGTTGATGCAAACGGCACATTTCACTGTATGGTTTGATGTACATGTGACAAATAAAGCTAATCTTTAATCTTGAAAGAAAATGATACTGTTCTACATCCCTACCATAGTCTTTCCAACTGAATACTAACTTTCTGTCCCAGTTCTGACAAAGGCTCACTGACCTAAAATGTTGATTCTTCTTCCTCCACAGTTGCTAAGTTGCTGAGATGTTGAGTTTTCCAGCATTTTCTATTATTATTTCAGATTTCCAGCATCTGCAGCTTTTTGAGGCAGTTCACAGTTCCCTTAAGATAATCTGTAATGTTGGACAGCTGCAAATTCTCAGCCTTAATCTTCAGAAACGAAAACAAAACATTAAATGATGTGCCAGACATTAGACACTATTTTAATTCAGTCACATTGGATGAGACAGCTTTTTCCAGTGGTGTACTGTGTCTGAACTGTGGATGTCTTTTCACAAGATATGAAATGGAAAATTGTCTGCCTTCCAGTACATTCAACCCTTCTTTAACAGTCCATTAAAAAATGCCTGGAGTAACATGATTTCTGGCAACTAGGTATTAAATGTCAAAGCACATGTAAGATGTTTTTAAGATCATTAGAAAGAGGTAACATAGGATCAGAAGACGTAAAATTGTTGTGGATAGAGCTATGGATCTGCAAGTGTAAAAAGACCCTGATGGGAGCTATATACAGACCTCCAAACAGTAGTAAAGAGGTGGTCTACAAATTACAAAGGGAGACAGAAAATGCATGTCCAACGGGCAATGTTGCAATAGTCATGGGGGATTTCAATATGTAGGTAGACTGGGAAAATTAGGTGTTGCTAGATCCTAAGTAGAGGTATTTCTAGAATGCCTATCAATTGGCTTGTTAGAGCAGCTCATGGGTGAGCCCACTAGGGGATCAGCTATTCCGGATTTGGTATCATGCAATGAACCAGAACTGATTTGAGATCTTAAGGTAAAGGAACCCTTAGGGGCCAGTGATCATAATACAATAGAATTCACCTTGTAATTTGAGAAAGGCAAGCTAAAGTCAGATACATCATTTTTACAGTGGAGTAAAGATAATTACAGTGGCATGAGAAAAGAACTGGCCAAAATTTATTAGAAAGGGATGCTGGCAGGGATGATGGTAGGGTGGCAATGGCTGCAATTTCTAAGAGCAATTTGGAAGACACAGGACAGATACATCCCAAAGAAGAAGTATACTAAAGGCAGGATGACACAATCATGGCTGACAAGGAAAGTCAAAGCCAACATAAAAACCAAAGAGCGCATACTGAATAATAGAGAAAAAATTAGTGGGAAGTTCGAGGATTGGAAAGCTTTTAGAAATCAATAAAAGGCAACTGAAAAAGTCATAAAGAAGGAAAAGATGAAATATGAAGCTAAGTTGCCATTAATATTAAAGAGGATACCAGGAGTTTCTTCAGCTATATAAAGAGTAAAAGAGAGCTGAAAGTAGTTATCAGTCCACTGGAAAATGACATTGGAAAGGTAGTAATGGGGGACAAGGAAATGGAGGATGAACTAAATATCTCACGGTCATAGTCATGGTCATACTTTATTGATCCCGAGGGAAATTGGTTTTTGTTACAGTTGCACCATAAATAATTAAATAGTAATAAAACCATAAATAATTAAATAGTAATATGTAAATTATGCCAGGAAATAAGTCCAGGACCAGCCTATTGGCTCAGGGTGTCTGACCCTCCAAGGGAGGAGTTGTAAAGTTTGGTGGCCACAGGCAGGAATGACTTCCTATGACGCTCCGTGTTGCATCTCGGTGGAATGAGTCTCTGGCTGAATGTACTCCTGTGCCCAACCAGTACATTATGTAGTGGATGGGAGACATTGTCCAAGATGGCATGCAATAATTTTTGGGCACACATTTTGCCTCGGTCTTCACTATATAAGCACTAGCAATATGCCAGAAGTTTGAGAGTGTCAGGGGTAGAAGTGTGTGAAGTTGCCATTTCTAGGGAGATGTTTCTTGGGAAACTGAAAGGTCTGAAGGTAGATAATTCACCTGGACCAGATGGTAAACACCCCAGCATTCTGAAAGAGGTAGGTGAAGAGATTGTGGAGGTATTAGTAATAATCTTACAAGTGTTAATTGATTCTGGCCTAGTTCCAAAGGAATAGAAAATTGTAAATGTCACTCAGGCAGAAGAAAGCAAATTATAGGACAGTTAGTCTGACTGCTGGAGTTGATTGTTAAGGATGTGGTTTTGGGGTACTTGGAGGCACATGATAAAATAGGCTGTAGTCAGCATGATGTCCTTAAGGGAAAATCTTGCCTGACAAATCTCAGAGCTTTCAAAAGTACATTTAATGTCAGAGAAATTTATATAATATACATCCTGAAATGCTTTTTCTTCGCAACCATCCACAAAAACAGAGGAGTGTCCCCAAAGAATGAATGACAGGTAAATGTTAGAACCCCAAAGTCCCCTTCAGCTCCCCTCCCTCCTGCACATAAGCTGCAAGCAAGCAACGAGCCCCCCTCCCCCACCGACAAAAAAAAGCATTGGTATCACCATCGAGCACTCAAGCATGAGCAAAGCAACAGCAAAGACACCGACTTGCAGTTACCCAAAGACTACATTGTTCACCCGGTATTCGACATACCACAGTCTCTCTCTATCCCCTAATAAGGGAGAAAGAGGTGGCTCCGTTTTCACAGCGAGCAGGAAGACATAACAAGCAGCTCGTTGGTTTATGATGTTAAAAGTCCAGTACATCGCTTTTTTCGAACTCTGTGCCCAAAGATGTCAAGTCTCTGGGCACATAGCCATAGATATTCCGACTCCCCCGATGACACACCGATCTCCTGTCGTGACACTGACCTTCCACCCGCCCGTCTTCAGAGCTCTGAGATCCTAGGCCTCCCATTCCAACAAAGAACTGTAGTCAGCGTGTAACTCCAGGTCAGGGTCTTCAAAAGAACCCTGAAAAGGAAAAATAGAGATAGTAAAGAGGGAAATAGAGCTGTTTCCAAAGATGCAAGCAAAGGAATCGCTGTTTAACACCATCATCACTCTGCTCCACTTCCGACTATCTGCTGGAATTCTTTGAAGTAATAATTAGCTGATAGACAAAGGAAATTGATGGATGCTCTGAATTTGGATTTTCGGAAGGCCTTTGACAAGGAGCTACGTATGAATCTGCTTTACAAGTTAAGAGCCCATGGTATTACAGGAAAAATACTAGCATGGATAGAGCATTGGCTGATTGGCTGGTTGGCTGCCTGTGACTAGTGGTGTTCTGTAGGGGTCTGTGTTTGGAGTGCTACTTTCTACATCATATGACAATGATTTAGACGGCAGAACAGATGGCTTTGTGGCCAAGCTTGTGGACAATACAAACAACACACAAAAAATGCTGGGAGAGCTCAACAGGCCAGGCAGCATCTATGGAAAAGAGTACAGTCAATGATTTGGGCCAAGACCCCTCATCAGGGCTGGATAAAAAAAAGGTGAGGAGTAAAAAGGTGGAGGGGGGGGAAAGAGAGGGAGAACCACAAGGTGATAGGTGAAACCGGGAGGGGAAGGGGTGAGATAAAGAGCTGGGAAGTTGATTGGTAAGAGAGATACAGGACTGGAGAAGGGGGATCTAATAGGAGAGGACAGAAAGCCATAGGAGGGAGAAAAAGGGAGTAGTACCAGAGGGAGGTGATGGGAAGGCAAGGAGATAAGGTGAAAGAGGGAAAAGGGGATAGGGAATGGTAAAAGGTGGGGGGAAGCCATAACCAGAAGTTCAAGGAATCAATGTTCATGTCATCAGGTTGGAGGCTATCCAAATGGAATATAAGGTGTTATTCCTCCAACCTGAGTGTGGCCTCATCGTGATAGTAAGGAGGCCATGGATTGACATATCAGAATGGAACTGGGAAGTGGAATTAAAATAGGTGGCCACTGGGAGATCCTGCTTTCTCTGGCAGATGGACTGTAGGTACTTGGCAAAGAGATCTCCCAATCTATATCAGGTCTCATCGATATACAGAAGCCCACACCAGGAGAACAGGACACAGTATATGACCCCAGCAGGCTCACAGGTGAAGTGTTGCCTCACCTGGAAGGACTGTTTAGGGCCCTGAATGATAGTGAGGAAGGAGGTGTAAGGGCAGGTGTAGCACTTGTTCCACTTGCAAGAATAAGTGCCAGGTGGAAGATCAGTGGGGAGGGACAAATGGACAAGAGAGTCTCATAGGGAGCAATCCCTGTGGAAAGCAGAAAGTTGGGGGGGGGGAGATGTGCTTGGTGGTGGGATCTCATTGGAGATGGCAGAAGTTGCAGAGAATTATGTGCTGGATACAGAGGTTGGTGGGGTGGTAGGTGAGGACAAGAGGAACCCTATCCCTGGTAGGACAGTGGAAGGACAGGCTGAAAGCTGATGCGGTTGAGGGCAGTGTTGAATGTGGAGGAAGGGAAGCCCCTTTCTTTGAAGGAGGAAGACATCTCCTTTATCCTGGAATGAAAAGTCTAATCCTGAGAGTAGATGCAGCAGAGAGACAGGAACTGAGAGAAGGGGATGGCACTTCTACAAGTAACAGGGTGGGAAGAGGTATAGTCTGGGTAGCTATAGGAGTCCGTGGGTTTATAATAGACATCAGTAGATAAGCTATCTGCAGAGACAGAGACAGAGAGATCGAGAAAGGGGAGGAAGGTGTCAGAAATTGACTAGGGAAACTTGAGGGCAGGGTGGAAGTTGGAGGCAAAGTGGTTGAAGTCGATGATCTCAGCATCAGTGTAGGAAGCAGCAAAAATGCAGTCATCGATGTAGAGTAGGCAAAAAGGCATGTATGACGAGTACCCACGGCTACACCTCCTGTTTGAAGAAAGTAGGAGCAGCCAAAGGAGAAATTATTAAGAGTGAGGACAAGTTCTGCTAGATGAAGGAGAGCGGTGGTGGTTGGGTCTGGTGTCCAGAAAGAAACAGAGAGCTTTGAGACCTTCCTGGTGGGGGATGGAGGTGTATAGGGACTGTACATCCATAGTAAAACTAAGATGATGGAGGCCAGGGAACTTGAAATCATTGAAAAGATCCAGAGTGTGTGAAGTGTCACAGACATAGGTAGGAAGGGACTGAACGAGGAGGGAATAAAATGGAATTGAGATATGCAGATATGAGTTCAGTGGGGCAGGAACAAGCTAAAACAATGGGTCTACCTGGACAAGTAGGTTTGTGGATCTTGGGTAGGAGGTAAATACGGTAGGTGTGGGAACTATGAGGACGATACAAAGTTAGGTGGAGGGGTAGGCCTTTTTGAGGAAGCAGAAAGGCTACAGAAGGACTCAGACAGATTAGTAGAATAGGCAAAGTAGTGGCAGATGGATTGTTTGTGATGGAATACAGTGTTAGGTTATGGTCATGCACCTTGGTAGAAGAAATAAACATGTAGACTAAGTGGAGAGAAATCTCAAAAACCTCAAGTGGAAAGGGTCTTGGAAGTCCACTTGCAAAGTTAATTTTCAGGTTGAGTTGGTGGTGAGGAAAGCGAATGTGAAGTTAACATTCATTTCAAGAGGACTAGAACATAAAATCAAGTATGTAATGTTGAGGCTTTCTAAAGCACAGGTGAGGGCTCACTTAGAGTACTGTGAGCAGTTTTGGGCCCCTTATCAAAGAGAGGATATGCTGACATTGGAGAAGGTTTAAAGGAGGTTCCCGAAAATGATTCAGGTTTTGAAAGGCTTGTCATATGTTTGATAGATCTGGGCCTCTATTCACTGGAATTCAGAAGAATGAGGGGGTGACCTCATTGAAACCTATCAAATGTTGAAAGGCCTTAACAGGGTGGATATGGAGAGGATGTTTCCTATGGTGGGAGAGCTTAAGACCAGAGGACACAGACTCAGAACAGAAGAACGTCTATGCAGAACAGAGATGAAGAGGAATTTGTTTCGCCAGACATTGGTGAATCTGTGGAATCCCTTGCCACAGGCAGCTGTGATGGCCAGGTCATTGGGTATCTTTAAGGCAGAGATTGGTAGATTCTAGGTTAGTCAGGGCCTGAGGGGCACAGGGAGAAGGCAGGAGATTGGGGACGAGAGGCAAAACAGATCTGCATGATGAAATAGTGGAGCAGACAATTTTGGCCTAATTTTGCTCCATATCTTATGGTGATATGGTTCAAAGGTTCATTTATTATTAGAGCACTGTATACAACTCTGAAATTTTTCTTCTTCTCCAGATAGCCGGGAAACAAAGCAATAAAAGAATGGCAGCATGATTATTAACCCCCAAATCCCCCCTCCCCGCACAAAAAATGAACAAAAACAAAACAGACACATTCAGCCCACCCCCACCACCAAATCCCTCACCACTGTACACAAAATGAGCAAAATCAGGTGTAAACACAGAATATAAAAAAATTTAAGACTGAAAAAAGTCCATAGTCCAAATCAATGTCATATTCATATCCAAAACAGAAAACCTGGGTAACATTTTCTTGAGTAACAATAGCAGCTTCTCCCCTCTCCGGCAGCAGAGCGATCCCACCAGTGACCAAAGGCAGTCTCCCCTCTCCAGCGGTAGAGCGATCCCAACAGTGATCAAAAGACAGGCAGCCGGCGCTCAGCCTCTGCATTGGCCTTATCTTTCAATCTCCCTCGTCGCTTTAATCGGTGAACAATGGAAGCTTTAATCAGTCAAGTTCAGGTGAATGCCGGCTTGCACCCATCCTGCAGTCTTCTCGCCACAAGGTTTGTACACGCTGCCTCTCTCCAAGACAGCAAAGCTCTGAAACAACTGAACAATCTCTAAACCTCAAATCACAGGTTCCAATATTTCCAGAATTACAATCAAGACTAAAACAGATGTAAGAGACATAAATGAATTTAAACACATGGTTTCATGGTCAATCCAGAAGATGTCGACCATGGGAGCATTGTATGTAGGCATCATCTTGATCGGATGGTGGTATGTTTGCTCTGTGTCACTCATGACTTTCAACTTTGCTTCAGTTGTCAGAAGCATAAACACTAGAATTCAGCAATACATACTCAGCCAATCATCTGTGCACTGGCTACACACCATAATGCATCCAACTTCTATTCAGATATCATTCTGGATCTTGCAGTTAAAGATAAGGGAGAGGCAATACCAATTAAAGATACATTGATCAGAAACCAGCAGCAACTACACAATACATGCTGCAGTTAAATGCCAGGAGGGTGCAGTCTGGTTTGCCCCGAGAAACTCTGCACTGAAAGATTGGTAAGGTTTGCATGTACATATTAGGGTATACTTTTTTCAGTGCTCTGTACCTGAAAATTGCTTGATTCTAGAGTAAAATGTAATTACTACCATTACTAGATTGAATCACTGCATTCCACAAATTCAACAAAACATTTCCAGTTATTGACTGGGAAATTAGGTCACCTTGTGCTGAAGAGTGCCTTCATGGGTCTTTGCTGAAACATTTCACAGTGCTGCTGACTCTAGCAAAGCTATCCCTGAGCAGTTGCAATCCAGTCTTAGGTAGGTTTATGATTTTAAAAAAATGCATTCTTTCCTTTCTCCAGCAATCCACTTCTTCACTTACCCCTTCTCTTCAGTCCCCAGAGAGAAGGACAAGGCCCCTTGGCCCATCAATCTCATACTGACTGTCAACATTAATCCTACATACATCCTTTTATCCTGCTGCGTTCACCAGCGTTTTTTGTGTGTGTTACATCCTTTTATTGTTCCTTCATTCTCAACAACTCCCTCCATATTCTACTAGTCATTGACACACCCGGGACAATTTACAGTAGCCAGCTAATCTACCAACTAACACATCTTTGAAATGTGGAGAAAACTGAAGCACCTGAAAGGAGCTCATGTTGCCATATCTAATTCCATAAATACAAGATGCAAACTCTGGGTTTCTGGAGCTGTAAGGCTATGCTCTTACCACCTGTGCCACTGTTGCCACCCTTAGGATGTTTTCTCAATGTACTCATTCCTTTCTGTGTTGAGAAGAGTGGGAGTTAAAATTGGGAGCAACACAGACAAAATGCTGGAGGAACCCAGCAGGTCAGGCAGCATCCATGGAAATGAATAAACAGTCGGTGTTTTGGGCCGAGACCCTTCATCAGGCCCAAATAAGATTGGCGTTCTCTGAGGTATGATGAAGAGTGAGTGGATGGGGTGGGGGGTGGTAATGCTCTATTAGAGAGGAATGGTGATTTGGTGCGCAATGTTAGTGTAGTGGGTTGCCTGTAGTTCAAGAAAGAGCTATGGTGGTGGGAGGGGAGACAATGTCCTGCATTTGCAGGCTGGTTTGGGAGCCAGAAATTAATCATAATGCACTTTCACCCAGACTACCAACCTCCAGGTACCCAGTACCACATTACCCCTACCCACTATCAAGGTATTGTGCACAATGGAAACTTGTCATGGCAAGCCCAAGTCCAATATGATAACTGGTGAACTGTACATCTGCCCTTTAGGGCACCATTAAATGAGCCCGGGATTCCTAGATCACTGTTCAAAATCACTAGAAAATATAAAACATGTCAAGCATCCAGGATAGTTAAATTACTGTCTCCCTGCTAAAAATCTTATGGCAATCAGTATAACATTGAAAAGTTTTAAAAATTGCATTTTTCTTCGTTCAGATTCTATCTGTGATTAATCTCCTATCTCACATCAGTGACATTTTATTTTATGCTTTCTAATCTGGCGATTGTCAAGGAATCTAATACTGGATTCAAAGTTTGGAATCTGCATTTAAGTTGAGGAGCAATGGGGAACTCCTCAGCTTTTTTTATCCAGTCCCGCTGAAGGGTTTTGGCCCAAAACATCAATTGTACTCTTTTCCATAGATGCTGCCTGGCCTGCTGAGTTCCTCCAGCATTTTGTGTTGCTGGGGTTTCCAGCAATTGCGGATTTTCTCTTGTTTGTGAATGAAGAACAGGTGCCACTTTGCTGAGTTCATTCAGTTTCAGGGCATGCAGATTCCTTAGAAGTTTATCTGCTCCCATCAAACCAGCCAAAATGAGCTTTGCTGATGATGTGAAAGTAATGCAGGAACATTTACAACTGAAATCATTGTTGACTGCAGGCTGTATAAGTGGAATCAAAAAGAGGAGTCCATTTCTGCATATGTGGCTGATTGAAGAGATTGTCTGAGCATTGTCAGTTCAGTAATGGGTTTAATGACGCACTGAGAGATCCTTTAGGCTGTGAAATCTTACAAGAAACCATTCAAAACATCTCCTAACTGAAGCACAACTGATATTTAAAAGAGCAATTGAAATTGCTGTACCAATGTAAACTGCAGACAGAGACCCGATTTGAGTTGTAGTCGGGAATAAACGTGAGTGTGAATGTCTGAACAAAAACTGGGCTGGCTGAACAAATTGTGTTGCCACTGTGACAGGGGCTCACATACACCAAGCCAATGCAGATCTAATGGCAAAACTTTCAGAAAATGAAACAAAGTAGGACACATACAAAGAGCATGTTGGGAAGACAAAAATAAATGGACTGCACAGGAAAGATAAGAGGTCAAGTTGCAGCTTCAAAAAGAGGACTAATTTGCATGCCGCTGATAAAAAATCTGATAATGCTGAGAGTGACACAGGATTGTGTAGCCTTGGGATTGACAATGTGAAATCTAACAATAGAAAAGCAATATGGCTTACATCAGAAGTGAGTGACAAATTAATTAAAATGGAATTGGACACTGGCTGGGCTATTTCAGTCATTCAAGACAATGAGTTTGAGTAGGCATCTCACAGATACTAAACTGAAGCCTGCAAATGTCCAACTAAGAACTTACACTGGTGAAAAGATAACTCCTGTGGGAATGACATTTGTAACGGTGAAATACAACAACCAACAAGCCATTTTGAGCTTGTATATGGTAAAATCAGGAGGAGCAGCATTGTGGGGATGTGAGAGGCTGAGGCAAATCATCTTGCTTGGAGATTCAGCCGCTATTTGCGTGTCACAGCCCCTGAAATGGAGTCAACTGAACATGAATTAAGAAAGGTACTGGATGATGCCACAACAGTGTTTAAGGATGGCAATGGAAAACTCAAACATGGAGGATAAAATAGTGTTAAGTGAAAATGCCACACCAGGTTTTACACCAAGAAGCTATCTCGGAGTGACATCTATCACATGCAGGATTTATATGAGAGTAAGAACGAGCTAATTTATCCTTAGACATATGGGCCCTATGCACTACTTTAAACTGTATCAACACATGTTTGGCACATATAGAAGATGAGTTAACTAACTGAAGAATTTTTTCCCATTTTTCAGTAGGTAAAGTAATCTTAAGTTCCCTTTCTCATTCAATCTTAACTTTATTAGATACGTCTGGACGTGTTTTCATAATTATATTATAAATAGTTGCTATTACACATTCTGAAAAGGATTTAAACCTAAATTTTTTTTCCATTCTATTCTATTTCTTTTTAGTATATGTCGAGAGGAGCGGAGTCGCTGACACTAATGGTTCTTTTTTTTGATGTTACACAACAGCCCATGTTTTTTTCTTTCTTTAGTTTAGATGGTTAGCATTGTTTCGATTAGTTTTTCTTTTGGGGTATTTTTTTTCTTTTCCTTTTTCATTTTTTTTTGTATATTATATTTGTATCTTGTACGATTGGGAGGTTTATAACCCATGTGCCAACTGGGTTTATAATTAAATGTTAATTATAACAATGCAATCCCAGTAACATTGTATTAATACTATGTTATGTTTATCAGTATGATACGAATAAAAAGATTGAAAAAGAAAAGAAAGAAGAGAGTTTCACAGATGAAGGGAGTTTCACAGTGAAGGGAGTTTCACAGATGAAGGGAGTTTCACAGATGAAGAGGGTTTCACAGTGAAGGGAGTTTCACAGATGAAGAGGGGTTCGCAGATGAAGGGAGTTTCACAGTGAAGAGTTTCACAGTGAAGGGAGTTTCACAGATGAAGGGAGTTTCACAGTGAAGGGAGTTTCACAGTGAAGAGCTTCACAGATGAAGAGGGTTTCACAGATGAAGGGAGTTTCACAGTGAAGAGTTTCACAGTGAAGGGAGTTTCACAGATGAAGGGAGTTTCACAGTGAAGGGAGTTTCACAGTGAAGAGTTTCACAGATGAAGAGGGTTTCACAGATGAAGGGAGTTTCACAGTGAAGGGAGTTTCACAAATGAAGGAGTTTCACAGTGAAGGGAGTTTCACAGATGAAGAAAGTTTCACAGATGAAAGGAGTTTCACAGTGAAGGGAGTTTCACAGATGAAGGGAGTTTCACAGTGAAGAGTTTCACAGATGAAGGGAGTTTCACAGTGAAGGGAGTTTCACAGATGAAGGGAGTTTCACAGATGAAGAGGGTTTCACAGTGAAGGGAGTTTCACAGATGAAGAGGGGTTCACAGATGAAGGGAGTTACACAGTGAAGAGTTTCACAGTGAAGGGGGTTTCACAGATGAAGGGAGTTTCACAGATGAAGAGGGTTTCACAGATGAAGGGAGTTTCACAGTGAAGAGTTTCACAGTGAAGGGAGTTTCACAGATGAAGGGAGTTTCACAGTGAAGGGAGTTTCACAGTGAAGAGCTTCACAGATGAAGGGAGTTTCACAGTGAAGAGTTTCACAGATGAAGAGGGTTTCACAGATGAAGGGAGTTTCACAGTGAAGGGAGTTTCACAAATGAAGGAGTTTCACAGTGAAGGGAGTTTCACAGATGAAGAAAGTTTCACAGATGAAAGGAGTTTCACAGTGAAGGGAGTTTCACAGATGAAGGGAGTTTCACAGTGAAGAGTTTCACAGATGAAGGGAGTTTCACAGTGAAGAGTTTCACAGATGAAGAGGGTTTCACAGATGAAGGGAGTTTCACAGTGAAGGGAGTTTCACAGATGAAGAAAGTTTCACAGATGAAGGGAGTTTCACAGTGAAGGGAGTTTCACAGTAAAAGAGAGTTTCACAGTGAAGATTCACAGATGAAGGGAGTTTCACAGTGAAGAGTTTCACAGATGAAGGGAGTTTCACAGTGAAGAGTTTCACAGATGAAGGGAGTTTCACAGATGAAAGGAGTTTCACAAATGAAGGGAGTTTCACAGATGAAGGGAGTTTCACAGTGAAGGGAGTTTCACAGTAAAGAGAGTTTCACAGTGAAGATTCACAGATGAGGGGAGTTTCACAGATGAAGAGGGTTTCACAGATGAAGAGATTTTCGCTATGAAGAGAGTTTCACAGATGATGGGAGTTTCACACTACACTTATGTTGGTCAGTGAGCTGCTTCAGCAAATTTTGTTACTGTACTTTGCTACAATGTAGAATGAAGAGTTTGGATAGGAATCTTAGATCTTATCTTTATATTCATCAAAATGCTGTATTTTACCCTGCAGGAGGAAATGAAAACTATCATTGTTATTTGAAATGCAATGCCTATTTGTTTAGCATGAAAGCAAAGCATGTGTGATAATTGAATTGAAAAATCTAAACTAAATGCAGCTACTGGAAGCCTAAAATGAAAAGAAAAAATGTTGGAAACACTCATGACGTGAGGTATCAATTGTGGAAACAATTCAGATCAAGTTCCTTCATCAGCACTGGGAAAGTGGAAACTCAATTTAGTCTCATAGCAGAAAAGGCAGGGAACATAATGGAAGAAACAAAAAGAATATCAGATATGATGGAAAGCCATTGAATGGACAGTTCAGCTCCTTTGTCTATTTAATATGTTGTTACTGTTGTAAAGTTATAGTCTGGTCTATTACAAAAATAGGGAATATTACACAAATGAAGATAAAGAAAGAGGAGAACAGCAGGTATCAACTTGGATACAAGTAGAAATAAAGAGCAAGTTCCTTAAAGTTGTATACACACCACCCTCTATATGAAGAAGTTATCCTTCAGTTCCCTTTTAAGTCTTTCCTTGCTTGACTTCAACTTATAACCTTTAGATATTGATACTATTTCCTTGGCATAAAAACTGTGCATTCAAATTCAAATTTCAAAATAAATTTATTACCTCCTGTACCTAATAAAGTGGCCACTGAGTGTGTGGTTGTGGACTTCTGCTGCTGTCACCCATCCTCTTCAAGGTTCAACATGTTGTGCATTCAGAGATGATCTCTTGCACACCACAACTGAACCTCTTGACCATGTCTGCACTTGTTCAAGGAATTATTTTTCCATAATTTGCTGTCACAAGATTGCCTAATTAGGTATTTGCATTTTCGAGCAGGTATGCAGGTCTCCCTAATAAACAGGACAATGTGTAGAATCATTGAATATCTACACTCAAACAAAGACTGACAAGCAACCAATGCACAATAAATTAAAAAAATTACTGAGAACATGAGTTGTAGATTCCTTGACAGTGAGTCGATAGGATTTGTTCAATAATGAGTTCAGTGTTGTGGTGAGAGAAGATGTCCTTGCTGGTTCAGGAGCCTGATGATTGAAGGGTAATAACTGTGTCTCAACCCAGTGGTATGGGACCTATGGCTCTTGTACCTCCGTCCTGATGGTAGTAGAGGGAAGAGAACTTGGCTTAAATAGTGGGGGTCTTGGAAGATTGATGCTGCTCTCTTGTGGCAATGCTCTTTGTAGATGTGCTCGATGATGGGGAGGGCATTTCCTGTGATGAATTAGGCTGTAGGCACCACTTTCTGAAGGGTTTTCCATTCTTGGGCATTGATGTTTCATACCAGGCCATGACGCAACCAGTCAGGATGATCTCCACTGCACATCTATAGAAGTTTGTCAGAGTTTTAGCTGGCATGTGTGGAGTTAGTGGAGCAACTTTAGTGGAGTTGCTGCCATGCTTTCTTTGAAGTGGCACTTACTGGTCCCAGGACCGATCCACTAATATGATGATGGTAAAGTTAATGACCCTCTCTACTTCTGAACCCCTAAGGTCTCTTTGATCATAGACCCCCAATTTCTTCCTCAGTAGTTAATAATCAGCTTCTTGGGTTGCTGACAGTGATTGAGGGGTTGTGTGGCATCACTGTGCTGATGGTGGTATTATTACCAATCTGCACTTACTAGGGTCTACAGGTGAGGAAATCGAGGATATAATTACACAAGGGGGTATTGAGGTCTAGGGCTTGGAGTTTCTTAATCACCCTGTCTACAGTATATGATAATTTTATATATCTCAGTAAGGTCATCTTTCAGTCTCCCATGCTCCAGTGAATAAAAACAAACTGCAAGTGCCCAGAATGTGAGTGAAGCATTTGGGTCTTTTTTTATCTATTTAATGTTCAATTCAAAATGAACTACTTCCATATCCATAGTAACAGTGGAACACATAGAAGGAATCAGACAAGCAAAAATTGATTATGCCAAAGGAATTTCAAAATTATAAACTTACTTTATGACCAGCCATAACAATACTAGTTAATGCCATTCTTTTATATAGCAGATTACATCTTATTTACATTAGCAGTCTACCTGGTTGACCACAGGAATTCAGAAACTTTTGGAAATTAACCAATATTAGTTTTATAATCACATAAACTATAAATGTTTTGGAATATGTAAGCAAAGAATATTGCAAGCTAAGTAAGTTAAAAATATTTATCAATTCAAAGTTAAGTTCTCAGTAAACTTGCCATCAAAGGCACAATGTGTGCAGGACATTTTCATTTTGCATGATGAATAGGAATGAATAACAATTTCAGCAAATCCACTCATATATCGTACAATAGATCCAGATTGTAAAGTAGTAATTTTCCTATTAATTTTTTTTACTTGTATTACTAGTGTATCAGTTTACTTTATGAGTGACTGTCTCATGAAATAAACTTGTGGACTAAGGAAATATTATTGACATTATGGGGCTTTAACTCTACAGGGGAATCCTCTGATGCCCTGCTGAAATCAATGCAGACGTCTCATAGAATTTCAAAACCTTTTCAATTACTCTTCAGCTAAGATTATAAAACATTTCTACAAGTTCACCACTCATTCAAGGGAATAAAGACTACATCGGCCACCCTCTCCCTAAAATTCAAGCCCCCTTATCCTGGCAATATCCTCGTAAAACCTTGCTGCACACGTTCCAGTTCAACCATGTCTCTCCTTTATGAAGGAGACCAAAACTATACACAGTAGTTCAAATGCAGTCTCATCAATGATTTATACAACTGCAGCATAATGTTCCAACAGATATACACAGTGCCTTCACTGAAGAAATGCCTTTGTCACCACCCTGTTTACCCAAGACTCTGCTTTTAACAAACTTTACAATTGCACTCCAAAGTCCTTCTTTTCCATTCAATATATCTATGAATGCAAATTTAAAATGTGTTAAATCATTAACTTGTGAAGTTAAGTTGTCTTTTCCCATATCTTATGCCTTATATCAAAGATGGAATCTGATGAGGTTGGAAAGTGTATTATGGAATGAAGGAAAGGAGATGAGGAGAGGAACCACAGGGAGGAATGTGTGAGTGATTGGGATCACTTTGTCTAACACCTTTGCTCTATTACCATAACTGCTGTTGTTAAGAACATATTCTATTCTCTTTAACCCTTTGTCACTTCCAGCTACCACCTTCCAGCTTCTAACATCGTTCCCTTTCTCCTGCTCTTGCACCTGCCGATCATTCATCCCCTCACCTGCATCCATTTATCACCCAAAAGCTCCACCCCTTCCCCACAATTTTTCATACTATTTATCTGTCCTCTTTTTTTTAATCCTGCTGGTAAAAAAAGGATGGAGTCTGGATTCCAGCAGGTGTTTGAATCTGCAGAGTTGGTTTTGTTAGTTGAGATGTCCTCTTATTATAAATCTGTATTTCTATGGAACCATTTAACAAACATCAAAATATTGAATAATAGAAATTGTATTCAATTACCTTCCGTTATCTATGCTCTTCTAGGGTATAAAAACTCAATGTACTTTGAGTTCAGAGAGATTCTGCCCAGAAATTCTTCCACCAGTCCTTCTACTTTACCTTTAAATGTACAGAATAAATCACAGTTTAGCGCTGTCAAAGTCACCACAAATTGCTCATCATCTTCTTAAAGGAAAGTTAGGGATGGACATGTAATCCTCAATCTCAAGAACTAGATTTTAAAAAATAATCACAAGACAATTGTGCACTATGAAGTAACTGCCAGTCTTCCATACAACCTTGCCCAGGCCTGCACCCTGGAAACATTCCAAGGCGCAAATCCATGGTCTCACGAGACTAACGGATGCCTATCATGAAGTCACTAAATATATCTTGCTGGCACTAGGAATGTTGCACATTCCTTTATATTTCATTGCTGATTAAATTCCAAAATAGTCAAAAAGCTAACTTTGTCAAAATATGTTTACCTTTAGTCAAGCACCTTGTTTTTGGTTTATTGCCATGTGTTCTCTGGCTATAAATGCTGAGATAAAACTGAAATGAAAACAGAAAATGCAGGTAAATCTCAGCAAGAAAGGTAGCATCTCTCCTCAGTTTTCAATTCAGATATCCAGCATCGGCAGATTTTTAATTTTCATTCTTAGATAAGGAATATAACAGGCCAAATGCAGACTCATGCAGCTGGTCAGTGAGGGACATGCAGCAGTGGTGCAGATATGAGTGACTAGGTCACAGGATGAAAATAGTTTGAGAAAGATTGTTTACCAAGGCCTCTGTCATTGAGGACCACATTTGTGACATTGATCAAAACCATTTTGCTTTTATGCCAGGCTGATTTCATTTGGGTGTACACAATCATGAACTAAATCAATTTATATCTGGAGTAGGAAGGACAGTTCTTTACTCAGCAGTTTAGTGGGAGCATGGTAGAAGGAGCAGGAAGTGTATTTCATCGTCAGGATTAGTTTAGGTACAGCAATACAAAAGAAAATTTAGAGAAAGATGTGCAGCAAGTGGGAAGCAGTGTTGAAATTTGGTGAAGGGTGGGAGCTGCAGAGAAAGATGAATCAAAGGACCCATTTCTAATAATAAGGAATTCCTCAAGGTTTACTCACTTGAGGAGCAGCTATGAGACAGAAGCCTTGAGACTTTGCAGTATTAGATGGCTGACTACTTTAGGAAAATAAAGCAACCACTCAGTGGATTAACATTTTTTTCATCCATTCAAAGGACACAATCTCGTGCATTTTACACATCATCTCCACAAAATCTGGCTAAAATCCTGTTTGTCTTCAGACACTTTTTAAATTTATAAACTTCTGCAATTGTATTTTTTAATTAAAGATTTTATTACTGACATTAATGGTGCCAGCTCTAATACTGGATGCGACTTAATAAGTTTCCATTTGTGTGTTAACATGAAAGTAATTATCAGTATCAACTCAACTTGCTATTCAAACATAATTGCTTTTGCCTAGATAATCACACAAAACTGACTAAACAAAATGTGTTATCCTCATTGCAGTTATGTAAGATATTAATTATTTATTTATTAGGAAGTTGTTCATTGAGCCAAAATTTCGATGTGTGTGATTCAGCAGTTCAAAGGTGAAGATTCCATCCACGCAATCAGATCAGTAAGAATGGATTCTCTGTGTTCAATGAAGTGCCAACAAGGACACAAAGCTTCAGTTAAAATAAAATGTACAGCTACATTTTGTAAATTGTTCAAATAAATTTGAACTTCTCAGGGTTCCATAGGACCAAAGAGCAGCTGATACAAAATCAAGGCATATGTCTGAATTCCTAAATCATCAGGGGATTAAATTGAAAGAACGTTTGTTGTGTTGATGATGTGATCAGATCAGTTTTGTTTCATTTCTCTCCCTACTAAGTAACCATACATGGAAATGCAAGCTAGTCAGGAATCCTTTCTCCTTCTTCTTTGTAGCATTTGCAGTTTATCAGGCTAAGATGTTCCTTAAGGCTGCAAATTGTCATTCCACGAAGGGAGAGAGGCACAACAAAACAATTATAGGCCAGTTTGTCTGACCTCAGCGGTTGGGGAGATGTTGGAGTCCATTGTTAAGGTTGTGGTTTCGAGGTCCTTGGAGGCGTTAGATAAAATAGCCCAAAGTCACCATGGTTTCCTCAAGGGAATATCTTGCCTGACAAAACTGTCGGAATTCTTTGAAGATAGACAAGAAGGATAGACAGAGGAGAATCGGTGGATGCTCTGTACTTGAATTTTCAGAAGGCCTTTGACAAGGTGCCACATATGAGGCTGCTTAATAAATTAAGAGCCCATGGCATTACAGGAAAGATTCTAGCATGAATAGAGCATTGGTTGATTGGCAAGAGGCAAAGATGGGAATAAAGGGAGACTCTTCTGGTTGGCTGGCGGTGACTAGTGGTGTTGGGCCGAGTACTGTGTTAGGACAGCTTCTTTTTATGTTATATACAGTATCAATGACCTGAATGACAGAATTGGTGGCTTTGTTGCAAAGTTTGTGGATAATACAAAGATAGGTGTAGGTATTTTTAAAGAAATAGAGAGGCTACAGAAAGACTTAGACAGATTAGGAGAATGGACAAAGAAATGGTAGATGGAATACAGTGTCACGAAGTGTATGGTCATGAACGTTGGTAGAAGAAATGAAAAGTTTGACGATTTTCTAAATGGAGAGAAAATTTAAAACTCTGATGTGCAAAGGGACTTGGGAGTCCTTGTGTAGGATTACCTAAAGGTTAGTCTGCAGATTGAATTGGTGGTGAGGAAGGCAAATGTGATGTTAGCATTCATTTCAAGAGGTCTAAAATATAAAAGCAAAGATGCAACGTTGAGGCTTTATAAAGCACTGGTAAGGCCTCACTTGGACTATTATGAGCAGTTTTAAGGGGCACCCTTATCTAAGAAAGAATGTTGGAGAGGGTGCAAAGGATATTCACAAAAATTATTCCGGAATTGAGAGGATTATCATATGAAGAGTGTTTGATGGCTCTGTGCCTATACCCACTGGAATTCAGAAGAATAAGGGGAGATCTCACTGAAACCTATCAAATGTTGAAAGGATTCATTAGAGTGAACGTGAAGAGGGTGTTTCCTACGGTGGAGGAGTCTAAAGCCCAATTTATACTTCTGTGTCAAATATACACCATAGGTACCGCGTACCCTACGCTGTACTCTACGCCATAGAGTAATGTGCACCTCCCCAAAAAAGTAACTCATGCGTCGTGGCGACGCAGACCGCAATAACTGTGATTGGTTCGCTTAGTAGCATCGCATTTCCTCCTACGTATTTCTGGTTGCTTTTCTCCGCCATGTCTGTACACTCATGCAAAATAAGTGGTTGGAGATGATGAATCAATTTGTCAAATCTACCTGCCGACATCTGAAAATATTTGAAATGCATTTCCTCATTCATGTCTCTCACAAAGAAATTCAACACAGTGGCATAGAAACCCCACTGCCAACTAGCATCTTGGCGGTGAATTGCAGAGCGACGCAGACACAACTACACATGCTCGCTACGGCGTAGGGCTACGCAAAAGTATAAATCAGGCCTATGGCGTAGCCCGTACGCACAAGTATAAATCAGGTTTAAGATCAGAGGACACAGCCTCAGAAAAGAGGGATGTCCCTTTCAAATGGAGATGAGGAAGAATTTCTTTAGCCAGAGAGTGGTGAATCTGTGGAATTCATTGTCACAGACAGCTGTGGAGGCAAAGTCATTGATATATTTAAGGCAGAGATTGATAGATTCTTTATTAGTCAGTGCAAGAAGGGATACAGGGAGAAGGCAGGTGATAGGGGCTGAGAGGGAAATGGATCAGACATGATGAAATGGCGGAGCTGATTTGATGGACCAAATGGCCTAATTCTGCTCCCCTATCTTCTGATCTTCTGGTCTTTTCAATGATTGAACTGGCAGCTCCTGTTAAACTTACCCCTGACATTTTAGGGGTTTGGTCAAGTTTAATGGAGCTGATCCGGAATGATAAAAGGATTAACATAGACATCATGTTCATTATTTTCAGGATTTTGTAATTCATGAGTGACTCCAAACCGCATTAACTGAAGTTGTGTTACAAAACATTAAAAGCAATCCTGTTAGCACATTATGAAAGTCCTCGAGCATTTTTCTAAATGGATTTATTGAACAAGGAGGAAGAGTTCTTAGCTTTCAAAATGAGTTGAAAAGAATATGTAGGTGATCAGAACAATATGGATGAAAGTTAACACAGGCCAGGGTTAAGAGGAGATATTTCATGAGATACATTTCCGAGAATGCCAATACATTTCCTTGAAATAACAAGGCATCAAAATGAAGGAAAACACCAAAACTTAATGAAATGAGCCTAAACATGCCAAACCAATTTTTTTTATTATTCATTCTTGGAGTGTGGATGCTGCTCCCATTCCCATTATTCATTGGCCCATGAGAAGGTAGTTGTGGAATGGTATTTATTTATTTATTTATTTATTTATTGAGAGACAGCATAGATTAGGCCCTTCCTGCCCTTTGAGCCAGCACCACCCTCTCCCAACTTAATCCTAGCCTAAACCAGGGACAATTAAGCCACCAACCGTTAAGTCTTTAGGGAAACCAGAGCACCTGGAGGAAACCCACGAGGTCATGAGGAGGACATACAAACAGCCAACGGCAGGAATTGGGCCTGGGTCGCTGGTACTGTAAAATGTTGTGCTAACCCCTACACTATCTATCTTGTTTTACTGTCTCAGCTCATGTCATGAATGTAATCCTGCAATATATATCAAGTAGGGAGTTGTAGGATTTTGACCCAGTGATAATAAGGCACTCATAATATCTTTCCATGTAAGTTTAAAAATGTTGTAGTTTAAAACTTATCCTTAGAAGGCGAGTTGAATAAAATAAAGATATGGATAATTCAAATAGCAGATTAATAAACCTTTTAAAAAAGGTAACAAACAGGATATATAGATTATCTTTGATAATGGATGGGCATTTGAAACACATTGTCTGATATTCCTGTACCATGTGATCTCAGAGCCATGTATGGATGAAGTGACTCCCGTTGCTTGGAGTGAAGCTACGTATTTCTGAGCTTGACGGGCAGCAGGAGTCTCTGTAAAGCATCATGGACAATGAGGGCTTCCTGAATCTTTCATTTCAGATGGTCATCATGAAACATATGAACTCAAGAAAGGCAAAGGGTGGCTATCATTGAAATAGGTCTGTGCTTTTCTCAAACCACTGACATCAAGATAACTGATAGGAGAACAATCTAGTTTGTCACCATGTAGTAACAAATGGTAAAACCACAGATGATAGCTGGAAGGTCAATATGAAAGGGTTCAGAATATTCTATGATAGTGGCCTTGTTGCAGCTGCCTTCATCCTTCAAGGTGGTAAATGTCATGAATTTTGCAGATTTTGTTTTCTTGGGCCATTCCACCTCTGCAACTAATTCCCATCTCTGCCTCCCAAGGTCAACATCCATACAGTTACTTTATGACACTGTGTAGCTTAACACAGGTCTTTCCTCTCACTGGTGGTTCAACAGCTCCATTATTTTCATATATACCTAGAAGCTTTTGGTGACATCATTTCCAGACATGAGAGGGGATTTTTTTTTCTCGTTTCTGTTAAAGGGAAATATTAGATAAATTTGCAGACTGAAGTTAAGCAATATTATCGGGCCAGTGTTACACTGGACAACTTGTGCGCTATGTACTGTACTCCAATATGACTGTGTCATTCTCACTAACACTGGACTCATCTTGCATGCATATTATTCTGCCACCCTTGATTACTACAATATTGTCCTTACAAACCTGTTCACCACCGCCTTTCATGCTCTGTTACTTGTTCAAAATTTAACCGCCCGCTGATTAAACCTTACATTACGCAGCATTCAACATTATCCATGTTAGTAGCAGCTTCACTTGGTCCAGCCTTTTCTCTAAAGTATTCTCTAAAGTGCATCGAGATGCAGCTCCTAAGGGACCGCGTTACGGAACTGGAGCTGCAGCGCGATGACCTTCGTCTGGTCAGGGAGAGTGAGGAGTTGATAGAGAGGAGTTACAGGCAGGTGGTCACGCCGGGGCCACGGGAGGCAGACAAGTGGGTCACGGTTAGGAGGGGGAAGGGGAAAAGTCAGGTAATAGGGAGTACCCCGGTGGCTGTGCCCCGTAACAACAGGTACTCCTGTTTGAGTACTGTTGGGGGGAACAGCTTACCCGGGGGAAGCGACAGTGGCCGTGCCTCTGGCACAGAGTCTGGCCCTGTAGCTCAGAAGGGTAGGGCAAGGAAGAGGAGGGCAGTTGTGATAGGGGACTCGATAGTAAGGGGGTCAGATAGGCGATTCTGTGGACGCAGTCCAGAGACCCGGATGGTAGTTTGCCTCCCTGGTGCCAGGGTCCGGGATATTTCTGATCGTGTCCAAGATATCCTGAAGTGGGAGGGTGAGGAGCCAGAGGTCGTGGTACATATAGGTACCAATGACATAGGTAGGAAAAGGGATGAGGTCCTGAAAGGAGAATATAGGGAGCTAGGAAGGGAGTTGAGAAAAAGGACCGCAAAGGTAGTATTCTCGGGATTACTGCCTGTGCCACGCGACAGTGAGAGTAGGAATGCGATGAGGTGGAGGATAAATGCGTGGCTGAGGGATTGGAGCAGGGGGCAGGGATTCAAGTTTTTGGATCATTGGGACCTCTTTTGGCGCAGGTGTGACCTGTACAAAAAGGACGGGTTACACTTGAATCCTAGGGGGACAAATATCCTGGCAGGGAGATTAGCGGGGGCTACTGAGGTGACTTTAAACTAGAATGGTTGGGGGGTGGGAATCAAATTAAAGAGGCTAGGCGTGAGGAGGTTAGTTCACAACAGGGGGATGGGAACCAGTGCAGAGAGACAGAGGGGTGTAAAGTGAGGGTAGAAGCAACAAGTACTAAGGCGAAAAGTAAAAGTGGCAGGCCGACAAATCCAGGGCAAGCATTAAAAAGGGCCACTTTTCAGCATAATTGTATAAGGGCCTGAAGGCTTTGTGTGTCAATGCAAGGAGCATTCGTAATAAGGTGGATGAATTGAAAGTGCAGATTGTTATTAATGATTATGATATAGTTGGGATCACAGAGACATGGCTCCAGGGTGATCAGGGATGGGAGCTCAACGTTCAGGGATATTCAATATTCAGGAGGGATAGACATGAAGGAAGGGGAGGTGGGGTGGCGTTGCTGGTTAAAGAAGATATTAACGCAATAGAAAGGAAGGACACAAGTCGGGAAGATGTGGAATCGATATGGGTAGAGCTGCGTAACACTAAGGGGCAGAAGACGCTGGTGGGAGTTGTGTACAGGCCACCTAACAGTAGTAGTGAGGTCAGAGATGGTATTAAACAGGAAATTAGAAATGTGTGCAATAAAGGAACAGCAGTTATAATGGGTGACTTCAATCTACATGTAGATTGGGTGAACCAAATTGGTAAAGGTGCTGAGGAAGAGGATTTCTTGGAATGTATGCGGGATGGTTTTTTGAACCAACATGTCGAGGAACCAACTAGAGAGCAGGCTATCCTGGACTGGGTTTTGAGCAATGAGGAAGGGTTAATAAGCAATCTTGTCGTGAGAGGCCCCTTGGGTAAGAGTGACCATAATATGGTGGAATTCTTCATTAGGATGGAGAGTGACATAGTTAATTCAGAAACAAAGGTTCTGAACTTAAAGAGGGGTAACTTTGAAGGTATGAGATGTGAATTAGCTAAGGCAGACTGGCAAATGACACTTAAAGGATTGACGGTGGATATGCAATGGCAAGCATTTAAAGGTTGCATGGATGAACTACAACAATTGTTCATCCCAGTTTGGCAAAAGAATAAATCAAGGAAGGTAGTGCACCCGTGGCTGACAAGAGAAATTAGGGATAGTATCAATTCCAAGGAAGAAGCATACAAATTAGCCAGAGAAAGTGGCTCACCTGAGGACTGGGAGAAATTCAGAGTTCAGCAGAGGAGGACAAAGGGCTTAATTAGGAAGGGGAAAAAAGATTATGAGAGAAAACTGGCAGGGAACATAAAAACTGACTGTAAAAGCTTTTATAGATATGTAAAAAGGAAAAGACTGGTAAAGACAAATGTAGGTCCCCTGCAGACAGAAACAGGTGAATTGATTATGGGGAGCAAGGACATGGCAGACCAATTGAATAATTACTTTGGTTCTGTCTTCACTAAGGAGGACATAAATAATCTTCCAGAAATAGTAGGGGACAGAGGGTCCAGTGAGATTAGAGGAACTGAGCGAAATACATGTTAGTAGGGAAGTGGTGTTAGGTAAATTGAAGGGATTGAAGGCAGATAAATCCCCAGGGCCAGATGGTCTGCATCCTAGAGTGCTTAAGGAAGTAGCCCAAGAAATAGTGGATGCTTTAGTGATAATTTTTCAAAACTCGTTAGATTCTGGACTAGTTCCTGAGGATTGGAGGGTGGCTAATGTAACTCCACTTTTTAAAAAAGGAGGGAGAGAGAAACCGGGGAATTATAGACCGGTTAGCCTAACGTCGGTGGTGGGGAAACTGCTGGAGTCAGTTATCAAGGATGTGATAACAGCACATTTGGAAAGCGGTGAAATGATCGGACAAAGTCAGCATGGATTTGTGAAAGGAAAATCATGTCTGACGAATCTCATAGAATTTTTTGAGGATGTAACTAGTAGAGTGGATAGGGGAGAACCAGTGGATGTGGTATATTTGGATTTTCAAAAGGCTTTTGACAAGGTCCCACACAGGAGATTAGTGTGCAAACTTAAAGCACACGGTATTGGGGGTAAGGTATTGGTGTGGGTGGAGAATTGGTTAGCAGACAGGAAGCAAAGAGTGGGAATAAACGGGGCCTTTTCAGAATGGCAGGTGGTGACTAGTGGGGTACCGCAAGGCTCGGTGCTGGGACCCCAGTTGTTTACAATATATATTAATGACTTGGATGAGGGAATTAAATGCAGCATCTCCAAGTTTGCGGATGACACGAAGCTGGGTGGCAGTGTTAGCTGTGAGAAGGATGCTAAGAGGATGCAGGGTGACTTGGATAGGTTAGGTGAGTGGGCAAGTTCATGGCAGATGCAATTTAATGTGGATAAATGTGAAGTTATCCACTTTGGTGGCAAAAATAGGAAAACAGATTATTATCTGAATGGTGGCCGATTAGGAAAAGGGGAGGTGCAACGAGACCTGGGTGTCATTATACACCAGTCATTGAAAGTGGGCATGCAGGTACAGCAGGCGGTGAAAAAGGCGAATGGTATGCTGGCATTTATAGCGAGAGGATTCGAGTACAGGAGCAGGGAGGTACTACTGCAGTTGTACAAGGCCTTGGTGAGACCACACCTGGAGTATTGTGTGCAGTTTTGGTCCCCTAATCTGAGGAAAGACATCCTTGCCATAGAGGGAGTACAAAGAAGGTTCACCAGATTGATTCCTGGGATGGCAGGACTTTCATATGAAGAGAGACTGGATGAACTGGGTTTGTACTCGTTGGAATTTAGAAGATTGAGGGGGGGATCTGATTGAAACGTATAAGATCCTAAAGGGATTGGACAGGCTAGATGCAGGAAGATTGTTCCCGATGTTGGAGAAGTCCAGAACGA
The DNA here is from genome assembly GCF_030028105.1 of Mobula birostris. NCBI lineage: Eukaryota > Metazoa > Chordata > Chondrichthyes > Myliobatiformes > Myliobatidae > Mobula > Mobula birostris. The sequence goes on from NC_092372.1 coordinate 105,175,976, forward strand.
GGGGCCACAGTTTGAGGATAGAGGGGAAGCCTTTTAGGACTGAGATTAGGAAAAACTTCTTCACACAGAGAGTGGTAAATCTGTGGAATTCTCTGCCACAGGAAACATTTGAGGCCAGTTCATTGGCTATATTTAAGAGGGAGTTAGATATGGCCCTTGTGGCTATGGGGGTCAGGGGGTATGGAGGGAAGGCTGGGGCGGGGTTCTGAGTTGGATGATCAGCCATGATCATAATGAATGGCGGTGCAGGCTCGAAGGGCCGAATGGCCTACTCCTGCACCTATTTTCTATGTTTCTATGCTCTAGTCTGTTAACCTCGCTACTCTTTCAAATCAAACGTTGCTTGCATTTCCTCTGCCCCTAAGAAGTCTTCTAGTGCAGAAAGGATGGAGCTGCATTTTGTTGCTACTGAGAAATGGTGCCAAGCCTCTCAAACTGAATGACGTTGCAAACAAATCCGATGCCATACTGTGTGGTATCGTAGAGCCATCACTATTAGCCAACTAAACCATGCCTTACTCCATTCAATGTGCTAAAGAGGACCAAACCAGAATTAGTTCTCCTTGAGAGTAACAGATGTCAGATATGCTATGTGTAGTATTGCCAGGCCTGACTAATAGCCCAAGACCAAGAGAAGTACAGAAAACTGCCACCAAAATTGAGCAACATCTAACTGCTTCGGGCCACTATTAGATCACAGGTCACTGCACACTCTCTTTCTTTCGCTAAATCCTTCCATCTGTTACTTCCTGTTTTTAAAACGTGTGACTATTGTTCAACTGGATATATCTTTGGCTATATTCCCAGCTTTTCTCTCATCACAGTTAATGGCTTAGAGTTTTAGCGTGGAGCCTTGTAGGATATTTTATTCTTTTAAAGTTAGCAGAAGTCTAAGCCAGATTGTAACTATATATGAGGAATACAAGGGAAGAGAGCAACTCACAGATGGTATGTCCTCAAATCCAGACACTCTTTGCCACCAACAGATGGTTAACATCCAGCTAAAAGGAAGAAGCTCTATCTCATTTTTCAATCCTTTTATGTGGATATCCATTGCATGCATTTTGGGCCAAAGGTCACATTTCTGTTTTGTTGCTAAGCATTATAAATATAAAATGCCCAGTTCAATACTCTTAATGGGTTAAAATCCACAGAGAATCTGAATTATGGCCAGTGATTAGGTAAGATAAAAGTAATGGGCCTAAAAGAAAAACATATATCAAATTAGAAGTACAAAATAATTTTACCATTTAATGTGAGTTAGTGTTGGAATAAAAGATTAAACAGTATTTCAGCAAACTGATTCCTATGAATTCTTTCAGTTATGATTAAATCATAATATGATCCATTTGTTTCCTTTAACATTTGTGCCAATTTGTCCTGTTTTTCACTGCCAGCTTTTCACATTTTTATTTGAATTGAAAGCAATGTTCAAATACAGGACATTGCTTCAGATGTCAAGATGATCTAGAGACAGAATATTAAAATGGAACATAATCAGCTGTCTTCTGAGGTTTCCAAAAGATGCTGGCCTTCCTTGGAGCCTATGTACAACAACACAAAAATATTTTTTCCCAAACAATGGCTTATTCAGAAACCGGCCCCACCCTCCAGTAAAAAAACAGCACAGTTTATTCAGGTGTTGGTACTCAACTGCATCACAGTGACCTCTAGCTCTGGCCATTAAAGGGAACAAGCACAAAACCAAAGCTGGATCTGATCAGAAGTGGTGTTGTTTCAAAAACATTGGAGAGGGACAGGCAGGAGTGTGGAGAGAGCAAACTCCCAGAACAAGACCAGGAAATTTTAGTCTGATCAAGGCTGAGAGTTGTTTTGTGTCATGGCTCAGAGGCTATGTAGCTCAGTTTCAAGGCACTACTGGTGGGGCATAAGAGAGGAGCTTAATACCAAAAGCAGCAGTCTATAAAGGTAAACAACAGGAATTCTGCAGATGCTGGGAATTCAAGCAACACACATCAAAGTTGCTGGTGAACGCAGTAGGCCAGGTAGCATCTCTAGGAAGAGGTACAGTCGACGTTTCAGGCCGAGACCCCTCGTCAGGACTAACTGAAGGAAGAGCGAGTAAGGGATTTGAAAGTGGGAGGGGGAGGGGGAGATCCAAAATGATAGGAGAAGACAGGAGGGGGAGGGATGGAGCCAAGAGCTGGACAGGTGATTGGCAAAGGGGATATGAGAGGATCATGGGACAGGACGTCTGGGGAGAAAGACAAGGGGGGGGGTAACCCAGAGGATGGGCAAGGGGTATAGTCAGAGGGACAGAGGGAGAAAAAGGAGAGAGAGAGAAAGAAAGTGTGTATAAAAATAAAAAACGGATGGGGTACGAGGGGGAGGTGGGGCATTAGCAGAAGTTAGAGAAGTCAATGTTCCTGCCATCAGGTTGGAGGCTACCCAGACGGAATATAAGGTGTTGTTCCTCCAACCTGAGCGTGGCTTCATCTTTATAGTAGAGGAGGCCGTGGATAGACATGTCAGAATGGGAATGGGATGTGGAATTAAAATGTGTGGCCACTGGGAGATCCTGCTTTCTCTGGCAGACAGAGCGTAGGTGTTCAGCAAAGCGGTCTCCCAGTCTGTGTCGGGTCTCGCCAATATATAGAAGGCCACATCGCGAGCACTGGACGCAGTATATCACCCCAGCCGACTCACAGGTGAAGTGTCGCCTCACCTGGAAGGACTGTCTGGGGCCCTGAATGGTGGTAAGGGAGGAAGTGTAAGGGCATGTGTAGCACTTGTTCCGCTTACACGGATAAGCGCCAGGAGGGAGATCAGTGGGGAGGGATGGGGGGGACGAATGGACAAGGGAGTCGCGTAGGGAGCGATCCCTGCGGAAAGCAGAGAGGTGGGGAGGGAAGGTCTATAAAAGGTGGAATGTTCAGTGACCTCACCAGATATATGAAAGTGAGAACTGTGTCCAACACTCGGCCTCAATCATTAGACCATTCAGGCATCAGTATTCTCTCTCTGATGGCTAGAAAGTGACCCTTCCTTCCTCTCTCCAACTCAGAGGCAGCTAGATTGTAACCCTCACTCATTCCTTCCTTACCTTCCACTTAGTGACAGCCAGATCAGGCCTTACCTCCCCCTCTCACCAAGAAATGTGTAGGGCACATTCAACCAAAAGATTGCTTCCATGCTTCTCTTCCTCAGTTTTTCATTGCAACGTGCAAACAACACATTATCCTCAGGGGTCCATATGAAGGGGGAGAAGAGGTAGAGGGTGCACAGAGGGACTTTGAGGATGACGATCCTACGACTATATGGTGGCAGAGGTGTCCCTGCATCATTGCGTCTCATCCCAAACACTGGCACCTTGACAGCCGAGCATGGCCAGCAGGCTGTGTTACATCTCTCAATAGGAAGCAGAGGCAAAGGTGGATCATAGCAGTTGGCAAAAACTTATCATGGGCGTCCAGTACAGCCATCCATTTCCCCTCCATGAAAAGATGCTCTGTTATATGGTATTGGAACTATGGATTCTACATCGTTTACAATATGGGAATCATATATACGCCGACTCCTTTGCTTGCATCTTTGGAAACAGCTCTATTTTTTTCTCTAATATCTCTGCTTTTCCCTTCCAGGGTTCTTTTGAAAACCCTGACCTGGAGTTACATACTGACTTTAGTTCTTTGCGGGAATGGGACCCGCTTTTGGGATCTCGCGACCGGTCGTTATTCGATATACCAAGGACACGGCCTAGAAGATTAGCTCACCTTCAGAGTTCTGGGATTTTGTGGCTCTGGAGGAGATCGGAATCGTGGTCAGTGCCTCTGCAGGGAATTAATGTGTCGTGGGAGACGGAAGATTGAAAGCAGTGAGCTGACTGCTGCCTGTGTGCCCAGAGACCCGAGTTCTTTGGGCACAGAGCTTGGAAAAAAGCAACGCAACAGACTTTTAACATTGTAAATCAGCGAGTTGTTTGTTATGTCTCCCCCTCACTGTGAAATGGAGTCACCTCATTTTCCCTTATTAGGAACAGAGCGAGCCTGTGATATGTCGAATTACTGGGTGAACAAGTAGCCTTTGGGGTACTGCAGGTCGGTGTCCTTATTGATGCTTTGCTGCACACTTAGGTGCTTGGTGGGGGGGGGCGCGATTTTTTCTTTGCTGGTGGGGGGGTCATTGCTTTACTGCTGCTTATGCGTGGGAGGGAGGAGTTGGGGGGGGCTTTCTTGTTCTAACATTTAACTATCATTCATTCTTTGCGGCACACCTCTGTTTTCCTGGATGTTTGCAAAGGAAAGGCATTTCAGGATGTACATTGTATACATGTCTCTGACATTAAATGTATCTTTGAAACCATCTTTGTTGTATAAAATAGACTATTAACTACATAATAGACTTTATATATTAAATCTCTTTTAGTCCTGCCGTAAATTAAACTCCTTTGATGTTCAGGCAGTAATCACTTTTACAACAGATAAAATACTTCCACTTATCCTTCACGAACAAGAACATCTTTACAGCTGCTGTGTAGTTGATTCTGTGGTTAAGGCGGCATACGGTGCATTGGCCTTCAACAACCATGGGATTGAGTTACAGCTATATAGGACCCTGGTCAGACCCCACTTGGAGTACTGTGCTCAGTTCTGGTCACCTCACTACAGGAAGGATGTGGAAACCATAGAAAGGGTGCAGAGGACATTTACAAGGATGTTGCCTGGATTGGGGAGCATGCCTTATGAGAATAGGTTGAGTGAACTTGGCCTTTTCTCCTTGGAGCGACGGATGGTGAGATATCACCTGATAGACGTATATAAGATAATGAGAGGCATTGATCATGTGGATAGCCAGCGGCTTTTTCCCAGGAATGAAATGGCTAACTCCAGAGGGTACAGTTTTAAGGTGCTTGGAAGTAGGTACAGAGGAGATGTCAGGGGTAAGTTTTCTTTACGCAGAGAGTGGTGAGTGCGTGGAATGGGCTGCCAGCAATGGTGGTGGAGGTGGATAGGATAGGGTCTTTTCAGAGACTCCTGGATAGGTATATGGAGCTTAGATAAATAGAAGGTAACCCTAGATGATTTCTAAAGTACGTACATGTTCGGCACAGCATTGTGGGTTGAAGGACCTGTACTGTGCTGTAGGTTTTCTATGTTTCCAGAGCAATGCTTGGAAATGCTTAATTGAGATGTTCTAATGAATTGTTTAAAGTGTGATTTCAGTGCAAGACAAACTACCAGATGCACATAACACACAAAATGCTGGTGGAACGCAGCAGGCCAGACAGCATCCATAGGAAGAAGCACAGGCGACGTTTCGGGCCGAGACCCTTCGTCAGGACCACATAAGATTCTGCAGTTGCTGAAAATCTTAAATCGTCCATCTCCCCTACCCACCCAACTTTCCTCTCAGCCATCACATTGTAGCGTGTACTCCTTCCCCTCCACCCACCTTATCCTGGATTCTGCTCCCTTCCTTTCCAGACCTGATGAAGGCTGGCAGCCTGAAATGTTAACTCTTTATTCCCCTTCGCAGATGCTGCCTGACTTGCTGAGTTTCTCCAGCATTTTGTGTGTTTTTGCTCAAATACCAGATGCAGCCTTTTCTAAGCAGAGACAAGTAATTGAAATGTAGATGCCCAGGCATTTGCTTTCTTTGAAATCATACGAAGTTCATGTCTCCAATTGAAAAAGGGATTTCATCAAGCATGCAAACTAATTTGATAATTTATATAGCAGTACAGTAAATCTAGAATCCTTGATAGGTGTCATGTCACAGTGGAATACCTGGTTGAACATTAAAACTGAGTAGAGTGTTCAGGAACATCTTCAGCCGCTTGCCTCTGCAGTCTGAGATCCCAGCTGCTGCAAAAGTCTCGGGTGTCCTGCCTCAATGACTACAGTCTGCTTACACTTACAGCCACTGTAATGAAGTGCTTTGAGAGGTTGGTTACGGCTCCAATCAATTCCCGCCTCAGTAAGGACCTGCACCTGCTTCATTCACCTATCGCTGCAATAAGATGACGCCAGATGCAATCCTGTTGACTCTCCATTCTTCTCAGGACCACCTGGAGAGCTGGAACACATACACTCAGTGACCTCTTTATTTAGAACATAGAGCATAGAATAGTACAGCACAGTACAGGCCCTTCAGCCCATAATGTTGTGCTGACCCTCAAATCCTGCCTCCCATATAATCCCCCACCTTAAATTCCTCCATATACCTGTCTAGTAGTCTCTTAAACTTCACTAGTGTATTTGCCTCCACCACTGACTCAGGCAGTGCATTCCATGCACCAACCACTCTCTGAGCAAAAAACCTTCCTCTAATATCCCCCTTGAACTTCCCACCCCTTACCTTAAAGCCATGTCCTCTTGTATTGAGCAGTGGTGTCCTGGGGAAGAGGCACTGGCTATCCACTCTATCTATTCCTCTTATTATCTTGTACACCTCTATCATGTCTCCTCTCATCCTCATTCTCTCCAAAGAGTAAAACCCAAGCTCCCTTAATCTCTGATCATAATGCATACTCTCTAAACCAGGCAGCATCCTGGTAGATCTCCTCTGTACCCTTTCCAATGCTTCCACATCCTTCCTGTAGTGAGGAGACCAGAACTGGACACAGTACTCCAAGTGTGGCCTAACCAGAGTTTTATAGAGCTGCATCATTACATCACGACTCTTAAACTCTATCCCTCGACTTATGAAAGCTAACACCCCATAAGCTTTCTTAACTACCCTATCCACCTGTGAGGCAACTTTCAGGGATCTGTGGACATATACCCCCAGATCCCTCTGCTCCTCCACACTTCCAAGTAACCTGCCATTTACTTTGTACTCTGTCTTGGAGTTTGTCCTTCCAAAGTGTACCACCTCACACTTCTCTGGGTTGAACTCCATCTGCCACTTCTCAGCCCGCCTCTGCACCTCCTGTACCTAATATAGTGGCCATTGAGTGCATGTTTATGGTCTTCTGCTGCTGTAGCCCATCCATTTCAATTTTCAATGTGTTTTGCATTCAGTGATGCTCTTCTGTGCCCCACTGCTGTATTGCATAGACCTTTGAATTACCGTTAGGTTGAACCAGTCTTGCCATTCTCCTTTAACCTCTCAGTAACAAAGTGTTTTTGCCCACAGAACTGTCACTCACTGGATTTTTTTCCCCACACCATTCTCTGTAAACATTAGACACTGTTGTGTGTGTGAAAATCCCAGGAGATCAGTGGTTTCTGAGATATTTAGCCTTAAAAGCATGAACTCCACTTCTGATCTCCCCTTGCTTTAATTGAGCAGCTGCAACACAAGTGCATGCTGTGAATCAGAGAAGGAAGGTTAATAGTCTAGTAAAAGGAATTAGCAGAGAGCTTTGATATCATCAGCCAATCACCAACAAGGCTTGAGGACTGGAAAGCAGAAAAAATTACACTCTTGTTCCCAAAGAGGTGGAGTGATAAACCGGGCACTTATCAAACAGTCAGAGGGAACTTTATTTTGGCACATTCATCAAGGGTCATATATCTTTCAATAATTTTGCTCCTCATCCTTCTGAACTCCAATAAATATCAACACAATCTGTTCAGTGTCCCTCATTAGATAACCCCTCCATTACTACGAACACCGTTCATTAATAATTTCTATTCCTATAAGTAAGGGCACCAAAATTGTATGCAGTACTCTAGAACAGTTCATCTCTGTGCAACAGGAAAAGACACATCATAGTACAATAGTCTGTTTTATTATTTCGTACATTATTATTATACACTGGTAAATTATTATTATTCTTTACTTTATTACAAGTGAAGTCTGGGCACTGCTTAGTGTAGTTTTTAAAACGTTGCTGCTGTGAAAAAAGAATTCCCCATTCGGGATCAATAAAATACTTATTATTACAGTATATGGCATTATTCATGATAATAGGAGTTCTATACTCCAACTTGCTTGAAAAAAAAAGAACCATCATTGCATTATCCTTCCCATTTAACTACAGCACTTGTTTTCTGGTTTGCTACATGAGATATCCACATATGTTTGCGCTGATTTTTTTTTACTCTTCCTCCTTTTAAATTCTTCCAAACTGTCAGTTTATATATTTCTTGATAGTTTTATTAGTTTCTTACTCCTTCTTTGAGGATTATTTGAGGATTATCTCAGTCTTGGGCCATGGCATTAACCTTTGCCAGTTTGTACATTTTCACCTTCAATTCGATCAACTTCAGCCCTTTACACCGCCCCCACCCCAACCACTCTCTGAACTTCCTTGCTTAGCCATGATTGGTTTATTAGGTGAATTAGATGGTTTATCACTTTATCTAAGATTTCCATCTTAGAATCTTTCCTCCTGATTAGGATATATCTTGATGGATGTTACAAATTATTTCCTTAAACACTGCCTGCCTGCTAACATATTTACCAGGTCCTCTTTAACCTTCTTTATCCTTGTTCTGTGAAATTACCTTAAATAAAGTTAACACTGTTGTGTCAGTTCCAATTTTCTCACTCTCAGGCAGAATGCTAAATTCTATTGTGCTGCAATCAATATCACTGAAAGGGCCCTGTACTCTGTGATCATTTATTAATCCTGTTCCTGGATAACTTTATAACACTTGCTCTGGGGAAACTACCCTTGAAAGCACTTCATGAATTCATTGTCATGGAGACCATTTTCAATTTGATTACTCTCAATTATATGAAGATTAAGTCATCCAGAAATAATATCCTTGTGTTCATATATGCTGCCATTATACCTTGGCTTATACTCTTTCCTACATGTTGCTATTGTTTGGCAGTTTACCGCTAGTCTTGCCATTGCTTTTTCTCCCTTGCTTTATTTTACTTGCATGCAAATGGATACTACACCTTTCAAGCCTGGATTATCTTTCATTTCATTTCTTTTAAACCAGGCTACAGTATCACCTTTTCTTTCCCATCTGTCCTACCCAAGCCAAATATCCATTGTGTATTTAGTTTCCAACTGTGATCTTGGATCAGGGTCTCATATATCAAATCATGCCTTTCTATCTCCATTTGTGCTGTTAGTTCATTATTTTCCCCAGACATTCCATGCATTTCGATACAAAACTCTTAATTTCTTTTCACACTTCCTTACATTAACCCACTCAGTTGGATCGATTCTTATTCCATATGCTTCCTGCCCTTCTTTCCTCTCTCTCTCTCACACACACACATCTTTGTTCTCCTGTATTCCGTCTGTGATTTCTCTCTGTTTCCCTCACCTTCAGCTCTCTGGGTTGCTGAGGTTCCTTTTCCTTTTCATGCTAATTTATACCATTGCACTAATAAGTATTCCCCACTCCACCATTACAAGGTTATCAGTTCTAGTCTTTCCCAAATTTAACCCATTCAGCTAGTACCTGTCCCAGCTGCCCAAGAACAGGAGCCGATACATCTGAAATCCTACCACCAACTCTACAGTTTAAAATTCATAGTGTGGATCCTGTCCTTTGTGTTATCATTTATTGCCCTCCTAAATCCAATGCCTGCTTTCTCTCAAAATTCTCAGAATTCTTACCCTCTATTATATTGAACTATGGTAGGATTGTCATCTCTGGTGATTTCAATGCTCACATTAATGACCTCTCAAATATGAACTTTATGCAGCTGAATTCTTGAATTTACTGAACAGCCTATATCTTACTCAGCATGTCACTGAGTCCACCAATCAATTTGGAAGTACACTTGATTTATTAATGACAAAGGCTTACGTACCTCTCTATATGATACCACTATCTCTGATCATTCATGTGTACTTTTTGATGCCCTCCTACCTGAAACCAAGAGAACAAAAGAAATTACAGTTAAAAATGTTTTTTTGATAATGCAATGTAACATAAATTCTCTGAGCTGGCTAGTTTACCTGACCTAAACTGCTTAGTAAATGAATTGGTCGATCATTTCAAAAATAACTTGACAAATTGCTTAAATACAGCAGTGCCACTTAGGGTTAAAAAGAAATTACTTAGTAAAACATCGCCAAATCTGACCATGAGCTCAAGAGATACATGCAGGTTAGCTGAGAGAACAGAGAGGAAAACCAAGTATGGTCATACTTTCAAGGAAAGACTCGCATGCTTTAATGCTGCTATGTACTCTGCTAGAAGGGCCCATTTCCCAAGATTATTACAGCCAACAACAGCAATTCAAGAATATTGTTCTCAACTATAAACTCTGCCCCAACCTATAATGTCCTCAGTCAAGCATCTGTGACAAATGTGAGGAATTCACAATATATTTTATCAATAACATTACTTTTGAAGGGAGAATATAGCTACAGACAGTGGTAATCTCTACAGCCAACCTCATAAAAAGACAACCGCCAATTCAAAATTTACAAGTATTTATGATTCACAACTCTAAGATTTTAACAGAGTAAACCACCTAGTTGCTGTCTCAACCCTGTTCCTACTTCACTTTTAAAGAACTCTTGTAATAGTGTTCTTAATTCTGTTACAAAAATTATCAGATCCCTTGAAGCTAGAGTTTTTCAAGATGCCTTCAAAATTGTAGCTGTCAAACTCCCAATTAAAAAGCCAAACCTTGATAGTGAGGTATGAACTAACTACAGACCAATAACAAGTCTTCCATTCCTGGCCAAGACTCTTGAGAATGTCATTTTCAACCAACTCAACAACTTTGTGAATGAGAACAATATTCTAGAAAAGATTCAGTTAGGTTTTGGACACACCACAGCACAGAGATGAACCTTACCAAAATTGTCAGGACCTCAGGCTCAGCACTGCTGCCAACAGGGTCTCAGTTCTAATTCTCCTCGACCTCGTGCTGCCTTTGACACAGCTGACCACAACATGCCTGAAAAACTAAGTTGACTTCTGAGGTAGTGCCCTTAATTGGGTTCACTCAGAATTCTTAGGGAGAACATTTTTTGTCTGACTTGGAGACCAATTTTCTAAGAGATACAATGTACCTTTGGTATTGCTTAGGGAAATTGTCTTGGGCCTGTACTCTTCTCCTTATACATTCTCCCCTTAGGAGACATCATTAGAGAGCATAAGCTTGATTTCCAGTTATGTAGATAACTCACAATTGTAGCCTGATGATAATTACACTCCATCTTCTCTGACTTCTGGTATGGTGGCAATAAATAAATGGATGAGAAATAATTTCCTAAAACTACATAAAACTGAAATACTTTTAATTGCTCCAAAGCCAAGAGATAAACTTCTTGATAAACTTGAGCATTTCCAACCTCCCCACCTACCCCACCCCCCCACCCCCACAGAAGAAACAAGCCTGGGTGTTGCCCTTGATTCAGATTTGAATTTTAAATCCCAAATAAAGAAAGTGACAGAGCAGTATTGCAAAGATCCATTCATTTCTGTCAGATAATCATGCTGGAAAAACTAATTCACGCCTTTATGTCGAATAGACTAAATTACTGTAATGCACTTTTTACTAGCCTTCAAAAGCAATCTATTGACACACTTCAACTCATTCAGAACACCACTACTAGACTTTTAACTAAAACCAGGATGAGGGAGCATATCACTCTCATCCTAACTGCTCTGCATTGACTTCCAGTATCTTTTAGAATTGATTTTAAAGGTCTCTTACTTGTTTTTTGAGCTCTCAGTAGTCTGGGACCAGAGTACGTCACAGAATCCCTTTTGCTTTACAATTCTATTCAAGCTTGCAGATCTTTTTCCACGAGTCTCTTAAATTTAAGCGATCACCTGCAAAAGATCAGCTTTTTTGAACCATGCTCCTAAACTGTGGAACTCAATAGCTAAAATTATACAGGATGCAGACTCAGTTAACACTTAAATAACAGCACAACACCTATTTATTAATCCTTGCTTTTAATTAATGTATTTTTGTCTTTTATTTTTATGTTTGCGCTTTATCCCATTGTATAGGAATGTGATCTACATCTTTTGTATGAAAAGTGCTCTATAAGTTGTTATTTTTATTATTATAACACCTAGCCATATACTCATTTTATCAATCCTCCTAGTCCTATTCGTCCTGGTGCATAATACTGGGAGTATTCCTGAAGTTACAACTTGTAGGGTCCTGTTTTCTAGTTTATCTCCTAACTCCCAATGGCAGTGACAAAACTAAGATCTTTAGTAGTAGTGCCATGACTCCAGTCAAATATGATGTTCTCCTAAAGGATTGTTTATTGGTGAATCCTCAGGTGGCTGTTGAGGTCGATTTCAAATCCATAAAATCGTGGATGTTAAAATGGATTCCCTTAATGAAGAAGACTTGTGCATGGCTTTGTTTAATGTGGAGAGGCTGGTGCATAAGCAGCCAATACACAGATCAGGTCGGGGTCCAGTGGCATGGCATGCCAGAGCTCGGTATGCACGTCCACACACTATCTGGACAACAAAATAAAAACTCAGTGAAGAGTTTGATATGATATCCATTACAGAGGCATGGTTTACCAATATCATTGGCATTAATGTGTACCACAACAACTGGTCATTCATCCTGTCCCTCCAAAATGTCACGCAATGACTCTGTAAATCCTTCACCCTGACACTAATGAGGCAGCATCCAATCATAATATACGTTCTGTGGTCACGGAAATGCCTGTCTGCTCCCATCTAACTGATTCAGCTATTATTCCTATCACAAGAGCTCTCTCACTCTTTTTCCTACACCTCTGAGCAGCACAGCAACTAGTGGTTCCAAGGATTTGGCCCTAACTTCACTTCCCTGAGAAGTTATCTGTCCCAACATCATCCACAAGGTGATGGGAAACATCCGGACTAAGTTTGAAATGACATGAAACAATTCAGAAATTTTTATTATCGTGTTTCATTTTGGGACAAACAGATTTTCAGTCAGTGTTAATAAAATAAAGCTCTATATATTCACATCGCTGGACAAATTAATTAATATTAATTATTAATTAACAAGCAATCAAACATGATTCAAATATGTCTATACCAACAGAGAATGATTGTGATTGGCTAAAATTTAAAGATGTTGCATAAATCAAATTTACTTCTAAATTTGTTTAGTGGCCCCTATGGTTTTAAAGCTATTTTCTATGTGTTTCCAATTCCAGTGATGGTTGGTGTAGAATTTCTGCAATGCATACTTTATCACCCATGGATCTCAAACCCACCAGCGATGCAGGTAGGATATTGTATTGCAGAATTTCATTTGGATAGTATTTAGCCAAGAAATATACCACTGTGCCAACACTGGCAACAGAAATTGTTTTGAATTAGAGCCATTTGAAATACCTTATCACTGCCACTGACTGACTGTAATATGCAGTTTTGTTCCATGGTTCTCAATAAAGAATAAATAATTAATTGTGTATAATATTTTCTGGCAGCTTTACATCAATCATGGCTTAGCATCTGTAGCAGGGAAAGCCCAGCAGTGGGTGAAAGGCAGTGTGAAAGTTGAGAACATAAGAGTAAAGAGCAGCTTCAGAAATGGGAACACAGAGTACAAAGGGTTAGTGGGAAAATGTGTGTGTTATATTAGTGGTGATCTTTGATCCTTCTTTGCTGTTTGCAGAACGGTTCACTTTGATAGAGTGTCATCTGGTAATATTTATTCAAACTGTAAAGCTTCAGAAGTCTGATAAACAGACAATGGAGGATCATTTAACTGTTTAAAGTAATTATCTTATTTACTTTGTGGTGTGGCTTTTTGGATTTGTTCTTCTGCATACTTCTAATGATCAAGGATATAAGACTGAATCTAGGAGAGACAGATAAAAGGTTATTACCATCCCAGCCTCAGATAATAAACACATTCACCTACAATCACGCAGATCTATAAACTGCCAGTGCCAAACCCAACTCTGACACACTCTTCAGAGAATCTTTGTTAATTCTTTTACATTACCTCTACATTTGTACCTTTCCATACCTCAGCGCAAGCACTGTTCTCAGTCTGCGAGTAGTACATTCCAAAAGCCAAAATGAAAAGGAGAATCAGAATTGGTTTATTATCACTGATGTACATCATGAAATTTGTTGTTTTGCTGCTGCAATAAATTACATTAAATATATATAAAATAAATAGGTAGTGCAAAAAGAGAGTAAAAATAGTGAGCATAAGAAAATCTGCAGATGCTGGAAATCCAAAGCAACACACACAAAATGCTGGAGGAACTCAGCAGGTCAGGCAGCATCTATGGAAAAAGAGTACAGTCAACATCTGACCCTTCTCCAGGACTAAAAAGGAAGGGGGAAGATGCCAGAATGAAAAGGTGAGTTGGGGGGGTGGGGGGCAGGCAAAGAGGAGGATAGCTAGTTGAAGGCCAAAGCCAGGTGGGTGGGAAAGGTAAAGGGCTGGAGAGGAAGGCATCTGATAGGAGAGGAGAGTAGACCACAGGAGAAAGGGAAGGAAGAGGAGACACAGGGGGAGGTAATAGTTAGGTGAGAAGAGGTAAGAGGGCAGAGTGGGGAAGAGGAGAGGGGGAGGGAATTTTTTGTTGCCAGAAGGAGAAACTGATATTCATGCCATCAGGTTGGAGGCTACCTGGATTCAATATAAAATGCTGCTCCTCCACCCTGAGGGTAGACTTATCTATAGAGGAGACCATAGACCGATATGTTGGAACGGGAATGGGAATTGGAATTATAATGTTTGGCCATTGGGAAGTTCCACCTTTGATGGATGGAGCAGAGATACTCAACGAAGCAGTTCCCCCAGTTAACGACGGGACTCACCAATGTAGAGGAGGCCACATCAGGAATACCAGACACAGTAGACAACCCCAGCAGATTCACAGCTGAAGTGTTGCCTCACCTGGAAGAATTATGGGGGCCCTGAGAGGAGGTGGATAGGCAAGTATAGCACTTTGGCCACTTGTAGGGAGAAGTGCCAGGACAGAGATTAGTGTGGAGGGATGAACGGACAAGGGGATCACGGAGCAAGTGATCCTTGTGCAAAGCTGGGAGGGGGGAGAGAGGTAAAGGTATGTTTGGTGGTAGGATCCCTTTGGAGATGACAGAAGTTAGAATTTAGAATTTCCTGGCCTTAATGCTGCAGTACTTTGCCAGATGGAAGCAGCTGAAACAATTTGTGGTTCAGGTGGCTGGAGTCCCAGATGATCCTCTGGGCCCTTTTTACATGCCTGCTGCTGTCAACATCCTTGATAGTGGAAAGTTCACATCCACAAGTCCACACCACTCTCTGTAGTGCCCTGCGATTGAGGGCAGTAGAGTTCCCGTACCAGCCAGTCACAATGCTCTCGATGGTGCCCCTGCAGAAAGTCCTGAGGAGCTGGGGACTCATGCCAAACTTCTTCAGCCATCTGAGGTGAAAGAGATGTTGTTGTGCTTTTATCACCACACAGACAGTATGTACAGTCCAGGTGAGATCCTATGAAGCGTGAAAATAGTGAGGGAGTGTTCACAGGTTCATTGTCCATTCAGAAATCTGATGGTGGAGGGAAAGAAACCGTTCCTAAAACATGAAGTGTGTGTTCTCAGGCCCCTGTACCTCCTTTCTGATGGTGGTACTGAGAAGAGGGCATGCCCTGGGTGGTGGGGACCTCACTGCTAATGAATAGTAATAATTTTACTCACCCTCAGTGCACCATCATATGTGAAGTAGAAGAAAATTGCTTGTCCATAATCAATTATGTCTCATATTCCCTTACTATATAAAAGAGGATATTCAGGCTGCTTCTCTTGGCCAACACTCAGAGTAATCCCATTAATCACATTCCTTGTAACCTTCTCTGCCTCTGAAAGTTTATATATCAATAAACTTTCTCTATGTCCCTTGACCTGCTTTCATTTCAATGATATGTTCAACATTTTAAAAAGCACTCTCAATCTTATTTTCACTATTCTTTCTGAAAATGCATTCTGGATCATAAGAAACGTTGACATGAATAGTTTTCCTCGATTTGCCCTTGGTTCTTTTGTCTATTACTACAAAGGTATGTACTTTTTATATTAAACTTTCTGCTACTGGGAAGGATTTATCAGAACTTCACTTGATTTTAAATATTTGTGAAATCTCTCCATAACCATTGCTTTCCTAAGTAGAACATCTCCAATTCACAAAACTCCTCTGCTTCCTTTTGAAGGTCTTAGCCTCCTAACATCAGGTGCCCAAAACTGAATGTAATACTCTCACATCAACCAACTAGCAGGAGTATTCAAGGACAGTTTCAACTTCTCACTGCTATGAGCAGAAGTTCCCACTTGCTTCAAAAAGGCAACGATCATACCAGTGCCTAAAAAGAATAATGTGAGCTGCCTAAATGACTATCACCTGGTAGCACTCACATCGACAGTAATGAAATGTTTTGAGAGGTTGGTAATGACTAGACTGAACCCTTCCTCAGCAAGGACCTGAACCCATTGCATCTTGCTTATCGCTAGCAGACACAATCTCAATGGCTCTCCACATAGCTTTAGACCACCTGGCCAACACAAACACCTATGTTAGGATGCTGTTCACCGACTATAGCTCAGCATTTAATACTGTCATTCCCACAATCCTGATTGAGAAGTTGCAGAACCTCCCTCTGCAATTGGATTCTCGACTTCCTGACCAGAAGGCCACAATCTGTGCGAATTGGTGATAACATCTCCTCCTTGCTGACGATCAACACTGGCGCACCTCAGGGGTGTGTGCTTAGCCCACTGCTCTACTCTTTATATACACATGACTGTGTGACTAGGCGTAGATCAAATACCATCTATAAATTTGCTGACGATACAACCATTGTTGGTAGAATCTCAGGTGGTGATGAGAGGGCGTACAGGAGTGAGATATGCCAACTAGTGGAATGGTGCCGCAGCAACAACCTGGCACTCAACGTCAGTAAGATGAAAGAGCTGACTGTGGACTTCAGGAAGGGTAAGACGAAGGAACACATACCAATCCTCATAGAGGGATCAGAAGTGGAGAGAGCAAGCAGTTTCATGTTCCTGGGTGTCAAGATCACTGAGGATCTAACCTGGTCCCAAAATATTGATGTAGTCATAAAGAAAACAAGACAGCAGTTATACTTCATTAGGAGTTTGAAGAGATTTGACTTGTCAACAAATACACTCATAAACTTCTATAAATGTACCATGGAGAGCATTCTGACAGGCTGCATCACTGTCTGGTATGGGGGTCCTACTGCACAGGACCGAAAGAAGCTGCAAAGGGTTGTAAATCTAGTCAGCTCTATCTTGGGCACAGGCTTACTAAGTACCCATGATGTCTTTAGGGAGCAGTGTCTCAGAAAGGCAGCGTCCATTATTAAGGACCTCCAGCACCCAGGGCATGCCCTTTTCTCACTTTTACCATCAGGTAGGAAGTACAGAAGCCTGAAGGCACACACTCAGCAATTCAGGAACAAATTCTTCCCCTCTGCCATCCGATTCCTAAATGAACATTGAACCCTTGGACACTACCTCAATCTTATTTAAATATACAGTATTTCTGATTTTTGCACGATTTTTAATCTATTCAATATACATATACTGTAATTGATTTACTTATTATTTTTATTTTTTTTTCTCTTCTATATTATGCATTGCATTGAACTGCTGCTGCTGTTAACAAATTTCACGTCACATGCTGGTGATAATAAACCTGATTCTGATTTTGATTCTTCTATTAATGAAGTCACACTCAGCATAAAGGGTATGCTTTTTAATAACATTTTCAATCCATCTTGGCTTCTTCAGGAGTTTGTAAACACTACTTTCATTAGCCTCTTTATTAATTCATTAAAACACAGTCAAATTAGTCTAAACAAATTGTAATTTGCAATTAGTTAATTAATTACAAATTGTTTTAGACAAATTTAACAGGTCTACGCCAGACACCATTTCCCAGAAACAGTTGGAGAGTAAAGACACCTAGGACTGTCTTTCATTTACTGATTACAGTTTTGTCTTGAATACTATAATTCCAAGCAAATTCATCAGCAAACTCTGGACCCTGGGAATCAATGCAACAGGTATCAACTCAGGTGTGACAATCAACTCAGGTGTGTCACTGCTGTGCTCATTCTACACTTATGACTGTATGGCTAGGTACAGCTCAGACACCATCTAGATATTGACCAATATCATTAGTGCTCTCTGCAGAATCTAGATGGTGATCAGGTGGTGTTCAGGAATGAGATAGATCAGCTTTTCCAGTGGTTTCGCAACAACAACCTTGCACTCAATTATTGTGGGCTTCAGGAAGGCAAAGCTGGGAGAACATATACCAGTCCTCAGTGTGGGAGGGGGGCATCAGCAGTTATCAGTTTCAAGTTCCTGAGCATCAATATCTCTGAGGATCTATCGTGGGCCCAACATATTGATGCAATCACCAAGAAGTCATACCAGTGGCTATACTTCATTAGAAGATTTGAGCAGATTTGGCATGTGATCAAAGACTCTAGCAAAATTTCTACAGATGTACTGTACACATTCTGATGGAGGCATCACTGCCTGGTATGAAGGTTTAAACAAACAGGAACACAAAAAGCTGCAGAGGGTTGTAAACTCAGCCAGATCCATCATAGGTACTAGCCTCCCCACCATCAAAAACATTTTCAAAAGGTGGTGCCTCCAGAATGTGCCATGCATTATTAGGGACCCCCCCCCCCACCCCACCCCACCCCAACATCCCAGGACATGCCCTCTTTTCAATACTACCATCAGCGAGGACAGACAGGAGAATAAAGACATACATTCACTGTTTTAGGAACAGTTTCTTCCCTAATGTCATCAGGCTTCTGAATGGACAATAAAACCCTGAACACTACCTCACTATTTTACAGATAATTTTTATCTGTTTCACTGGACTGTTGCCACAAAATAAAAGATTTTACGACATAGGCCAATGATAATAAACCTGATTCTGATTTCTGTCCAACAGACCATAATAGGCAGCAACATCGTTATTCTAAACACTGATGCCCCACAGGTTTGTGACCTCAGCCCACTATCCTACTCTATGTACACACATGACAGATTTGGCTCTAATTCCCTCTGCAAATTTGTAGATGATATCACCGTAGTGGGCTGTATCTCAAACAACGAGTCAGAGTACAGGAAAGAGTTAGAAAGCTTAATGACATGGTGATATGACAATATCATCTCAATGTCGACAAGGGTTGGTCATTAACTTCAGAAAGGGGGGTGGAGCACATATCCCTGCCTATATGAAAGGGCTGGATGCTTCAAGCTTCTAGGTATGAACACCACTAATAGTCTGTTCTGATCCAATCGCATGGATGCCATGGCAAAAAAACTCATCAGCATCCCTACATCCTCAGAAGGCTTAAGAAATTTAGCTTGTCCCCATCGACCCTTTCCAATTTGTATTGATGCATCACAGTAAACATCCTATCTGGATGCATAACAGCTTGATATCACAACTGCTTTGCATGTGGCTGCAAAAAATTGCAGAGAGTTGTGGACACAGCCTAGCACATCACAGAAACCAGTCTCCCCTCGATGGACCCTGTCTATACCTCTTGCTGCCTCAGTATGCATTCAGCACTATCATGGACCCCATCTCTCCTGGACATTCTCTTCTCCCCTCTGCCATTGGGCAGAAGATACAAAAGCCTGAAAGCATGTAGCTGCCCTAGGCTTAAGGGCAGCTTCTACTCTGCTGTCATTAGATGTTTGAATGGACTTTGTCTACAATAAGGTGGACTCGTGAGTTCATAATCTACCTTGTTATGATCTCATACTTTTTTTGTTTACCTGCACTAGACATTTCTCTATAGTTCTTCCCACTTTATTCTGAATTGTCTTACCTTGTTCTAACTCGATGCACTGCGTAACAATTTGATCTGTAATGGACAAGCTTTTCGCAGTACTGTATCTCAGTACATTTAATAATAATAAACTGATAGCAAAGCTAGTAATTAATCAAGGCTTTCTAAATGATAATTAGCTTTATTTACAAGACACATAAAATGATGTTAGAACCAATAATCAAAAGCTTGGTTGAAGAGGTAGACAAGTATAGAAAGTGATGGTGAAGAAGAGGGGATTAGGGAAAGAAGAAATTCATTAACTTGGGACACTTGGCAGTATGGCCAACAGCAATGGAACAGTTACACATAACAATAATCATCAGGCCAGAGAAAATCCGCTGCTGTGAACTCTCAACCATTACATAGCCAGAGATTCCAGAGGTTAGAAGAGGCAAAAATCATCAAGAGATTCGAAAGCAAAGGTGAGAATTTCTGTTAACCGGAAGCCATGTAAATCAGGAAGGAGAAAGAACTTGATGCAAAGCAGGCCCAGGCAGCAAGTTTTGCATTATATCAGGTTTGGGGAGAGTCAAACAAGAATCATGATAGCCAAGCCTAGAGGCAAAAATAAAACCCAAATTAGAGATTCAGCACAACAGAAGCTGAGGCAGAGTGTAGAATGAAGAGATATTAGAGAGATGGAATATATGGTCAGGTAGAACATAAAAGATTGAGGGGAGGTTTCAGAGGTATACTGTATCAATTAAATAAAATCACAAACACAGGAGGTGACTTTAACTGGTGTATTCATGTTCTTCTCTCTCGTTGCAATGTGAATACTCCAGTTAAAGCCATTTCCTGTGTGCGTGCTTTTACTTAATTGATACGTAGTTGTGCACGGGCACAACAATGAGGAATCAGAATCAGGTTGAATATCATCGGCATGCTTTGTGAAATTTGTTGTTTTTGCGATAGCAGTACAATGCAATACATAATAGAAAACTGAATAAAAGAATATATACACAAATATTAAATAGCTAAATTAAATCAGTACAAAATAGAGAGGCAGTGTTCGTGGGCTCACTGTTCATTCAGAAATCCAGTGGAAGTGGGGAGGCAGCTGTTCCTGAGTCACTGAGTGTGTGCCCTCACGCTCCTGTACCTCCTTCCCGGTGGAAGCAATGACAAGGGGCATTTACTAGATGATGGGGGATCCTTACTGATGGGTGCCACTTTCCTGAGGCATCGCTCCTTGATGTCTTGGATATTGTGGAGGCTAGTGCTCACAATGGAACTGACCAAGTTTACAACTTTCTGCAGCTTCTTTCAATCTTGTGCAGTAGTCTCCCACCCTCCCCCCATACCAGATGGTAATGCAACCAATTAGAATGCTCTTCATGGTACATCTGTAGAAACTTGCTAGTGTCTTAGTGACATACCAAATCCCTTCAAACTCCTAATTAAATCTAGCCACCATCGTGCCTTCTTTGTGGCCGTATCAATATGTCGGGACCAGGATAGATCCTCAGATTTTGATACCCGGGAACTTGAAATTGCTCAATCTTTCCCTGCTTCTGATCCCTCTACTAGGACTAGTGTGTTCCAATATCTTCCCCTTTCTGAAGTCCACATCAGTTCTTCAGTCTTACTTACTCCAAGGTTGTTGTTGCAACACCCACTCAACTAGCTGATTTATCTTGCTGCTATACACTCCCTTGTCACCATCTGAAATTCTGCCAACAATAGCTACACTGACAGCAAATTTACAGAAGGCAATTGAACTATGGTCATGGGTGTAGATAGAATTGAGCAGTAGGCTCATCCCTAATGTGCGCCAGTGTTGATTGTCAGCGAGGTGGAGATGTTATTTCTGATTGCAGATTGTGGTCTTCCAGTGAGGAAGTCAAGGATCCAGCTGCAGAGGGAAGTACAAAGGCTGAAGTTTTGGAGCTTTCTGATCAGAACAGTGGGAATTATTGTGCCAAATGTTGAGCTGTATTGACATAAGTATTAGTAATAGCATCATCCCGGTGATTCAAGGCTGCATGAAGAGCCAATGAGATCACATCCGTGGAATTTCTTTAGCCAGAGGGTAGTGAATCTGTGGAATTAGTTGCCACAGACAGCCCTGGAGGCCAAGCCGTTGCGTATATTTAAAGCAGGTGTTGAAAATTTCTTGATTAACCAGGGTGTCAAACATTACAGGAAGAAGGTAGGAATATGGGGATGAGAGGGACAATAAATCAGCCACGATGGAATGGTTGAGCAGACTCGATAGGCCGAATGGCCTAATTCTGCTTCTATGTCTTATGTCTTAAAGGGAAATAGCTTTTACATCAACCCATTTATATTCAGTGCATCTGGATATGGATGATAGAATGTGGAGAAACTTTAAGCATCATCTTGCCTCTCTTGCATTTACAGCTTCATTAGGTGATGCTTCTCTCTATCATGGAAACCATTATAACTCCAGCCAACAATGCTCCTCTTTGCCACTGTTGGGAGATCAGTTTTGAAGGGAAACATCCCTCCCCATCTCCCACCTCACCCCCCAGTCGAATATTTAAAAAAAATAGAAGGACATAGACTTAATTCGGACAAGTAGAATTAGTGTAGATAGAGGAAAAATTTGGCTCATGGATTTGATGGGTTAAAGGGCCCATTTATGGGTTGTGCAACTGTTAAGTTCAATGCCTAATTATAACTAATTCAAAGATCCAAAGTACATTTATTACAAAAGCTAGTATGCAGTAAACAAGCCTGAGATTTGTCTTCTCCACAGACTGCCACGTAACAAAGGAAACCGTGGAACCTGTTCAAAGAATAAACATCAAACCCCACCCCCATGCGCAAAAAGAAACAAATTGCACAAATGGCAATAACAAAAACGAGTGAAAAATGGAGAATATAAAACACAAAATGGAAAGAATCCAGGCACATTCAGTTCAGCTCAGTGTTGTGATCTACAGTCCACTCGGTTCAAAATCACCCAAAATAGCAACAAAAAAAGAAAGCAACTAGAAACCAGGAAAACATTATAACGTGAACTACAGAGTCCAATCAACAAACGGTGTTGATTAAACTTTGTCCAAGACCCAGGACTCCGACATCATCCTCTGACAGCCTCTCATCATCCTCTCGAGGGAGAGAGAGACCATTCGAACACAAGAACCTTCCTTCGGGAGCCGTGAGTCATAGTCATAGTCATACTTTATTGATCCCGGGGGAAATTGGTTTTTGTTACATTTGCACCATAAAGAGTAATAAATTCATAAATAGTAATATGTAAATTATGCCAGGAAATAAGTCCAGGACCAGCCTATTGGCTCAGGGTGTCTGGCCCTCCAAGGGAGGAGTTGTAAAGTTTGATGGCCACAGGCAGGAATGACTTCCTATGACGCTCTGTGTTGCATCTCGCTGGAATGAGTCTCTGGCTGAATGTACTCCTGTGCCCAACCAGTACATTATGTAGTGGATGGGAGACATTGACCAAGATGGCATGCAACTTGGACAGCATCCTCTTTTCAGACACCACCATCAGAGAGTCCAGTTCCATCCCCACAACATCACTGGCCTTACGAATGAGTTTGTTGATTCTGTTGATGTCTGCTACCCTCAGCCTGCTGCCCCAGCACACAACAGCAAATATGATAGCACTGGCCACCACAGACTCGTAGAACATCCTCAGCGTCGTCCAGCAGATGTTAAAGGACCTCAGTCTCCTCAGGAAATAGAGATGGCTCTGGCCCTTCTTGTAGACAGCCTCCGTGTTCTTTGACCAGTCCAGTTTATTGTCAAGTCATATTGTAATCCTCCACCATGTCCACACTGAACCCCTGGATGGAAACAGGAGTCGCCGGTACCTTAGCTCTCCTCAGGTCTACCACCAGCTCCTTAGTCTTTTTCACATTAAGCTGCAGATAATCTGCAGATAGTATTTAGAATGTGTTATGAAACAAAATTTGACATCAGTGATACAAACAGTGCAATGTCAAGACAAATGGCAAGGAGTTGGTTGGCTTCATGGAGCACCTTTTAAGAGCATAGGTACATTGGAAAAAGGATGGGAGGGAATTTCAAAATTTAGGCCTTGACTATGGCATTCCTTTTTAATTACGAAGCAAGTGAATTTGGGAATAATTAAGAGGCCAGGACTGCTGATCTTCATCTCTCTCATCTTTGAAAACCTATTATCCTAAGCTCAGCTGCCTTGTTTGACTTTACACTATCCCAATAAATTATTAGTCTGTACTTGCTGGCCTCCCGTTTATTCCCAATTAAACATTGCCTCATTTTTAAAATTCTCAATCTTGTCCTGAGTCTTTTGCAATCATCGTTGTAAACTCCAGCCTTTTAAACTTTAAGGTAACTGGATTCCAAAATTGGGTCTCTTGTTCATTCCTGATTTTATTTGCTTCACCATTGACCACCATTTAGTCTCTGCACCTCTATTTAGTTATTTAAAAGACTTCCTTAAACTTTTATCTGACCAAGCCTTTCATCATCTATCAAGTCGTAGAGTTATACAGAATAGAAACAGACCCCGTAACCTGAATGATTCGTGCAAAATATACACATAGCCTAGACCCATTTGTCAGTTTATCCTAATAGTTGAGTGAGAGGGAGAGCGAGAGCATCACACATAGACTCCTTCCTCCAGCAACAGCACAACAGAGGCAGGTAGATGGTGCTGAACACCTGTCACCTTCCTCACTCGCCTCGATGATTTCACTCTTCCTCAGAGTTTTAATCAGCGAGATCGGTGAGAAATGGAGTTGATCATGTCCCTGTATCCAGGCTTCTTGGCCCCAAGGCCGCACACTTCTCTCAAAACACCCTTGGAGACAGCAAAGCAGTAGTTGGCTCAATCAGGCCAAAAAGCACAGCACCAAAGCGTTGATCACAGGCTCCAGCAGTAGCAGCACCATATTTGAAAGAAAGAAGTGAATGAAGTAGTTTTGTGGTCCATCTGGAGGATATTGCCCTTGGTCGTGTCGTTCACTGGTGCTATCTTCTTCCAGATCTACCATCCTATCACTGTAGCTTATTTTATGACCATAGCATCCCAACTGTCATCAAACAAAAAAAGATGCTCAACTATTAGGAGGATCATGAGGATTCGATGGCATGACCGAATCACCAACCGGCAAGTCCTTGACAGTGCCAACAGCACAAGCATTGAGGCAAGGATCCTCCAGGCCCAACTACACTGGACTGGCCATGCAATCTGCATGGGTGAAACAAGAATCCCCAGGCAGCTGCTCTAAGGGAGCTTGAGCATGGCAGTCACGATCAGGACCGCCCCAAAATAGATTCAAAGACAATCTGAAATCGTACATCAAATGGGCAGACCTCCAGCCTCGACAACTTGAGGAGTCCACAGCCGATAGGGCTGCGTGATGCGCCCTGACCAGAAAAGCTGCATCTGACTTTGTGGATGACCGAAATCAGCGCCTTGCTGCAGCACAAGACCGACACCCCAAAGCTGTGTATGCACCTGTTCTAACAACCGCCATTCCATGTCCAACCTGCAACCACATGTGTGCTTCGGCCTTCGGCCACCAAAGCCACACGCGTATCCACAGATGACTGCACAACGTTTAGCCTTCCTTAGACCCCAAGAGACAACCACCATACCATCTCAAAGTGACTAATCACAAGGAATAAATAAGCTGGGAACTGATTGGAGGAATCAAACAAGGTGATTCAGTTAAGGTGAGCATGAATTTGACAGTTTATAGCATTTCCAACGAGCATGGAAACAATAGGACATTTGGAGATGAAGCAGTTGTTTGCTATGACTGAGGACCAGTGATTCCTGAACAGTGTTGCTGACAAGGAATGAGAAGACACCCAGCCAGCAAAAAAATTAGTTCAAGCATCAAGGATCAACTTTATTCACCATATACACTTATATGATGAGGGATTTGCTGTGGTGTGTTTGTCAGGATGAGACATGCAACATAAAACAACAACATTCAATAATTACAAAGAATAAAGAATTATATAAAAAAAGGTTAAAGTACAGATATGCAATAAAATATGCATAAATACATAAATGTCATTATGTATTTACAATGTAAACAGCATTATAAAATGTGGTTTAAAACGTTTATGATGCAGAGTAGTGATGGGGGTATATATATTGAGGTGGGGGAGGGCTAACTAGAATGGCTGATCAGATTAACTGCCTGTGGAAAGATCCTTTTAAGATGCAAGAAAATTTAATTATATCAGTCAATATGAAATCTGAAAGGAAATTTGATTGATCAGTGCTTTACTAGGAATAAGGCGAAGTGAGCTGCAGGTCAGATTTGTGGAGTGGAGGTTTAAGAGAAGACAAAGTGGAATAGACAGGCAAGCAAGTGGAAGACTCAACCTCAGGCTTAGGACAACATTGGTGATTCGAGTCAATGGACTGGTGAGAGGAGAGACATCGGTAGCTAATTGCATTACTCCCATTCTAATATCAAAGTTGTCCATGAACTCCTTTTGGTTGTCAATTGAAGATGAAGGGGAAAACAGGGGAAAAGGTTTAAGGAGGTTTGCAGTACAAATAAAATTCTAGGGTTGTGTTTATATTCCTGGAATATCAAATAATTTATATAGATCTACTTCCAGGGCGCCATCAAGGAAGGCGCCTGGTGCCAGCATCTCTGGTGGAAACCATCAAATACTTCAGCTTCAGTCTGCTACAGATGAGAACCACAACTACATCGAAACATTTTTTTATTTCACCGAATCTTGGTTAACCCCTTCCATTCTGGACATAGTGATATAGTTTGATGGGTTCAAACACACACAGCCAAGATAGGACTGCCGAGACTTTCAAAGGCAGAGGACATGGAGTGTGCTTCATGGTCAATTCTGTGTGGTGTACAAAAATGGTAGTTCTGTCCCAGTCCTGTTCACCCAACCTGGAACACCTCACCATCAAGTGTCTTCCATTTTATCGGCCATAGGAGATTTCAGCAATAACCTTGGTAGCAGTGTACATCCCACTACAGGCCAGTGTAAAACGAGGCTCCAGGCAGGCCGGTGTTAAAATGAGGCTCCAGGCAGGCTGGTGTTAAACAGGCTCTGTTTTACACTGTTTTACAAAACAGACTGAGCAACAAATCAACAGGCGTGAAGCAGCACACCCTGATGCCTTCTACATCATTATGGGGGAGTTTAACCAGGCCAGCTTGAAAAAATTTCTGAATAATTATTACCAACAAATCACTTGTAGTGTCAGAGGATCCAACACACTGGACAATTGTGACACCATCAAGATCACATAGTGTTTGGAAAGTCTGTACTTCTCCTCCCCAAGTATAGGCAGAGACTGAAGACTGCAGCACCAGTAGTGAGGACCAAGAAGGTATGGACAAGAGAAGCGTAGGAGTGTTTAAAGGACCGCATTGAATCAGTGGACTTGACAGTATTCAGGGATTCATCTTCCGGTCTGAATGAGTACCCCACAAATTTCACCAACTTCACTAAAATCTGTGTGGATTAGCGTGTACCGACAAGAATTTACTGTACATACCCAAATCAAAATCTGTGGATGAACCAAGGGTCCATTGTCTGCTGAGGGCTATATCTGTCCAATTCAAGTCTGGTGAACCAGGTCTGTAGAAGAAAACAAGGTATGACTTTCAGAGGCTACTTCAAGAGCTAATGAACAACTGCGAACGAGATTGGAAGGTACATCAAATGCACATCATCTCCGGCAGGGTTTGCAGGTCATCACTTCCTGCAGTGAAATCTAACATGAACGGCAGTGATGTTTCACTCCCAGATGAGCTCAATGCCTTTTATACTCGCTTTGAAAGGGAGAATAAAGCTACAGCTATGAAGATCCCTGCAGCATCCAGTGACCCTGTGATCTCTGTCTCCGAGGGCAAAATCAGTCCATCTTTCAAGAGGATGAATCCTCACAAGGCAACAGGCTCCAGTGGAATATTGGGTAGGGCTCTGAAAATCTGCGCCAACCATCTGGCAGGGTGTTCAAAGACATTTTCAGTTGGAAGTTACCACCTGCTTCAAAAGGGCAACAATTATACCAGCACCCAAGAAGAGTAGGATGAGCGCTTTAATGATTATCGTCCAGCAGCACTTACCATTCAGCTACCCAGAGGCTGGTTATGACTAGAACACAGAACAGGCCTTTCGGCCCACAATGTTGTGCCGACCCTTAAACCCTGTGTCCTATATAACCACCCACCTTAAATTCCTCCATATACCTGTCTAGTAGTCTCTTAAATTTCACTCGTATATGTGCCTCCACCACTGACTCAGAGAGTGCATGCAATGCACCAACCACTCTGAGTAAAAAACCTCCCTCTAATATGCCCCTTGAACTTCCCACCCCTTACCTTAAAGCCATGTCCTCTTGTATTGAGCAGTGGTGCCCTGGGGAAGAGGTGCTGGTTGTCCACTCTATCTATTCCTCTTATTATCTTGTACACCTCTATCATGTCTCCTCTCATCCTCCTTCTCTCCAAAGAGAGAAGCCCTAGCTCCCTTAATCTCTGATCATAATGCATACTCTCTAAACCAGGCAGCATCCTGGTAAATCTCCTCTGTACCCTTTCCAATGCTTCCACATCCTTCCTATAGTGAGGTGACCAGAACTGGACACTGTACTCCAAGTGTGGCCTAACCAGAGTTTTATAGAGCTGCACCATTACCCCGCGACTCTTAAACTCTATCCCTCTACTTATGAAAACTAACACTCCATAAGCTTTCTTAACTACCCTATCTACCTGTGAGGCAACTTTCAGGGATCTGTGGACATGTACCCCCAGATCTCTCTGCTCCTCCACACTACCAAGTATCCTGCCACTTACTTTGTATTCTGCCTTGGAGTTTGTCCTTCCAAAGTGTACCACCTCACACTTCTCCGGGTTGAACTCCAACTGCCACTTCTCAGCCCACTTCTGCATCCTATCAATATCTCCCTGCAATCTTCGACAATCCTCTACACTATCTACAACACTACCAACATTTCTGTCATCTGCAAACTTGCCAACCCCACCCTTCTACCCCGATCCAGGTCGCTAATAAAAATAACAAAGTAGAGGTTCCAGAACGAATCTTTGTGGGACACTACTAGTTACAACCCTCCAATCTGAATGTACTTCCTCCACCACGACCCTCTACTTTCTGCAGGCAAGCCAATTCTGAATCCACCTGGCCAAACTTCCCTGGATCCCATGCCTTCTGACTTTCCGAATAAGCCTACCGTGTGGAACCTTGTCAAATGCCTTACTAAAATCCATGTAGATCACATCCACTGCACTATCCTCATCTATATGCCTGGTCACCTCCTCAAAGAACTCTATCAGGCTTGTTAGGCACAATCTGCCCTTCACAAAGCCATGCTGACTGTCCCTGATCAGACCATGATTCTCCAAATGCCCATAGATCCTATCTCTAAGAATCTTTTCCAACAGCTTTCCCACCACAAACGCAAGGCTCACTGGTCTATAATCCCCCGGACTATCCCTGCTATCATTCTCCTCCCTCCAGTCCTCCGGCACCATTCCTGTGGACAACGAGGACATAAAGATTCTAGCCAGAGGCTCAGCAATCTCTTCCCTCGCCTCGTAGAGCAGCCTGGGCAATATTCCGTCAGGCCCCAGGGATTTATCCATCCTAATGTTTCTTAACAACTCCAACACCTCTTCTCCCTTAATATCAACATGCTCCAGAACATCAACCTCACTCATCTTGTCCTCACCGTAAAAACACGCAAGTCTGGCCAGCAGGCCTGCCTGCAGCTAAGAAGATTGTAGTCCAGCATTGGAAACCTCCCCATGATATTTCAAATACTCACTGGCTTCAGAGCTTTTTGGACATTTCTTACCTGGAACTTTCATCAGCAAGAGTAAATGATGCACGACCAAACACAATCTTAATGTGGACAAAATTGATATCTAACTTAAAAGATCTTTTGTTAAAATAGAAATGCTTTGTCTGTGTATGCGCTACTATTCAGTTGGTTAAAGCAACACTCACAACACACCAGAGGAACTCAGCAGGTCGGGCAGCATCCGTGGAAATGATCAGTCAACCTTTCGGGCCAGAACTCTTCATCAGGACTGAGGGGGGAAGGTGCAGAGGCCCTATATCAGTTGGTTGGTAAAGAGGAGGGGGATGGGGGGAGAGAGGGGTGGAGGGGGGATGGTGATGAAGGTTGGGGGGTGTCTGGGTTAAACAGTCAAAATGTAATTGGCAATTGGTTGTATTGAATGTAATTTGGTGGTGTTGCAATAAAATTAGTAATAAGCTTGTCCTCATCATCATCAAGTTCCCTCTCGTTGGTGAATATCAAAGAGAAGTATTCATTGAAGAGCTCGCTCACTTCCACAGCTTCCAGGCACATCTTCCCACCTTTATCTCTAATCGGTCCTATCTTTACTCCTGTCATCCTTTTGTTCTTCACATAATTGAAGAATACCTTGGGGTTTTCCTTTACCCTATTCGCCAAGGCCTTCTCATACCCCCTTCTTGCTCTCCTCAATCCCTTCTTAAGCTCCTTTCTTGCTACCCTATATTCCTCTATAGACCAATCTGATCCTTGCTTCCTAAACCTCATGTATGCTGCCTTCTTCCACCTGACTAGATTCTCCACCTCACTTGTCACCCATGGTTCCTTCACCCTATCATTCTTTAGCTTCCTCACCAGGACAAACTTATCCCCAACATCCTGCAAGAGATCCCTAAACATCAACCACATGTCCATAGTATATTTCCCTGCAGAAACATCATCCCAATTCACACCTGCAAGTTCTAGTCTTTATAGCCTCATAATCTGCCCTTCCCCAATTAAAAATTTTCTTGTCCTCTCTGATTCTATCCTTTTCCATGATAATATTAGAGGCCAGGGAGCAATGGTCACTATCCCCCAGATGCTCACCCAGAGAGATCTGATCTGACCCAGTTCGTTACCTAATACTAGATCTAGCATGGCATTCCCCCTAGTCGGCCTGGCAACATACTGTGAGAGGAATCCATCCTGGACACACTTAACAAATTCTGCGCCATCTAAACCCTTGGAACTAATCAGGTGCCAATCAATATTAGGGAAGTTATAGTCACCCATGATAACAACCCTGTTATTTTTGCACCTTTCCAAAATCTGCCTCCCAATCTGCTCCTCAGTATTTCTGCTGCTACCAGGGGGCCTATAGAATACTCCTAATAGAGTAACTGCTCCCTTCCTGTTCCTGACTTCTACCTATACTGACTCAAAAGAGGATCCTGCTACATTACCCACCCTTTCTGTAGCTGTAATGGTATTCCTGACCAGTAATGCCACCCCTCCTCCCCTTTTCCCCCCTCTCTCTACCCCTTCTAAAGCACTGAAATCCAAGAATATTGAGAATCCATTCCTGCCCTGGTGCCAGCCAAGTCTCTGTAATGGCCACTACATCATAATTCCATGTACGTATCCAAGCTCTCAGTTCATCACCTTTGTTCCTGATGTTTCTTACATTGAGGTACACACACTTTAGCCCTTCTACCTTACTGTCTTTACACCATTTATTCTGTTTCTCTTTCATCAACGCCTCTTTATATTTTAGATCTGGCTTTACTCCATGTACTATACTTGCAGTTCTTGCATGACTTTTATCCTCCTCCACCTCACTATCTGCTCTAACACTCTGGTTCCCCTCCCCCTGCAAATCTAGTTTAAACCCCCCCAGAGCAGCACTAGCAAACCTTCCTGGATGGTTTCCCCATCCGGTTCAGGTGCAACCCGTCCTGTCAGTACAGGTCCCACCTTCCCTGGAACAAGGCCCAATTGTCCAGAAACAGGAAGCCCTCCCTCCTGCACCAACTCCTTAGCCACGTATTTAGCTGCATTACCTTCCTATTTCTAGCCTCACTAGCACATTGCACGGGTAGCAATCCTGAGATTGCAACCATGGAGGTCCTGTCCTTCAACTTTGCACCTAACTAACTAAATTCTCCTTGCAGGACCTCCTCATTCTTCCTATCCATGTCATGGGTCCTTTCATGGACCACGACATCTAGCTGCTCACCCTCCCTCTTGAGAATACTGAGAACTTGATCGAGATATCGCGGACCCTGGCACCAGGTGTCACAAAGGGGGTCATTGGGAATGGACCCAGATGCAAGACACAGACACTGAAGTACAAGGAACAGGACTTGACTAGAGTAGGGACGTGACAGGATACAGACAAGAAGCAGGAACAAGAATGCAGACTTGGGCTCGGACATGGACAAGACAGGGAAACCAGACGAGGAACTATGCACTAGGAGCCTGGGCTTGGGCTCTGAGCCAGAGACTGGACAAGGACCCAGAACCGGGGTCTTGCCTCAGGCTCGGGCTCCAGAACCAGGCAAGGACATGACATGACCACGGGACAGGATGAGGCTGGGGTCTTGAGACGTGAGGTTGCGGGCTGGGGGGTTAGTGGTGGTCTCGGCTCATGAGACTGGGGGGCAGTCTCGGGTCTTGGGTCTAGGAATGCAGAAGCTGATAACTCAGAGGCTGGGGATCGGAGAAAGACTGGGAACTGTACATCAACATAGAGCTGGGACTTATCCTTCAAAAAGCCAGGACTCATCTTTAACATGACACCAACATGAGACAGGACAGTACATAGACATAGAACCGGGACTTATACTTCAACAAGCCGAGACTCAACCTCTCCACACCAAGGTGGGACAGGACCATCCGTCAGGTAACAGCAGAATGGCCGGATTTACCCAACAGAGGCAAAGACAAGACAGGACCCCCCTTGCAGGGCAACAGCAGAACACCTGACTTACCCCACGGAGGCAAGGACAAGACAAGACAGATCCCCCGCAGGGCAACAGCAGAACAGCCTGACTTACCCCACTGAGGCTAGGACAAGAAGAGACAAACACCAAAGAACGATGACATTTCCATCTCTGCATCAGGGTTGCTCCGAGTCTCAGTTACGGCCAGCAACCTAGGCTGGCTATGGAAACAGCTGGATCCCTACCTAGCTTGGAGTGGCTGGCAGCCACTCAGCAGGCCCAGGAAACAGCCAAATCCATACCGCAAAGTCAGCCCCAACTACCAACAGCAAGGCTCCATGAATTGATGGTTCGTCAACAGGGCCTAAAAATGGCAAGTGGCTGCTCTAGCCTTCCACCAGCAGGTTGCTCCCAGGAAATCTTGACAGGCCAAACCAGCAACCCACAGTCATCCCCAAGGCTACTTAAATTCCAAGCCCCAAGATGGGAATCAGGTGCCTATGATTAACTCAACCAAAACAAGGGACAGCTGGAAGACCCGGAGTCCTGAGTCCACGGACCAGACTGTGAACCAGAAAGCAGACTTCACGGACCGGTTTATGACACCAGGGAGGCAACAGACCATCTAGGATTCTCAATCTCTTCCACAGAACCTCTTATCTGTCCCCCTAACTATCGAATCCCCTATCACTACTGCTCTCTTCTTTGCCCTCCTTCCCTTCTGAGCTGAGGGTCCAGTCTCAGCGCCAGAGACACAACCACTGCAACTTGTCCCTGGTAGGTCGTCCCCACCAACAGTATCCAAAGCGGTATGCTTATTATTGATGGGAATGGCCACAGGGGTGCTCTGCTCATTTTGTCTATTCCCCTTCCCTTTCCTAATAGTCACCCAGCTACCTGTCTCCTGACTTTTAGGGGTGACTATCTCCCTGAAACTCCTGTCTATTTCTGCCACTGCCTCACGAATGATCCGAAGTTCATCCAGCTCCAGTTCCCTAATTCAGTTTGTCAGGAGTTGCAGCTGGATGCGCCTTTTACAGGTGTAGTCATCAGGGACAATTGAGCTCTCCCTGATTTCCCACATACTGCAAACGGAGCACTCGACTATCCTAACTGCTGCCTCCATTACCTACTTCTAAGTTAATTAGATTAATTAAAGGAACTTACCCAGCCTTACCTCATTGGGAGCAAGCTCGTCCTCAGCCTCTGCTCACCGAAGCCTCTCGAGCCAAAGCCTTCCTACTCTGTCTTCCACTACTCCATTGCCCTCTCCATTAATCCGCTTGCTTTTTAAACTCTCCCACTGTCTCACGGGCAGACTTCCACGTGCTTTCGCAGTCGTGACCCGTTCAAACTGCTGAAGAAATTACCAAATTACCTTTTGTCTCAACAAGGACCTGAAACCACTGCAATTTGCCCATCACCGCAATAGGTCTACATCATTAGCTCTTCACGTGGCCTTTGTTCACCTGGACAACACAAATACGGTACCTATGTCACGATGCTGTTCATTGAATACAGATCAGCGTTAAACACAATCATCCCTACAGTTCTGATTAAAAGCTTCAAAACCTGGGCCTCTGTACCTCGCTCTGCAACAGGATCCATGACTGCCTCATCAGAAGACCACAGTCTGTGGAGCAGAAAGAACATTTCAAGCTCACTAACAATCAATACCAGTGCACCTCAGGGATGTGAGTTTAACTCTCACTACACCCATGACTGTGTGACTAGGCACGGTGCCAACGTCTTCTGTAAATCTGCTTCTGATACAATTATCGCTGGCAGAATTTCAGATGGTGACAAGAGGGCATACAGGAGCAAGTGGTGTCATAGCAATAACCTTGGACTCAACATCTGTAAAAGCAAGCAAGTAATTATGGATTTCAGAAAGGGTAAGATGAGGAAACACACACCAGTCCTCATAGGGATCAGATGCAGAAAGCGTGAGCAAATTCAAGTTTCTGGGTGTCAATATCTCTGAGGATATAACCTGAACCCAACATACCAATGCTACTACAAAGAAGGCACATCAGCAGCTATATTTCATTAGGAGTTTGGAAAGATTTGGTATGTCACCAAAAACACTTGAAAAGCTTGACGGATGTACAATGGAGAGCATTCTAACTGGCTGCATCACCATCTGATATTGGGGAGGGGTCCGACAGCACAGGGTCAACATAAGCTACAGAGATTTGTGAACCTAGTCAGCTGCACCAGGAGCATCAGCCTCAATAGTATCCAGGACATCTTCAAGGAGAGATGCCTCAAAAAGACAGCCTCCATCAGTAAGGACATGCCTTGTTCTCATTGTTACCATCAGAAAGAAGGTACAAAAGTGTGAAGACATACACTCAACGTTTCAGAAACAACAACTTCTCCTCTGCCACCTAGTTTCTGAATGGGCATTGAACCCATTACCACTACCTCATTAGTTTTTTTTATTTCTATTTCAAAGGTTTCAAAGGTACATTTAATGTTAGAGAAATGTATACAATATACATCCTGAAATGCTTTTTTGTCACAAACATCCACAAAAACAGAGGAATGCCCCCAAAGAATGAATGACAGTTAAATATTAGAACCCCAAAGTCGTCCCCCCAGCTAATCCTCCGTCCCATACGTAAGTAGCAGCAAGCAATGATTTCCCCTCCCCCCCCACCGACAAAAAAAGCATTGGCACCTGCCACCGAGCACTCCAGTGTGAGCAAAGCAACAGCAAAGACACAGACTTGCAGTACTCCAAAGACTACTTGTTCACCCGATATTTGACATACCACAGGCTCTCTCTCCCTAATAAGGGAGAAAGTAGTGTCTCCATTTTGCAATATTATTTAATTTAACTATTATATGAGTGTGCGCGTATAAGTACTTACTGTAATTCACAGGGTTTTTTTTCCCTCTGTAATTCTGGATTACAATGTACTGCTACTGCAAAGTCAATAAATTTCATAATATATGCCAGTGATATAGTGGCATGCAAAAGTTTGGGCACCCCTGGTCGAAATTTCTGTTACTATGAATAGTGAAGTGAGGAGAAGATGAACTGATCTCCAAAAGTCATAAAGTTAAAGATGAAACATTCTTTTCAACATTTTAAGCAAGATTAGTGTATTATTTTTGTGTTGTACAGTTTTAGAGTGGAAAAAAAGGAAAGGAGCACCATGCAAAAGTTTGGGCACCCCAAGATTTTTGAGCTCTCAGATAACTTTTACCAAGGTCTCAGACCTTAATTAGCTTGTTAGGGCTATGGCTTATTCACAGTCATCGTTAGGAAAGGTCAGGTATGCAAATTTCAAAGCTTTATAAATACCCTGAATCCTCACACCTTGCCCCAACAATCAGCAGCCATAGGCTCCTCTAAGCAGCAGCCTAACACTCTGAAAATTAAAATAAATGGTGCCTACTGGTCATAGTGGGGGCACTGTAGGCGGACCCAAAAATGCAAGACGCAGACATTGATGTACTAGCAACAGGACTAGGACTAGAGTTAAGCAAGCAAGGGAAGAGGGGAAGAAATGACGCTGGACATTGACACAGGCCCTGGATGAGACAAGGATTCAGGGCCTGGGCTAGGACTTTACTAGGATAGCGGAACCAGAACATGGAACTGGGAACTAGGATCCTGGGCTTGGACTCCGAACCAGAGACTGGACAAGGACCCAGAACCTGGGTCTTGACTCTGGCTCGGACCCTAGAACTAGGCGAGGACATGTCAAGGCTTTGGTTCCTCAAGACAAGGGTATGAACTCTGAGCCAGAGACTGGGCAAGGACCCAGAACCTGGGACTTGACTCGGGCTCAGACTCCAGAACTAGGTGAGGACAAGACGTGACTACAGGATGTGGCATGACAACAGGACTGGACGGGAGCCTCCTGGACAGGACAAGGGAACCCCAGCACCCAGCTGGGCAAGGTACTCCTGGGCTGGGTGAGACACATGGACAAGACAAGAACACAAAGCCATGGCTTGGACAGTAGAAGGTTCTTGGATCATGGCTAGATCTGGACGAGACAGGAATGCAGGGCCTTGGCCGAGGGAGAGACAGGAACATGGATTACAGTGCCGGAGCCCCTCCTTGGAAACAGGACATAGGGCCAGATTCATTACACGGAATGCAGAATACAATGAGATAGTTCCCAACACAAGGCAGTAGTAGACAGCCAGACCTATCTAGCAAAGGCATGGACGCAGAGACAGATCCCAACACAAGGAGCAGCAAACAGCCAGACCTACCTAGTGAAGACATGGACACAGAGAGACAGTTCCAAACAATGATACACAGTTCCTTATATTGCTCCAGCAGTTGAACTTGACAGCAATGCAGGAAAGGCTCCGGGAGGAAGGTGAAGGGAAGGAATTCAGACAGGGGGTTTTAACAGGAACAATCCAGCAGCCAAGCCCTGGTCTCCAGAGGTATTTATGTGTCTGCCCAAACAAGAATCATGTACCTCAATTACAGCACCCAACAGAAACGGAGAAAACAGGAAAACCTAGAATATGGATTGATGGACCGGACCGAGAACTGGAATGCGGATTTCACGGACCGGACCGTGATACCCACAAAGCAGGAGAAGGCTATAAGAAGATAGCAAAGCGTTTTGAGGTCTCCGTTTCCTCAGTTCGTAATGTGATTAAGAAATGGCGGTTAACAGGAACACTGGAGGTCAAGTTGAGGACTGGAAGACCAAGAAAACATACTGAGAGACCTGCTCATAGGATTGCTAGAAAGGCAAATCCAAACCCCTGTTTGACTGCAAAAGACCATCAGGAAGATTTAGCAGACTCTGGAGTGGTGGTGCGCTGTTCTACTGTGCAGCAACACCTGAACAAATATGGCCTTCATGGAAGAATCATCAGAAGAAAACCTTTCCTGCATCCTCACCACAAAATTCAGCGTCAGAAGTTGGCAAGGGAACATCTAAACAAATCCTGTGGACTGATGAAGTTAAAATAGAACTTTTTGGCTACAATGAGCAAAGGTATGTTTGGAGAAAAAAGGGTGCAGAATTTCATGATAAGAACTACCTCTCCAACTGTTAAGCACGGGGGTGGATCGATCATGCTTTGGGCTTGTGTTGCAGCCAGTGGTATGGGGAACATTTCACTGGTAGAGGAAAGAATGAATTCAATTAAATACCAGCAAATTCTGGAAGCAAACATCACACCATCTGTAAAAAAGCTGAAGAAGAAAAGAGGATGGCTTCTACAACAGGATAATGATCCTAAACACACCTCAAAATCCACAATGGACTACCTCAAGAGGCGCAAGCTGAAGGTTTTGCCATGGCCCTCACAGTCCCCTGACCTAAACATCATCGAGAATCTGTGGATAGACCTCAAAAGAGCAGTGCATGCAAGATGGCCCAAGAATCTCACAGAACTAGAAGCCTTTTGCAAGGAAGAATGGGCGAAAATCCCCCAAACAAGAATTGAAAGACTCTTAGCTGGCTGCAGAAAGTATTTACAAGCTGTGATACTTGCCAAAGGGGGTGTTACTAAGTACTGACCATGCAGGGTGCCCAAACTTTTGCTTCGGGCCCTTTTCCTTTTTTATTATTTTGAAACTGTAAAAGATGAAATAAAAAATTAATCTTGCTTAAAATATTAAAGAAATTTGTCATCTTTAACTTTATGCCGTTTGGAAATCAGGTCATCTTTTACTTGCTTAGCTATTCATAGTAACAGAAATTTTAACCAGGACTGCTGTGACGAAGGCTCGTCACTGACTATGGACGGTACGTGGTGCACTCGGTAAAACACTCATCCCCAGCAGTAATAGTGACTGGGTCTGAACCAGAGCTGCTGCATGGAGCTGTCTCATTGAGGCAGCAGCAACCTGCACAGGTGTGCTGATGGTGGAGGATGCCATCTTTAATTGGGTAATTGAGTTAATTAGCTTTTGGTTAGTCTAGGGGGAGGGGCTTGGCAGTTATAAGCCTCAGGTTACCAAGGCTTTGGGGTTAGTTTTCTTTTGTGTTTTGTCTGAGGGTAGCTATATATATTGATTTTTTTCCCAGTTTTTGTCTTGTTTTGAGGTAAGTAAAAGCACCTCAATC
This sequence comes from Mobula birostris, assembly GCF_030028105.1. NCBI lineage: Eukaryota > Metazoa > Chordata > Chondrichthyes > Myliobatiformes > Myliobatidae > Mobula > Mobula birostris. The sequence goes on from NC_092372.1 coordinate 105,214,406, forward strand.
TAGTTTTGTGACTCAAGCCATCTTGTTATTTTTCTTAAACAATTAACCCACAGTTTTTTGTGACATATATTGACAGCGGTGGGATGGCCAGTTGCAAAACTAAGTGTGCTTTTAAAAAATGAACTGGGCTACGGTCTCAAAACCAGCAACTTCAGATGAAGGATGAGTGGGAGACAGTGGTAACGTCAGAGGAAGAGGCACAAGGGGCAAGATCCAAAACCTGACAGCAGTAGCCTGGGCCATTGCTGGAGGAGGGTCCCTCAACCCTAGAGGTGGTTAATCTCTTCAGGGACTTTTTAGCTGCTCAGCAGAAGAGAGATGATATTCTCCAAGAAGAGCTCTGGGGCCTGTGGATCTCACTGGAGGCCTCCTGACAGCCAGTCCTACAGCCATCCCCAGCAGGGCAGTCCCCCACAGCAGAAGGTGGGAGCCTTAGACTGAAACTTCCAACTCCAGCACTCAGAAGGGGAGGCCCACCTGACACCTCTGACTTTGGGCAATCATTGGTGTCTTCCCCTGGCAGACTGGGTAATCCTTCTGTTCACCACCCCCCCACCCCCCCAGCAGTCCAGCGTAAGAACCCAAGATACCAGTGTATCAACAAGGTGAGGACATTGAAAATTACCTTCTACATTCTGAACACATGGCAAAAACATGGCAGAGGCCCTGGGAGAAGTGGCCCTGTCGACTAATTCCCCTGCTGATCGGGAAAGCCCTGGAGGCCTACACAGCCATGGATGAAGACAAGACCAACTGTTATATGGACCTGAGGGAGGTGCTGTTGGCCAAATTTGACATCTCTTCAGAGACCTACCATCAACGGTTCCGGGCCACCCCAACACCATCTGGGGAGGCACCAACAGAGACGTATCACCGGCTGAGTGACCTCTATTGTCACTGGATGTGGCCAGGGCAGAGCAGTAAGGATCAGCTGGGGGAGGCCATCATCCTGGAGCAGCTGCTGCAGGTGCTTTCTCCAGACATCAGGACGTGGGAGAGAGAACATGAACCGGAGGATGGACTGGCGGCGGCGAAGTTGGCCATGCAGTACCCGAACGCCAGAAAGGAAACTCCATCACAACCAACACGGGTGGATTCCAGGGACTACAACTGCCCCACGGACAGCTTTATGAAGAACTTTGAAGGTAATCGGGGGGCAAATGACAAGGAACACACTGCTCAATCATTTACTAAGACTTTGGTATGCTATCATTGTCAGCAGCAGGGACATAAAGTGTCTGTTTGCCCCCTGAAGAGACCAAAACTGACTGGACTGTGTTATGTGCCTAGACAAGGTGAGCAGAGTGACTGCCAGGACAGGGAGGGAGAGTCTAGATCTGTTTCAGTAAAAGTTAATGGTAAATCCCTTACTGCTCTCCTTCATTCTGGTAGTTCCATGTCATTCATAAGAAAAAGCTGTGTGCACTGTGCTATTGACTACAGCTCGCAAACAGAGATTTTATGTGTACATGGTGACTTGTAAGCCGGAGCCACAGTGGAGGTAGGTGGTTCAGTGTATGTTCTTCACAATCGCATCCTTTATCAGGGAGAGGAGCCAGGCGAAAGGAGGTTAGTGGTGCCAAGTAGTTGCAGGTCCCTTATACTACACCTTGCACATACCATTCCCTGGGCAGGACACTTAGGTCACAATAAGACATATCTCAGGCTGGCCTCTCTGTTCTTTTGGCCTTCAATGTACACTGATGTGCAGACATATTGCAAAGCGTGCCCAGAGTGTCAAAAAACCAGTGCTGTCCATAAATCCGACCGAGCACCCCTCCAATCCATGCCAGTGATTACCACCCCATTTAAGCGGATTGCAATGGACGTTGTGGTGCCCCTGGAAAAAAGCTCAGCAGGATATCAATACGTTCTTGTTGTATGTGATTATGCCACACGATTCCCTGAAGCTTTTCTGCTCTGGTGCGTAACCAGTCCAAAACTGATCAGTGCTCTTGTCCAGCTCTTTTCTCGTGTAGGCATTCTGGAGGAAATCCTGACCGTCCAGGGAACCAACTTTATATCCCACCGCTGCCACTATATGTCACAAAAAACTGTGGGTTAATTGTTTAAGAAAAATAACAAGATGGCTTGAGTCACAAGAATAGATTGAGGTGCTTTTATTTACCTCAAAACAAGACAAAAACTGGGGGGAAAAAAAACAATATACATATTGTTTTTATAGCCACCCTCAGACTAAACACAAAAGAAAACTAACTCCAAAGCCTTGGTAACCTGAGGCTTATAACTGCCAAGCCCCTCCCCCTAGACCAACCAAAAGCTAATTAACTCAATTACCCAATTAAAGATGGCATCCTCCACCATCAGCACACCTGTGCAGGTTGCTGCTGCCTCAATGAGACAGCTCCATGCAGCAGCTCTGGTTCAGACCCAGTCACTATTACTGCTGGGGATGAGTGTTTTACCGAGTGCGCCATGTACCGTCTGTAGTTAGTGACGGGCCTTCATCACATTACCACCCTCTTCTCATGCAGCAGCAATGTTCGGCAGTCTTGACAGGAAGTCCGCTGTGATGTTCTCCTTGCCTGCTTCGTGCCGCACACAGAACCTGAAAGGTTGAAGTTCCAGGTACACTTAGTCACCCTGGCATTCCGGTCCTTCATTGTCTGGATCCAGGTCAGGGCTCTGTGGTCTGTCTAGAGGTCAAACTCCCTCCCAAGAAGCTAGTACCTGAGGCTGCCCGGTGCCCATTTGATTGCCAGACACTTCTTTTCGATTGTGGAGTACCGGGTTTCACGGGGAAGAAGTTTCCTGCTGGTCATACCACTGCTTCTGAGTCTTCTGGGCCTCCAGGAGGTTGAGCCGGGCCTCCCTTTGGTACTGCTCTAACCAGTCCCTCATCTGGAGGACATATTGTAAAACACCTTGCCCCTGTACAGGATTAGCTGCCGCCCAAACTTTTGCATGCCATTGCATGTAATCGTAATCTGATTGTGATTCTGAGATGAGATCAGGATTCATATTTTTGTCCGATCCAATCAGATGGTTAATGGATAAGCCAGTTTAAACTACATCTGTTTAGATATGCATACCTTGGACATAAAGATATCAGAGCAGAATATAAAGATAAGAGAAAACATTTTTAAAAATTAAGCCAGAGCATCAATGGTGGGGCAAAGCTCTGACTGGGTAGAAATACAGCTGCAGAATTCTAGAGCCCAATCAGCGACGGGAGTAGAGCGCAGCGAATTAAATAAAAGCAGAGAAGGAACAAGCGGACAGGCCAATGGTCAGAGCAGAAGTACCAATCTTTGGCTCAAAGGAGGCCCCAGCTCTGAAGAGGTATTGGTTCTGGGAAAGTTTCTGTTAAGGTGCCCTTTCTTCCCCTCTCTCTTGCTGTACTTCATGTAGTAAATAACCGTTGTGTATTCTTCATGCCGGATGTTCGAGTTGGAGTCCTGGGAGACCTGGAGTCTCCCAGGGAACTACATCTGAGTGAAGTGTATCTAGCTGCAGCTCCTTGAAGACGGTGTTTGGGATCTAAGTAGCAGCTGAATGACCTTCTGCTTGTACGGGAGTGAGAAGATCGCTGATCAGAGTTACAAGGAAGTAGTCTCCTCGAAGTTGCAGGAGGTGCAGGACTGAGTGACTGTCAAAAGAAATGGAAGTGTGAATGGGGATTTAGCACTGAGCCCCCCCCCCCCCCCTGTGGCCATTCCTCTCAATAATACCATTTTGGATACTGTTGTCTTTCCAGGGGAATGCCACAGAGACTACATTACTGGCACTGAGTATGTGCCTGTGGTGCAGAAGGAGAAGAGGGCAGTGGTAGTGATAAGGGACTCAACAGTCAGAGGAACAGACAGGACATTCCATGGGCATGAATGACACACCCGAATGGTACGTTGCCTCCCAGATACCAGGGTCAGGGACATCTCAGATCATCTCCACAGCATCTTAGAGAGGTAGGGAGGGAGAGCAGCCAGATGTCTTGGTACATACTGTATTGGTACCGATGACATAGGAAAGAAAAGCAATGAGGTCGTAAGAGATCATTTAGAGGGACAGGCAGAAAGCTGAGAAGCAGGACCTCCAGGAGAGTAATTTCTGGATTGCTACCTGTGCCACGTGCTAGTGAGAGTACAAAAAGGATGATTTGGCCGATTAATATGCGGCTGAGAAGCTGGTGCAGGGAGCAGGGCTTCAGGTTCCTCGATCATTGGGATCTCTTCTGGGAGAGGTATAACCTGGTAAAAAAGGGACAGGTTGCTCTTGAACCTGAGGGGGATCAATATTCTCATGGGCAGGTTTGTTAAGATCTGTTGGGGAGGGTTAAATAATTTGGCAGGGAGGTGGGAACCAGAATGATGGAACTCAGAATAGGACAGATGGAAAAAAGAAAAGATAATGTGCAGTCAGACTGTCAGGAAGGGCAGGCAGATGAAAGGACAGAATTGCAGCCAGCAGGGTGAGTATCAGTGCATTAGGGATGCAAAATCAAAAAAGGTAGCGCAAACAGCAATCAAAGTGTTATATCTTGATGTACAGAGTATAAGGAACAAGGTGAGTGATCTTGTTGTACTATTACAGATTGTCAGGTATGATGTCGTACCATCACTTAATCATGGCTGAAGGATGGTTGTAATTGGGAGCTGAATATCCAAGGTTAGACACTGTATCGGGATAGGAAGGTAGGCAGAGGGGGTGGCGTGGCTCTGCTGGTATAGAATGGCATCAAATCAGTAGAAAGATGTGACATAGGACTGGAAGATAATTATTCATTGTGGGTTGAATTAAGAAACTGCAAGGGTAAAAGGACATTGATGGCAGTTATATACAGGCCTCCGAACAGTAGCTGGGAGGTGGACCACAGATTTCAAGGGGAAGTAGAAAAGGCATGTCAAAAAGGTAATGTTATGATAGCCATTGGAGATTTTAACATGCAGGTCGATTGGGAAATCAAGTTGGTAATGGATCTCCAGACAGTGAGTTTGCTGAATTCCTGCAAGATGACCTTTTAGAGCAGTTTGTTGTTGAGCCTACTAGCGGATCAGCGATATAGAATTGGTGTTATGTAATGAACTGGAGGTGATAAGGGAGTTTAAGGTAAAGGAATTGTTAGAAACCAGTGATCGCAATATGATTGAGTTCAACTTGAAATTTGATAGGGAGAAAATAAAGTCTGATATAGCAGTATTTCAGTGGAGTAAAGGAAATTAAAGTGGTATGAGAGAGGAGTTGGCCAAAGTAAATTGGAAGGACGCAAACACGAGGAAATCTGCAGATTCTGGAATTTCAAGCAACACATAAAAGTTGCTTGTGAACGCAGCAGGCCAGGCAGCATCTCTAGGAAGAGGTACAGTCGACGTTTTGGGCCGAGACCCTTCGTCAGAACTAACTGAAAGAAGAGCTAGCAAGAGATTTGAAAGTGGGAGGGAGAGGGGGAGATCCGAAATGATAGGAGAAGACAGGAGGGGGAGAGATGGATCCAAGAGCTGGGAAGTTGATTGCCAAAAGGGATATGAGAGGATCATGGGACAGAATTTGAATTACAAGGAGCTGGCAGGGATGACAGCAGAGCAGCAATGGGATGAGTTTCTGGGAAAATTGAGGAAGGTGCAGGACAGATCTATCCCAAAAATGAAGAAATACTCAAATGGCAAAACAGTACAACTGTAGTTGACAAGGGAAATCAAAGCTAATGTAAAAACAAAAGAGAGGGCATACAACAAAGCAAAAAGTGGCAGGAAGACAGGATTGGGAAGCTTTTAAAAACCTACAGTGAGCAACTAAAAGAATCATTAGAAGGGAAAAGGTGACATATGAAATCAAGCTAGCAAACAATGTCAACATGGATAGTAAAATCTTTTTCAAATATGTAAAAAATAAGAGTTGAGAGTGGATATAGGACAGCTAGAAAATGAGGCCAGAGAAATAATAACGAGGGACAAGAAGATGGCTGATGAACTAAATGAATATTTTGCATCAATCTTCACTGTTGAAGACACTAGCAGTGTGTCAGATGTTGTAGTGTGTGAAGGAAGAGAAGGGGGTGCAGTTATTATTACAAGGGAGAAGGTGCTCAAAAAACTGAAAGACCTAAAGGTATAAAGTCAGCTGGGCCAGATGAACTGCACTGAAGGGTTCTGAAAGAGGTAATGGTTGAGATTTTGGAGGCATTAGTAATGATCTATCAAAAATCATTGGACTCTGGCATGGTACTAGAGGACTGGAAAATTGCAAGTGTCACTGTACTCTAAGAAAGGAGGAAGGCAGCAGAGAGCAACTTGTAGACCAGTTAGCCTGACCTCAGTGGTTGGGAAGATGTAGGAGTCAATTGTTAAAGATGAGGTTATGGAGTACATGGTGACACAGAAACAGATAGGACAAAGTCAAACAACAGGAATTCTGCAGATGCTGGAAATTCAAGCAACACACATCAAAGTTGCTGGTGAACGCAGCAGGCCAGGCAGCATCTCTAGGAAGAGGTACAGTCCACATTTCAGGCCAAGACCCTTCGTCAGGACTAACTGAAGGAAGAGTGAGTAAGGGATTTGAAAGTTGGAGGGGGAGATCCAAAATGATAGGAGAAGACAGGAGGGGGAGGGATGGAGCCAAGAGCTGGACAGGTGATAGGCAAAAGCGATACAAGAGGATCATGGGACCGGAGGTCCAGGAAGAAAGATGGGGGGGGGGACCCAGAGGATGGGCAAGGGGTATATTCAGAGGGACAGAGGGAGAAAAAGGAGAGTGAGAGAAAGAATGTGTATAAAAATAAGTAACAGATGGGGTACGAGGGGGAGGTGGGGCCTTAGCGGAAGTTAGAGAAGTCGATGTTCAGGCCATCAGGTTGGAGGCTACCCAGATGGAATATAAGGTGTTGTTCCTCCAACCTGAGTGTGGCTTCATCTTTACAGTAGAGGAGGCCGTGGATAAACATGTCAGAATGGGATGTGGAATTGAAATGTGTGGCCACTGGGAGATCCTGCCTTCTCTGGCGGACAGAGGGTAGACCCGATGCAGACTGGGAGACCGCTTTGCTGAACAGCTACGCTCTGTCTGCCAGAGAAAGCAGGATCTCCCAGTGGCCACACATTTTAATTCCACGTCCTATTCCCGTTCTGACATGTCTATCCACGGCCTCCTCTACTGTAAAGATGGAGCCACACTCAGGTTGGAGGAACAACACCTTATATTCCGTCTGGGTAGCCTCCAACCTGATGGCATGAACATCGACTTCTCTAACTTCGGTTAATGCCTCACCTCCCCCTCGTACCCCATCTGTTACTTATTTTTATACACAGATTCTTTCTGTCTCCCCTTTTTCTCCCTCTGTCCCTCTGACTATACCCCTTGCCCATCCTCTGGGTCCCCCCCCCTTTGTCTTTCTCCCCAGACTTCCTGTCCCATGATCCTCTCGTATCCCTTTTGCCTATCACCTGTCCAGCTCTTGGCTCCATCCCTCCCCCTCCTGTCTTCTATCATTTTGGATCTCCCCCTCACCCTCCAACTTTCAAATCCCTTACTCACTCTTCCTTCAGTTAGTCCTGATGAAGGGTCTCGGCCTGAAACTTCGACTGTACCTCTTCCTAGAGATGCTGCCTGGCCTGCTGCGTTCAACAGCAACTTTGATGTGTGTTGCTAGGACAAAGTCAACATGATTTCCTAAAGGGAAAATCTTTTCTGACAAACCTGTTGGAACTCTTTGAGGAGATTTCATAGAACATAGAAAATAGAATAGTACAGCACAGTACAGGCCCTTCGGCCCACAATGTTGTGCCGACCCTCAAACCCTGCCTCCCATATAAGCCCCCACCTTAGATTCCTGTCTAGTAGTCTCTTAAACTTCACTAGTGTATCTGCCTCCACCATTGACTCAGGCAGTGCATTCCACGCATCAACCACTCTGAGTTTTTATATAAAAAAAAAACCTTCCTCTAATATCCCCCTTGAACTTCCCACCCCTTACCTTAAAGCCATGTCCTCTTGTATTGAGCAGTGGTGGCCTGGGGAAGAGGTGCTGGCTATCCACTCTATCTATTCCTCTTAATATCTTGTGCATCTCTATCATGTCTCCTCTCATCCTCCTTCTCTCCAGAGTAAAGCCCTAGCTCCCTTAATCTCTGATCATAATGCATACTTTCAAAACCAGGCAGCATCCTGGTAAATCTCCTCTGTACCCTTTCCAATGCTTCCACATCCTTCCTATAGTGAGGTGACCAGAACTGGACACTGTACTCCAAGTGTGGCCTAACCAGAGTTTTATAGAGCTGCATCATTACCCCGTGACTCTTAAACTCTATCCCTCTACTTATCAAAACTAACACTCCATAAGCTTTCTTAACTACCCTATCTACCTGTGAGGCAACTTTCAGGGATCTGTGGACATGTACCCCGAGATCCCTCTGCTCCTCCACACTACCAGGTATCCTGCCATTTACTTTGTACTCTGCCTTGGAGTTTGTCCTTCCAAAGTGTACCACCTCACACTTCTCCGGTTTGAACTCCATCTGCCACTTCTCAGCCCACTTCTGCATCCTATCAATATCTCTCTGCAATCTTCGACAATCCTCTACACTATCTACAACACCACCAACCTTTCTGTCATCTGCAAACTTGCCAATCCACCCTTCTACCCCCACATCCAGGTCGTTAATAAAAATCACGAAAAGTAGAGGTCCCAGAACAGATCCTTGTGGGACACCACTAGTCACAATCTTCCAATCTGAATGTACTCACTCCACCACCACCCTCTGCCTTCTGCAGGCAAGCCAATTCTGAATCCACCTGGCCAAACTTCCCTGGATCCCATGCCTTCTAACTTTCTGAATAAGCCTACCGTGTGGAACCTTGTCAAATGCCTTACTAAAATCCATATAGATCACATCCACTGCACTACCCTCATCTATATGCCTGGTCACCTCCTCAAAGAACTCTATCAGGCCTGTTAGACACGATCTGCCCTTCACAAAGCCATGCTGACTGTCCCTGATCAGACCATTATTCTCTAAATACCCATAGATCCTATCTCTAAGAATCTTTTCCAACAGCTTTCCCACCACAGACATAAGGCTCACTGGTCTATAATTACCTGGACTATCCTTACTACCTGTTTTGAACAAGGGAACAACATTCGCCTCCCTCCAATCCTCCGGTACCTTTCCTGTGGACAACAAGGACATAAGGATGTTAGCCAGAAGCTCAGCAATTTCTTCCCTCACCTCGTGGAGCAGCCTGGGGAATATTCCGTCAGGCCCCGGGGACTTATCTGTCCTAATGTATTTTAACAACTCCAACACCTCCTCTCCCTTAATATCAACATGCTCCAGAACATCAACCTCACTCATATTGTCCTCACCATCATCAAGTTCTCTCTCATTGGTGAATACCAAAGAGAAGTATTCATTGAGGACCTCGCTCACTTCCACAGCCTCCAGGCACATCTTCCCACCTTAATCTCTAATCGGTCTTACCTTCACTCCTGTCATCCTTTTTTTCTTCACATAATTGAAGAATGCCTTGGGGTTTTCCTTTACCCTACTTGCCAAGGCCTTCTCATGCCCCCTTCTTGCTCTTCTCAGCCCCTTAAGCTCCTTTCTTGCTTCCCTATATTCCTCAATAGACCCATCTGATCCTTGCTTCCTAAACCTCGTGTATGCTGCCTTCTTCCACCTGACTAGATTTTCTACCTCACCTGTCACCCATGGTTCCTTCACCCTACCATTCTTTATCTTCCTCACCTGGTCAAATTTATCCCTTACATTCCGCAAGAGATCTCTAAACATCGACCACATGTCCATAGTACATTTCCCTGCAAAAACATCATCCCAATTCACACCCGCAAGTTCTATCCTTATAGCCTCATAATTTGCCTTTCCCCAATTAAAAATTTTTCCTGTCCTCTTTGATTCTATTCTTTTCCATGATAATTATAAAGGCCAGGGAGCGGTGGTCACTGTCCCCCAGATGCTTACCCACTGAGAGATCTGTGACCTGACCCGGTTCATTACCTAGTACTAGATCTAGTATGACAACATACTGTGACAGGAATCCATCCTGGACACACTTAACAAACTCTGCCCCTTCTAAACCCTTGGAACTAATCAGGTGCCAATCAATATTAGGGAAGTTAAAGTCACCCATGATAACAACGTGTTGTTTTTGCAACTTTCCAAAATCTGCCTCCCAATCTGCTCTGTATCTCTGCTGCTACCAGGGGGCCTATAGAATACTCCCAATAGAGTAACTGCTCTCTTCTTGTTCCTGACTTCCACCCATATTGACTCAAAAGAGGATCCTGCTACATTACCCACCCTTTCTCTAGCTGTAATAGTATCCCTGACCAGTAATGCCACCCCTCCTCCCCTTTTTCCGCCTTCTCTATCCCTTTTAAAGCACTGAAATCTAGGAATATTGAGAATCCATTCCTGCCCTGGTGCCAACCAAGTCTCTGTAATGGCCACTACATCATAATTCCATGTATGTATCCAAGTTCTCAGCTCATCACCTTCTTGCATTGAGGTACACACATTTCAGCCCTTCTACCTTACTGTCTTTACACCATTTATTCTGCTTCTCTTTCCTCAAAGCCTCTCTGTGTGTTAGATCTGGCTTTACTCCATGCACTTCTTTCACTGCTCTATCGCTCTGGGTCCCATCCCCCTCGCAAATTAGTTTAATCGCTCCCGAACCACGCTAGAAAACCTACCTGCAAGGATATTGCTCCCCCTCGAGTTCAGGTGCAACCCATCCAATCTGTACAGGTCCCACCTTCCACAGAAGAGATCCCAATGATCTAAAACCCTGCTCCCTGCACCAACTCCTCTGCCACGTATTCAACTGCCATCTCCTCCAATTCTTGCCATCACTGTCATGTAGCACTGGCAGCAATCCTGAGAACGCCACCCTTGAGGTCCTGTTCTTCAGCCTTCTGCCTAATTCCCGAAACTCACACTTCAGGACCTCATCCTTCTTCCTGCCTATGTCGTTGGTCCCAACATTTATCACGACTTCTGGTTGCTTTCCCTCTTGTACCAGGATGTCGTGCACCCGGTCAGAGACATCCCGGACCCTGGCACCCAGGAAGCAACAAACCATGTGGGTGTCCTTCTCACGTCCACAAAATCTCCTGTTTGCTCCCCTGACTATAGAGTCCCTAATGATGACAGCTCTCCTCTTCTCCGTCCCACCCTTCTGCACCATAGGGTCAGACTCAGTGCCGGAGGCCCTGCCACCGTGGCTCACACCTGGTCGGTCGTCCCCGCCAACAGTATCCAGGACGGTAAACTTATTATTCAGGGGAATGGCTACAGGAGTGCTCTGCACTACCTGTCTGCTCACCTTCGCTTTCCCCCCTCTAACTGCCACCCAACGACCTGCTTCTGACAGCCTAGGTGTGACTACCTCCCTGTAGCTCTCATCTATGACTGCCTCATTCTCCCTTATGAGTCGAAGGTCATCCAGCTGCTGCTCCAGATTCCTTACACGGTCTTCCAGATCGCCCAGCTGTATGCACTTCTGGCAGATGTGACTCTGTGGGAGAGGGGCGTTTCCCCCAATACTGCCACATCTCACATGAGAGGTACATCACCGTCTCAGGAGACATTGTAAAAACTAACTGCGAGCTAGCTTGTCCTCCACCTCTTCTCGTCGAAGCCTCTCGAGTCGGAGCCTCAAAGCTCCACTCCTTCACTGGCCCACTCACGCACTGGCTGTTTTACACTGGCCGCTTCGCTTGAGCTATCCCTCTATTTATCTGTTTGGGCTTTTCAAAATGTTTGGTCACCTGACCTCGACTGCCCAATCAGCTGCTTTCTGCTGAGTCTGAGCTATTCAAATAGGATAGCTAAAGGGGATGCAGTGGATGTTGTATATTTGTTCTTAAGAAGGCCTTTGATAAAAGTGCCACACAAGGCTGTTTACAAAGTTAGGAAGCCATGGTATTACAGGAAAGTTACTCACATGGTTAGAGCATTGGCTGATTGGTAGGAGGCGGTGAGTGGGAATAAAAGGATCCTTTTCTGGTTGGCTGCCAGTGACTAGTGGTGTTCCGCAGGGGTCGGTGTTGGGACAACTTTTTATGCTGTATATCAATGATTTCGATGATGGAATAGATGGCTTTGTTGCCAAGTTTGCAGATAATATGAAGATTGGTGGAGGGGCAGGTAGTGTTGAGGAAACAGGCAGGCAGCAGAAAGACTTCAACAGATTAGGAGAATGGGGAAGAAAGTGGCAGATGAAATACAATGTTGGAAAATGCATGGACATGCACTTTGGTTGTAGAAATAAATATACGGAGATAAAATCTAAAAGTTTGAGATGCAAAGGAACTTGAAAGTCCTTGTGCAGAACACCCTAAAGGTTAGCGTGCAGGTAGAGTCAGTGGTGAGGAAGGCAAATGCAATATTAGCATTCATTTCCTGAATACAAGAGCAGGGTGTGATGCTGAGGCTTTATAAGGCACTAGTGCAGCTCCACCTTGAGTATCGTGAACAGTTTTGGACTCCTCTTTAAAGAAAAGGTGCTGGCATTGGAGAGGGTTCAGAGGAGGTTCACAAGGATGATTACAGAAATGAAAGGGTTATCATATGAGGAATATTTGATGGCTCTGTGTCTGTGCTTGTTGGAATTTAGAAGGAAGGGGGGGGGGATCTCATTGAAACCTTTGAATGTTGAAAGGCCTGGACAGAACAGATGTGGGAAAGCAACACTCACAACACGACAGAGGAGCTCAGCAGTTTGGGCAGCATCCGTGGAAATGATCAGTCAATGTTTTGGGCCGGAACCCTTCATCAGGACTGAAGAGGGAAGGGGCAGAGGCCCTACAAAGAAGGTGAGAGGAGGGTGGGAAGGATGTTTCCCATGGTGGAGGAGTCTAGGACAAGACAGCATCCATTTAAAACAAATGTAGAGAAATTTCTTTAGCCAGAGGGTGGCAAATTTGTAGAATTTGTTACTGTAGGCAGCTGCAAATGCCAGGTTGTTGGGTGTATTTAAGGCGGAGATTGAAAGGTTACAGGCAGAAGGCCAGTAAATGGGGTTGAGGAGAGGAAAAATAGGGTTGGCCATGATTGAATGGTGGAGCAGATTTGATGGGTCAAATGGCCTAATTCTGCCCCTATGTCTTATAGTAGCAAATGGAGAGCCAAAAGATTGCCTAGTTTTGACTTTCAAAGTACAGATGTAAATGTTTTACAAGATTTTCCCAGTACATAAAACTGGAGAAGACAGGTGGTATAGTGGGGAAATGATTAGTGGTGGTCTAATCTATAACAGAGTCAATGGGAAAAGCAAAACCACCTGGAATAGTAAGGTCAATGAGGAGACCATGTATAGCATTTGGAGGAAAATATGAAGGAGTACGTGTAAACTCTTATCACTGAACTTAAACAATGAACTCAGAACAGAGTGAATATGATAAGAGTAAAGTGAAAAATTGCTGAGGTTGAGAGGAAATAATGAAGATAACTCATTGGGAATGTTTAGTTTTCCATTGGACAGATAGAGGTAAGGGACTTGGTACAATGTAAGATGTTCAAGTGCAGTAAGGGTCAGGCCAAGATTTAATTTTTTAGTAAGAGTCAGTACTGCAGCACTTCCAGTGAATTTCCTCTCCATTCACTCCAATGCAATCACATCCTTCCTACATTTCGATGACTGGAATCACACAGTACTTCAGTTATGACCAAACTATGGTCCCTGCTTCTTTCCTATCAGGTTCCTTCATCTCTAGCCCTCGACATTTCCAACCACCAGGCTTCACCTACCACCTTCCAGTTTGACTCCTTCCCCTCTGCCCCACCTTTTTATTCTGGCAGCTTCCCCCTTCCTTCTCAGTACTGAATAAGGGTCTCGGCCTGAAACATCAATTGTTTATTGATTTCCATAGATGCTGCCTGACCTGCTGAGTTCCTCCATTATTTTGTGTGTGTTGCTTTGGAATTTCAGCATCTGAAAAATGTCCTCATGTTTATAATGTTTCATGTAGTTGAAGCATAACCGCTCTGCTCTTGTATGTTCCAGTGAATGAGCACAAGTATCACGTATACCTTCTTAACCAGCATATCTGCTCTGCTGCTGCTTCTGGAGATCCTTGGGCATATACACCTAGGTCCCTTTTTTCTTCAGCACTTCTTAAGACACTGTCATTCATTGTGTACATCTTGAATTTATTACTCCTCCCAAACTATAACAGCTCACATTTTTTTCAGGAATAACCCACACATCAATATCATTTTGTAGCTGAAAACTGCCGCCTTCACTGGTCAAACCCACCTTCACATTTCCTGTGAACTTCCCAATCATACCTATTGCATTCAGATACAGATCTTCAATGTGTACAACAAATGGTAAAGGCCTCAGCACCAAAACCTATGGTACATCACTAGTCACAGGCTTCCAAATGCAAAATCAGCCTTTGACCATCACCGTCTCCTTCCTATCCCTAAGCCAGTTTAAGATCCTATTTACAGTATCATCATTGACACAGTTATCTACTCAAAAAATCAACTAATTAAGTTAGAGAACTTCTTAAAGTCATACTGACTACCTCTAACCAGTCCCTTCCACTCCAACTGCATATTAATAAAGACATTCAAATCTCTTCCAATAATTTCCTGATCTTTGATCCTGTAATTTTCTGGTTTATCCCAGATGCCCTTCTTGAATATAAATGTTACATTTACCATACTCCAATTACTGTATCTGGAGCTTCATCTGTGGACAGAAGAGATTTGAAAATTTCTGTTGAGGTCCCACTAATCCCTCAGCAGCCTGGGTGCACCTTATCAAGCTCTAGGGATTTACCCATCTTTCAGCTGGCTAATGTACTTAGTCTCCTTTTTGATGGCAATTTGTCCTCAAGTCTGACAGTCTTTCTCCTTAAATGTTCCAACTGCAATTTTCTTCCATAGTGAAAACAAATGGTACACACTTAATGCTATTTCCATTCTCTGGCATCACAGGAAGGCTGCCTATTGTCCTTATTGGGATCTACCTTTTCCTTAATATGTTTGATTTTATATCAAGATTTTCCTAATCTTGCCCACCAGTACGACTCCACAGCCCCCCTTCACCCTCCTATTGTTTTACGTACCTTCCTACATATTATGCATATATTCTTGTAGAATCTCACCAGTTTTCAATTCTCTAAACCTGTCCTAAGACCTGTTGACCCCACCCTTCACCATTATGGCTCCAATCTCTGACTACTATATTTTGAACGCCTCTCATAAATTGCCTGAAGAGTACTTTCTCCAATCTACTTTTGCCAGGTACTGTCTTATATTGTTGTCCCCTGATTGAGAACCCTAATTTCCAGTCTTTTCCTGTTCTTCTCCATAATAACCTTAAAACTTGTGATTATAGTCACTATCATTTTATTTCTAGACATTGGTATGATTGAATATGCAGATATTGATAGTAATAGTTATAATTGAAAATGAGTAATTACTGAAAATAAATTATTGTATTCATGTTATGAAGGTCAATAAATGGCTTTGAATCCAGCATATTTTGTGGAAAAGTTACAAGAGCAACCACACTCAATTGTTGCATGTTATGTAATTTTTTTTCTCCAGCTGAGGAAAATCGTAAGCCTATGAGCTTGTTGTAATTATCCCTTGGCCAAAATCTTCTATGCTCCTTTGCGATTTGAGTTTATTAGCCAGTAATTACCTCCTAAACTGCAAAGGTAGGATGTACCTGTTTCATTCACACAGCCAGCTAGGACCTCCTTTGCCTTTTACCATGAACTTCTAAACCCCATTGCACAATTAACATCACAATATACAAAAACAAGTATTGCATTACTGCCATATAAATATCATACAGACATGTTTCATTGAGTGAATTTTATGGTAGTATTTTGGATGTGTGTTTACAAAAGTGTCCCATTTTAAAGCCAGAAGATAAGTATTTTCAGGGTCTTTCAACAAGTAGTTTAAACACAGTAGTGGTGGGTTGGGTGGATAAATTTCTTCTATTATTTAAAGTTGGAATTACTCCAGTTGTTATTAACCTCGTTCAGGATACAGTATATAAAACAAATCTAGTATTTTCTCAGCCTAAATATACAGCCTTCAATGTCTAATCTGCAGTTTCCATTCCACATATGATAAAGCTGAAAAATTTTGTAAACATTGGCACACTATAGCGGCTTCAAATAATGAATCTGTTGATAGAGTTCTGGCCCAACTTTCAAGTGAAATCACTTAATTCAGAGTTAATTAATGCTCCTGTAACTGAAACTCATGCTCAATAATCTGGATGAAAATATTGAATGGTGGATTAGCAATTAGATGCTCAAGATTCTGCTTCATTGCAGGGTTATCATTTCAAATTCAGATTTATCACTCCATAAGTTCAGATAAGTACGCAACAACAGTGACTGCAGGCAGTTTGGTACATTAGACATGTTCTGGCTGATAAATATTACTTAAATTGAACAAAGTCATGTGTTTCAGTCTACAAATCTATCTCATGATCTTTAATGAAGTTTATGCCAATGATTGTTCGAATTTTCATTTTGTATTTTTAAAGATTAATAGAAAATAATTTTCTGTATGAAATAGGACATGGTTAAACACTGCTTTGAATGTTAATTTACTTGGAATTTATCTTCTACTTAGTGATGATGCATTTTCCCAGTAGACAGAGATGGACAGAGGGAGACAGAGGCATTCCTTCAGACTTAAGCATCTCTAGTCTCCTGTGTCTCCTTGTGTTTTTATAATAGGTTCCATATCTTCACGGTGACTGCATTCAGTGAGTTATTGTTATAGATCCAACACTGTTATGTTTGGTACTTAACAGCTGGTTCATGCTTTGCAAAGTCCTATAAATAAGGTATCTAGCTAGTTAACCTGATAAAGTACCAGAGTGTTTATGGTGGTGCTAGTTAGATACAATTAATGTAAAATGACTTTAAATGGCAGCATAGGAATGGAATTGAAGATGTGAGGAATAAGCAGACCAATCAGAATATTGTTGGAACTGATTGGTTCCCACACATTGGTCACCAATGGCCAGTATGCAGAGTCACCATTGGCCAACAGTCAGCCAGTCACAACTAGGCAGACACTGTGAGGCTACACCACAAAGCAACAGGCAGTCAAATGTCAATGAAGCTCAAAACCCTGGTTAGACCACCCTTTGAGTATTATGTTCACTTCATTATAGGAAGGATGTGGATGCTTTAGAGAGGGTACAGAGGAGATTTTCCAGGATGCTGCCTGGATTAGGCAGTTAAGTTGAGTGAGCTAGGACTTCTTCCTTTGGAGCAAAAGAGGATGAAAGGTGACTTGATAGAGGTGTGTGACAAACTAGACAGAGTGGACAGTCAGCTCCTTTTTCCCGGGGCAGCAATGGCTAATACAAGAAGGCATACTTTTAAGGTAATTGAATGGAAGTATGGGGGGGGGGGTGGAATGTCAGAAGTAGGATATTTAATCAAAGAGTGGTAACTGTCTGGAACACACTGCCGGGGGTGCTAGCAGAGGCAGGTACATCAGGAACATTTAAGAAGCTGTTAACTAGGCACATGGATGAAAGAAAATGGAAGGCTAAGTGGGAGGAAGAGTTAGGTTCAAAAATTAGTACAACTTCATGGGCCGAAGGCAGGTACTGTGTTTAATGTATGAGGAACTTTTGATGCTCTGGGCCTGAACTCACTGGACTTTAGAAGAATGAGGGGCAATCTCTTTGAAAGGCCTGCATTGAGAGGACATGGAGGGATGTCCCTTTAAAACAGGTGAGGAGGAATTTCTTTGGCTAGAGTGGTGAATTTGTGGAATTTATTGCCACAGACAGCTGTGGAGGCCAAGACATAGGGTATATTTAAAGTGAAGGTTGGTAAGTTTTTCATTAGCATAGGCATCAAAGGATACAGTGAGAAGGCAGGAGAATGGGGTTGAGAGGGAAAGTAAATCAGGAAAATAAACTCAATAGGCTGAGTGGCCTAATTTTTCACTTATGTCTTATGATCTAAGGTTTGATAACCATATGCCACAGATCAAAAATCACTGCCAAAAGTACAAGGGCATGGCAATGAAATTCAAAGTCTAACATCAGTTTCAGGGAATTATCATTTGACAATTTCAAACAACAAAAACTTTCAGTCAGGATTACAATGTTTATGAGTGTTTATTTGTAACCGTTTTTAAAAAAAAAAGTTTAAAGCAAAATTAAAAGAAATATTTAAATTAAGTTCTGTGGTTTTATTTACAAATTTGGAAGAATTTAGTGGCCAAGAAGATTTTGGAAATTTTCTTACAGAGAATTGTACAGCATCAGAAATGCAAAGCTGATATGGTGATGTCATTGCCTGGGCAAGAGTGACAAATTCTTTCAGATACACTGTTCAGAATTTCTGTGCTATCTATAGTTCAATGGGAAGTGTAAGAGGTCTTTCCAAGGAAATGTGCCCGAGTGAAAGGTTGGCAGGGTGAACCTAATTTGGGATAGTATCACCTAAATAACGGCCCAAGAATAGTATTGTTTGTGCATGGAAAGCTGGCATATTATTTGAGTTAGAGAGTCAAGTCATAGAACACTACAGCACTCCAGCCCATCAAGTTCATGCTGAACTATTAATATGCCTACTCACATCAACCTGCACCTGGACCATAGGCCTCCATATCCCTCCCATCGTCAATGTAACTGTCTAAACTTCTCTTAAATGTTAAAGTCAAACACGCATCCAGCACTTCTGGCAGCTTGGTGCACACTCTCACAACAGTGAGTGAAGAAATTCAAATTTCAAAGTAAATTATCAAAGTGTATATGTCACCATATAAAACCCTGAGATTCATTTTCTTCTGGGCATACTCAATAAATCCATAATAGTATAATAACCATAACAGAATCAATGGATTCAGAGCTGGCTTGCCCTTAGAAGAAAAAGGATAGTCAAATGAACTTATTCTAGTTGGATGTCTGTGATTAATGGTGTTCCACAGGGACTTATACTGGGACCTCTGCTCTTTGTGACATCCATAAATGATGTGGAGAAAATATAGATGGGTGGGGTAGTAAGTTTGCAGATGATTATGGTGGTGTTGTAGAAACATAGATAACTAGAGATAGATAGAGTTGACGTGGATAGGCTTTTTCCATTGAGAGTGGGGGAGATTCAAACAAGAGGACATGAGTTGAGGGTTAAAGGGCAAAAGTTTAGGGGTAACATGAGAGGGAATTTCTTTACTCAGAGAGTGGTAGCTGTGTGGAACGAGCTTCCAACAGAAGTGGTTGAGGCAGGTTCAATGTTGTCGTTTAAAGTTAAATTGGATAGATATATGGACAGGAAAGGAATGGAGGGTTATGGGCTGAGTGCAGGTCAGTGGGACTAGGTGAGAGTAAGAGTTCAGCACGGACTAGAAGGGCCAAGATGGCCTGTTTTCGTGCTGTAATTGTTATATGGTTATAACTAGCCAATAGTACAGCTGGAAATAGATCAGTTGCAGATGTGGTTAGAGAAATGGCAGATGGAGTTTAACATGGCCAAATATGAAGTGTCGCACCTTGGTAAGTCAAATATGAAGAGACAGTACACTGTTTGAGTAAGTCAGTTAAGTGTTCATGAGTAGAGGGATTTTGGGGTTCAAGTTCATAACTCCTTGAAAGTGGCTAGACAGGTTAAGGCAGCATATGCATGCTTACTTTTATTAGTTATGGTAGAAGTTACCAGGATACTCCCTGGATTAGAGGGTATGTGCTATCGTGATGAATGCTGGCAATGACTGAATCCAGGTGTGGAGCAATGGTAGACTCCCAGGTAGAGATTGAAATACTAAGTTACACATGAGAACACCAACAGAGCATTGGTTGCGTGACCGAGCAACATCGCAAGACAAATCAGTCTAAATGTAAGGACACCACAATCAGCACTAAACAAGAGCCTGAATTAAATAATCAAAGAAAGTGGAAAATCTGTGCTGTGTACAGATGGAAACAAAAGGTTACAAACAGGAACACTGATGGAGCAACACTGTGAAACAAATGGTTCTAAACACAAGGACACCGAGATTAATAATCGTAAAAGCAGAAAATATGTGCCTGTCAATTAACTTGACAAGATTAAACAGAAAGCACAAGAGCTTAATGTTAGGACAACAATTAGCAGACGCAGGTACTCAAAAATCCTGGAAGCCCAGTGCTCTATGGTACGTCGCAGAGGCACCACAGGGCTCATGACAATGCTCTATAATGAGAAGTTGGACAAACACGAGTTGTTTTCCTTGGAACTGCAGAGGCTGAGGGGAGATCTGATACAGGTAATCTTTATAAGATTATGAGAGGCATAGATAGAGTTGACAGGCAGTATCTTTTTCCCTGGGTTGAAGGTTCCAATAGCAGAGGGCAGACATTTAAGCTGAGGGTGTAAGTACAAAGTAGATGTGAAGGACAAGTTTTTTTTTCTTTTTTTTTTCACAGAGGGTGGTGGGTGTCTGGAATGTGCTGCCTGGACTGGTGGTAGATGTAGATACATAGACTTTTTAAAGATAGACTCATAAATGTGAGAAAAATGGAAGGATATGTTCATTGTGTAGTAGACAGAAGGGATTCGTTTAGTTGACTCTTTGATAACTAATTTAACTGGCTTAACATAACATTGAGGGTTGAAGGCTCTGTTCCTGTGCTGTGCTGTACTGTTTTATGTTCTATGTAAAATGCTGGAAAACTCTGAACACCTTTGACAGCAGGTCACCAACCAAAACATTAACTCTTACTGTGGATGTGACCTGACTTGCTAAGTTTATCAAGTACTTTCTGTTTCAGATTTTCAGCATCATTTGACACATATAATCAGATACATCTTCCTTTCCCTCATGTCTCTGTGTTCCAAAACACATACTGCTTCCCAAAGCACTTTGATATGTGATCACAGACATTACAACACCTACTCTTCATCCCTGTCTCCGCAGGGCTCCAGTTTTCTACAACTGACTGACAGACTACTGAAACATCAACTTTTACTCTTTTCCATAGATGCTGCCTTGCCTGCTGAGTTCCTCCAGCATTTTGTGTGTGTTGATTTGGATCTCCAGCATTTCACGTTTGTGTTTCTACAACTAATTTCAGTTTGGTGCTCTATACCCCTCAATCATACGATATGGTCTCCTCTGTAATAGAAAACCAAATGCAGGTTGAGTCGAAATCTTCACTTAGTTTGAAAGTTTAACCCCGAGCTTCTAGTTGCATGTCACTTTAATCCTTCATCACAATCCCATTCAGTCCAAGACCTGTCAAGACATTGGTCCAATGAAACCTAATGTACTCTAGCTTAAGGAACACCTCAGCTTTCAATTATGCATGTTACAATCTTCCAGACTCAACACTAAATTCACAATTGTAAGTAATTCAGTATTTGAGATTTTCAATTTCACATTTGCACTAATTAGTTTTCTTTTAGACCAAAAGACCGTAATTATAGGAGCAGACTTGGGGTATTTGGCCCATTGAGTCTGCTCTGCCATTTCAACATATCTGATCCATTTCCCTCTCAGCCCCAATCTCCTGCCTTCTCCCCATATCCCTTCATGTTCTGACTAATCAAGAATATATCAACCTCTGCCTTAAATATACCTGATGACTTGGCTTCCACAGCTGCCTGCGGCAACGAATTTCACAGATTCACCACTCTCTGGCTAAAGAAATTCCTCCTCATCTCCATTCTAAAAGAATATCCCTTGATTCTGAGGCTGTGTCCTCTGGTTTTAGATTCCCTCACCAGACGAAACATCCTCTCCACATCCACTCTTTCGAGGCCTTCCAACATTTGATAGGTTTCAATGAAGTCACTTTTCATTCTTCTGAATTCCAGATGTTTCAGGCCCAGAGCTATCAAACGCCTCTGATATGATGAACCTTTCAATCCAGGAATCATTTTTGTGAAACTCCTTTGAACCCTATCCAATGTCAGAACATCTTTTTTTAGGTAAGGGACACAAAACTTCTCAAAATAGTCCTTGCGAGGCCTTACCAGTCCTTTATAAACTCTCAACATTATATCCTTGCTTTTATGCTCTACTCCTCTCAACATGGACGCCAACATCACATCTGTCTTCCTTACCACTGACTCAACCTACAAATTAACCTTTAGGGAATCCTGCATGAGGACTCCCAAATCCCTTTGCACCTCAGATTTTTGAATTTTCTCTTCATTTAGAAAATAGTCTATGCTTTTATTTCTTCTACCAAAGTGCATGATCATACACTTCCTGATATTGCATTCTATCTGCCACTTCTTTGCCCATTCTTCTAATCTGACTAAGTCCTTCTATAGCCTCCCTGCTTCCTCAGAACTGCCTGCTACTCCACCTACCTTTGTATCGTACACAAACTTGGCCACAAAACCATCAATTCTGTCATCCAAATCATTGACATATAAAGTAAAAAGAAGCAGTACCAATACAGACACCTGTGGGACATCACTAGTCACCAATATCCAACCAGAAAAGGCTCCCTTTATTCCTACTTCTTGTCATAATAGCAGTTTTCTTTTAACTTCTGACTACACAGCCTCAAGACCTACAGGTTGTTATTTACTTGACTTTAACATTATTTTACATTTAGTTCTCCTATCACTTCATTTGCTTTCATTTCACCCTATCACAGATCTTTTTTTCTGTTTTCTGTCCATCCCATTTTCCCTGTACTTTTAAAATCTGTTTTCATTCTAATTTTCCCTGGTTCTGATGAAAGATCTTTGACCTAAAATACTAACTTCGTTTAGGATTCACAGATGTCAGCTGACCAGCTGAATATTGCCAATATTTCCTGCTTTATTTACTGAAAGGCATCTTAATAAGTGTCAGATGATGACACAGAAATCCCACTGCCACTGCAACAAACAATACAATTTCACTTTCAATTTTACTGCTGATTTATTCCATTTCAAGAAATACATTGGTATGAGATACATGTAGACACCATGCAATTTTTATTTGCAATCTGCTTTTCATAAATGTAAATGGTAAACACAATAACAACAGAGTCACGGTGCTAGATGTGCTTCTTGTTTTGTTTCTTATTTTATTGAACTGGGACTATTGTATATACTGTGTTAATTATTTCTTTTACTTATTGAGATACAGCCCTTCGAGCCACACCATCCAACAACCACCAATTTGACTGTAGCCTAGCCATGGGACAATTTAAAATGACCAATTAACCTACCAATCAATAAATCTTTGGTCTATGGGAGGAAAGCAGAACTCGTGCAGTCAGGGCAGAACATACAAATTCCTTGCAGGCAGCGGCAAGAATTGAACCCAGCTCTCCTGTACTATAAAGTGTTGTGCTAATCACTATGCTACAGGGGAAAGAATGTCAGTTAGCTATTTATGAATAATGTGTTCAAGAATTATACAGAAGTAGTAGTATGTATTGCTAGAACTATATACTGTTTTTTTTAATTCCAATTCCAAAAATGCTAAACGTAACATTAAGCGTCCAATGCAGGGCAAGGTTGCTATAGTAATTCTTCCTGTTTCTCTGGATTTTAAATGCACCAGAGATATTCAGCAATGATATCTGATTTGTAAAATTGTTTTTTGCTATTGAAACTAATAACTTTGTGAGTGCTGAAAGAATGATTCAGACAAATCAAATATTTTGCATGCTCACAACAGTCTTGAAATATCTGGAAATGCCAGAACGATGAAGACAATAAAATATAAATATGGCTTTGGTGATTATGAGATCGAAGTCTAGAGTCACAGAGCACTAAAGTACAGAAACAGGCCCTTCAGCCCATTTAGTCAGTGCTGACTTATTTTTCTGCCTAGTTCCAAATACCCTAACTCAAACCGTACCTCCTCCATCTGGTACAAATTAAATGAAATTGAAATTGAAACCTTAGCCACCACTTCAACTGGCACTACTGACATTCCACACTCGCACTACCCTCTGCATGAAGAAGATCCGCCTCGGGGCCCCCTAACTAACGTACAGCCTCTAGTTCCAATCTCACCTAACCTCAGGGAAAGAAGTCTGCGTGTACCTACCCCATCTATAGCCCTCATAGTTTTGTATACCTCTACAAAATCGCCCCCGTTCATTCTCTGAAACTCCAGGGAACAAAGTCATAACTGTACAACCTGTCTCTATAATTCTGGTGCTCAAGTCTCAGCAATATTCTCACAAATGTTCTCCACATTCTTTAAAGCTTATTGATATCTTTCCTGCAAGTAGATCAGAACTGCACACAATACGTCAAATTTGGCCTAATCAATATCTTACACAAGATCTGCAGAACATCCTGTACTTAATGTGCTGATTTATGAAGGACAATGTGCCAAAAACTCTCCTTATGACCCTATTTACCTGTGATGCTATTCTGAAGGAATTATGGATCCATTTTTCCTTTGTTCTACTATACCACTCAGTGCCACACCATTCACTGTGTAAGTCCTACCCAGGGTGGTCCTGCCAAAGTGAAATACTTCATACTTGGCTGCATTAAATTCCATCTGCCACTTCTCAGCCCATTTTTCCAGCTGATCCAGATCACGCTGCAAGCTTTGATCGTCGTCTTTGTTCACTGTACTCCCGAGCTTGGTGTCATCCACACATTTGATGAGACAGTTTACCACAATATCATCTAGATCATTAATACACAGAAGGGAAGGGGGGGTGAGAGGGCGCAGTAGGGATATGGAGATTTCATTGTTAGAGGATCAGACATGAGATTCTGTGAACGTGAGAGAGACATCTGGATGGTATGTTGCCTCCCAATTGCCAGGGTCTCAGATTGGGTCCACAGCATTCTAAAGAGGGAGGGTCAGCTACCAAAA
Organism: Mobula birostris; assembly: GCF_030028105.1. Classification (NCBI taxonomy): domain Eukaryota; kingdom Metazoa; phylum Chordata; class Chondrichthyes; order Myliobatiformes; family Myliobatidae; genus Mobula; species Mobula birostris. The sequence goes on from NC_092372.1 coordinate 105,239,161, forward strand.
GGCTTGGTACATATTGGTACCAATGACATTGGAGAGGTTGTAATGGGGGACAAAGAAATGGCAGATGAACTGAATAAGTATTTTAGTAGCATGCCAGAAGTTCAAGAGTATTAGGGGACAGAATTGCTATCACTAGTGAGAAGGTAGATAAGCCACCTGGACCAGATGGACTACACCCCAGGGTTATGAAAGAGGTAGCCGGGGAGACTATGGAGAGATTGGTAATGATCTTTCAAGAATCACTAGATTCTGGTATGGTTATGGAAGACTGGAAAATTGCAAATTACACCCCACTCTTCAAGATAGGAAGGAGGCAGAAGAAAGGAAATAACAGGCCAGTTAGCCTGACCTCAGTGATTGGGAAGACGTTGGAGTTAATTGTTAAAGCAGAGGTCTCAGGGTACTTGGAAGCACATGGTAAAATAGGCCAAAGTTACCATGGTTTCCTTAGGGAAAATCTTGCCTGACAGATCTGTTGAAATTCTTTGAGGAAATAACAAGAAAGATAGATGGAGAATTGATGGATGTTGTGTACTTGCGTTTTCAGAAGCCTTTGACAAGGTGCCGGCTATGAACCTGCTTAACAAGATAAGAGTGCATGCTATTACAGGAAAGATACTATCATATTTAGAGGATTGGCTGATTGGTAGGAGGCAAAGAGTGGGAATAAAGGAAGCCTTTTTCTGATTGGCTGCTGTCGATTAGTGGTGCTCTGCAGGGGTCAGTGCTGGGACCACTTCTTTTTACGTTGTATGTCAATGATTTGGATGACAGAGTTAATGGTTTTGTGTCCAAGTTTGCAGATAATATGAAGATAGGTGGAGGGGCAGGTAGTGTTAAGAAAGCAGAAGCTGTAGACAGATTAGAATGGGCAAAGAACTGGCAGATGGAGTACAAGGATGGACAGTGTATGGTCATGTACTTTGGTAGAAGGAATAAAAACAGGCTACTTTCTAAATGGGGAGAAAATTCAAAATGACTTGGGAGTTCTCGTGCAGGGTTCTCTAAAGGTTAACTTGCAGGTTGAGTTGGTGGTGAGGAAGGCAAAGTGTAATGTTAACATTCGCTTTGAGAGTACTAGAATATAAAGGCAAGGATGTGATGCTGAGGCTTTATAAGGCACTACTGAGGTCTCGCATGAAGTATTGTGAGCTGTTTTGGACCTCTCACCTAAGAAATGATGTACTGACATTAAAAAGGGCTCAGAGGAGGTTCACGAGAATGATTCTGGGACTGAAAGGCTTATCATACATGTAGTGTTTGATGGCCCTGGGCCTGTAATTGCTGGAATTTAGAGGAATGAGGGGGATCTCTTTAAAACCTATCGAATATTGAAAGTGAGGATGTGGAGAGGATGTTTCCTATAGTGGGTGAGCCTAGGACCACAAGGCGCAGCCTCAGAGTAGAGGGACATCTATTTAGAATGGAGATGAGGAATTTCTTAGCCAGATGGTGGTAAATCTGTAGAATTCACTGCCGCAGGCAGTGGTGGAGACCAGGTCATTGGATCTATTTAAAAAGGAGGTTGAAAAGTTGTTGATCAGTCAGGGCGTGTAAAGGTTATGGGGAGAAGGCAGGGCGATGGGGTTGAAAGGGAAATTGGATCAGCCATGATGAAATAGCATAGTAGAGTTGATGGGCCAAATGGCCTAATTCTGCTCCTATCTTTTATAGTTCCATGGCCTTATGATAAGATAATAATAGACGATATAGAAGTTTGGATAAGTACCTGGTCATGAGGTGTATGGAGGGCTAGATGGGGCTAGGCACAATAACGGTTCAGCATGTGCAAGGTGGGCCAAAGGGCATTCTTTGTGCTGTAGTGCTCTATGACTCTATAAACAAAAGTGCAGCTTAGGAGGAATGATGGTGCGTAACACCAACTCCTTTGCTTGCATCTTTGGAACAGCTCTATTTCTCTCTTTAATATCTTCTATTTTTTCCTTTCAGGGTTCTTTTGAAGATCCTGACCTGGAGTTACACGCAGGCTTCGGTTCTTTCCGGGACTGGGACCCGCTCTCAGGATTCCAGGACTGGCCGCTATTCGACATGCCAAGGGTTTGGCCAAGAATCTCGATCGTGTTCAGAAGCCTAAGATCTCGAGGCCCTGGAGACGGACGGATCGAGGGTCGGTGTCACGGCTGGAGACTCCTGTGTTGTCATGGAGGCCGGAAAATCTTTCATTGTGGGCCAGAAGACCCGAGGTCTTTGCGATCTTCGGACACAGAGCTTGAGAAAAGTAATGAAATGGACTTTTAACATTGTAAACCAGTGGGTTGTTGTTAAGCCTCCTACCCACTTTGAAAATGGGGGACACCTCCCTCTCCCTTGCCAGGGAAAGAGAGAACCTGTGGGTTGTCGAATTCGGATGAAATGCAAAGCTTTTAAGTAACGGCAAGGGCTGTGTCTTTGTCATTGCTTAGCACAGCAGTCCCCAACCACTGGGCTGCAGACCAGTGCCGGGCCGCAAAGCATGTGCTACCGGGCCACAACGAAACGATATGATTTGGCGATATGAGTCAGCTGCACCTTTCCTCATTCCCTGCCATGCCCACTGTTGAGCTTGAGTGCACACGAGGTCATCACCCGCGTGTCATCCATGTCAGCGCCGGAAGAAGATCAATTCCTCGAGCTTGTAAATGACGACGGGCTGAAAAGTTATGTTTGACATAACATCTCTGCCGGCATTCTGGATCAAAGTCAAGGCTAGATATCCTGAGATAGCCACGAAAGCACTGAAAACGTTGCTTCCATTTCCAACATATCTCTGCAATGAATGCAATGAAAACTAAATTGCGGAATAGACTGGACATAAGGAACCCCCTTCGAGTATCGCTGTCTCCCATCATCCCTCGATGGCACCAACTTGTTGCAGGGAAACAAGCCCAGGGCTCCCACTGATTCAGCAATATTGGTGTGTTGCAATGATTTTATATGTTCATAGGGCAAAAATATATGCTGTGTGTTTAATATCCAAACGTTACTGAAAATGTTATGATACTATTGACTTATAAGTGACTTGTATAACCATATAACAATTACAGCACGGAAACAGGCCATCTTGACCCTTCTAGTCTGTGCCAAACGCTTACTCTCACCTAGTCCCACCAACCTGCACTCAGCCCATAACCCTCCATTCCTTTCCTGTCCATATACCTATCCATCTTTTCTTTAAATGATAAAATCGAACCTGCCTCTACCACTTCTACTGGAAGTTCGTTCAACACTTATTTCAAGCTTCCCTGTCCTCCCCTGATAATTGACTTATCACTATACTCATGCGAGGAAAATATGCGCTGTGTGTTTAATATTAAATTCGTTAGTAAAACCCTTTTAGAAATGAAATTGAGTGTATTAGCCACTTATCACCTATATTCCGGTCGTGATTAACACTCCCCCCACCCCCCCGAACAGAATCGCCAAAAACAATTAGTAGGAAAAAAAATCAGCACGTACACACGTGCATACACTGGTGCCCGTGCAAGGCTTCACGGTCATGGTAGTCTTTCTCAGGGTAAACACAACGTATTTGACTGCTACTCTTGTCCGTTGGCAACCCTACACCCCCACCCCCCGGGTGGCCAGTCCGCAAGAATATTGTCAATAATAAACCGGTCCGCAGTGCAAAAAAGTTTGGGTACCTCTGGCTTAGCACACGCTTGGGTTCGGTGGTTGTACAGATTGGTGTTTATTTTTGCTGGTGGGGAGGGGGAATCGTTGTTCACTGCTGCTTATATGTGGGGGCGGGAGATGGGGGGGACATTGAGGTTCTCACGTTTCACTGTTGTTCATTCTTTGGGGCACTTCTCTGATCTTCAAGAGGATCAATTTTATTCCTTGCTAGCTTTTCGCTCTGAATATACCTATAGAAGGCCTTGGGATTCTCTTTCACCTTATCTGCCAGAACAACCTTATGTCCTATAGAATATAAAAGCAAAGAGATAACGCTGAGCCTTTATAAGTCACTAATCAGGCTACACTTAAGAACATAAGAAATAGGAGCAGGAGTAGGCCATCTGGCCCATCAAGCCTTTTCTGCCGTTCAATAATGTCACGGCTGATCTGGCCATGGACTCATCTCCACCTACCTGTCTTTTCCAAGTAACCCTCAAATCCCCTACTAAGCAAAAAATCTATCCAACCATGTCTTAAATACTGTATATTTACTAAGGTAGCCTCCACTGCTTCATTGGACTGAGAATTCCACAGATTCACCACCTTCTGAGAAAACCAGTTTCTCCTCCTCTCCGTCCTAAATCTACTCCCCTGAACCTTAAGGTTTTGTCCCCTAGTTCTAGTCTCACCGACCAGTGGAAACAACTTTCCTGCCTCTATCGTATCTATCCCTTTCATAATTTTTTATGTTTCTATAAGATCTCCTCTCATCCTTCTGAATTCCAATAAGTACAGTCCTAAGCAACTCAATTTCTCCTCATAGTCTAACCCTTCATCTCTGGAATCAACCTGGAGCACCCCCTCCACACCGCCTCCAAATGCAGTATATCCTTCCTCAAGTAAGGAGACCAGAACTGCATGCAGAACTCCAGGTGCGGCCTCACCCGTACACTGTACAGTTGCAGAATAACATCCCTGCTCTTAAATTCAGTCCCTCCAGCAATGAAGGCCAATATTCCATTTGCCTTCTTGATAGCCTGCTGCACCTGCAAACCAACCTTTTGTGATTCATGCACAAGCACTCCCGAGTCCCTCTGCACAGCAGCATGCTGCAATTTTTTGCTATTTAAATAATAATCTGGTCTTCTATTTTTCCTTCCAAAGTGGATGACCTCGCATTTACCAACATTGTACTCCATCTACCAGATCCTTGCCCACACACTTAACCTATCTATATCTCTCTGCAGTCTCTCCGTATCTTCTGCATAATTTGCTTTTCTACTCAGTTTATCAGCAAGCTTAGATACACTACACTCGGTCCCTTCTTCCAGATCGTGAAGAATTATGGTCCCAGCACCAATCCCTGCAGCACATCACTCGCCACTGATTGCCAACCAGAGTAACACCATGTATCCCAACTCTCTGCTTTCCATTTGTTAACCAATCCTTTATCCAATGCTAATATATCCTTATCTTGTCGATAGGTCTTTCATCCGGCACCTTATTGAATGCACCTTAGAGTATTGTCAACAGATTTGGGCCCCATATTTCAGAAAGGTGTGTTATCATTGAAGAGAGTTCAGAGGAGGTTCACAAGGATGATTACGGGAATGAAGAGGTTAAGATGCAAGGAGCTTTTGGCAGCTTTGGGCCTGTACTCACTGGAATTTGGAAGAATGTGGGGGGATCTCATTGAAACCTACCAAATGTTGAAAGGACCAGACAGGGTGGATGTGGAGGGGATGTTTCCTGTGCTGGAGGTATCCAGAACTAAAGGGTAGAACCTCAAAATTGAGGGGTGACCTTTTAGAACAGAGGTAAGGAGAATTTTTTTTAGCCAGAGAGGAGCAAGTCTGTGGAATGTTCTGCCACAGACTGTGGTGGAGTCCAAGTCCGTGCATAATTTATGGTGGAAGTTGATGGTTTCCTGATCAATCAGGGCACCAAAGGATATGGCGAGAAGGCAGGTGTATGGGATTGAGTGGGACTGGGGACCAGCCATGATGGAATGGTTCAGACTCGATGGGCTGAATGGCCTAACTCTGCTTCTATGTCTATGGTCTTATGGTCCTCGTTTAGTCCTGATTTCTCTCTTAAGTATTCTCTCATATTTCTTATACTTCCCAAGTGCCTTATTTGATCCTTTACTGACTACACCTGATATGTACCTCCATCTTCTTCTTAACCTGTGCATCAATATATGGTGAAAACCAAAGTTCTCTAAACCCACTAGCCTTGTCTTTTATTTAAGAGGAACATACAACTTATGTATTCTTACTATTTCACTTTTGAAGGCCTCCCAGTTATCAAACATCCTTTTACCAGAAAGCAGTCTATCCCAATCCACACCTGCCAGATCTTCTCAGATGCTGTCAATATTAGTTTTTCTCCAATTTGGAATCTCACCCAAGAACTAGTCCTGCCCTTCTCCATAGTATTGTTGAAACTAATGAAGTTATGATCATTAGATTCAAAGTGTTCCCTATACTCACTTCTGTCACCTGCCCTTTCTCATTCTCTGAGGGGAGATCCAGTATCTTTTGTTGGGATCTCTACATATTGCTCAAGAAAACTTCCACGAGCACCTTTGAAAAACCTTATCCCAGGTTTTTTAATGAATGTTAATTGGTCTCCTGCATGTTTTCTGAGATAGATGAGATAAATGAAACTATCTGCAGAGCTGGAGATGACACAGGAAATGGGTTAAGATTACCGATCATATAAACGAATTGCAGATGCACCCTAGTATGACCGTTTTAATAGAAAAAGCAGAAAGAGAATTTCTGGAATGCTGTTGTTGCAATGCAGATAATAGGGAGGAAATACAGTAGAAGAGAAAAAGATTTGATGGGATTGCAGAATGATGAGTTGTGTAAGAGGTGTTATGAGAGGAAGTAATGTCATTCAGTGAAGTCGCTCTACACATCAGGGTAATGTGGCCGAACGCCAGTCAACAGCCCTAGAAAACAAAGAGATCTGAGTGATGGGCTTAGGAGAAAATTTATCAAAAAAAGGATCCTCTGATATCAAGTGAGGCAAACTTAGAGGGATTGGAAGGTGGAAGTGAAACTTATATTAAATATATTAAATAACTTCATTAGAAATTAAATTTGCAAGTCATATACAAATAACAATGTACATTGAGATGGTGCTTGGAGCTGAATTAGCAATTCAGCTATAGTAAATCTTTATATGGCAGCTTTATCTAAATAAGTAAGACAGTTAGCCACGAAAGGTGATACTAGAGGATAGAACAAAAGGTTTAAGGTGTGTCTTGGAAGCAAGCAGTTATTGAAATGGTGGGGAGGTTAGAAGAAGGGTTCTAGAGTTTGGGGATTTGGCAGTTGAAAGCACAGTCCCCAATGAAGTGTCACACAAGAGTCCAGAAATACAAGAGCAGGAATATCTTGGAGAATTACAAGTCTGCAAGAAATAGTAGTGACAGGGATGGGCAAAGCTAGGAGTGGTTTTCAAAACAAGGTGAGAATTTAAAAATCAGAACATTGCCAAGTGGTGACGAAATAATATCAGCGACTGTAAGAGTGCTGAATTTGGTGTGAACTTTGGTGCAGGTTGTGCAAATAAAGATGGAAGATGAGAGTTCAAAAGAAATCATGGGAAATTGAATCTTCAAATATTCCTCAGATTCTGAAAAGTTCCCCATAAACTTGTTAACAAAAACATACAAGGAAAAAGAGAAAATGCTCCTGTTAATAGCCTGAGACAACTTACAAGGTTGAGGTTATGTAAGTGGGTGGAGACTGCATTCTTGGCTACACTGTGGTAATCACATATGCAGCCAACTCCAGCAATTATTTTTACAGACAAGTTCAAATTAGTATTTGTTCTTCATTATAAAACCAAACTGCCTGTAAATGCATCAGCCTGTGCACAAAGCAATGTATTCAGCAGATGATAAAGAAGCTTATTTGAATTTTTTAAAATATAGTTCAACTGTCAAATGATAACAAAGTGGTGCAGAGTAAATTTGAAGACTGCAATGGTATCACATCCTCCTCTTGAGGTAAATGGTATCCATGTTAATGAGAAAACAAAAGCTGCATCTGTTGGTGTGTTTTATGCTGAATGTAGATTTCCTCAAAGTGATTACATTGTGTGACGATTTTGAAGAACTGCATAAGTAATATGTTCAATATACTGGACTGAAAATTTTCAGGAAAAACTTAACTATATAGTCTTTCAAATTAAAGCTTTTTACTGACATTTATGCAGACGTTTATTGTGTTCTTTGTTTTTCTTTTCTGTCCTGAAAACCACAAAACAGAATTCTTTAAACTACTTTTAATCCAAGATTGAAATACCAATGCTTGACCATTGATTCTGGTACCATATAGCTAAGGCGCTTTTCAAAATATAACCAATTATATTCATAGATTCAGAATTGCAAATTGCAAGGTGTGAAGAACGAGAGAGGATTTTGGGATATAATCATTAAGGCTACATGTTATTCCCTCCCTCTCTCTCTCCCTCTCCGATTTATAGAATTAATATTTGCTTAAGATGGAAGGAAACATTGTAATGGGGCCCACAAAAGTGTGCAACAGGAAATTAATGGTAACTTTGGTTGCTTGCCAATGAAACTGTAGTGGTATCTTGGTGTGCTAGAGTGCTATAGCAGATGGAGTTCAATCTGGAAAAGTGTGAAGTGATTCACTTTGGAAGACTGAACTTGAAGGCAGAGTACAGGGTAACTGTCAAGATTCCTAGTAGTGTGGAGAAACAGAGAGATCTTGGAGCTAATGTCAATAGATCCCTCGAAGTTCTCTTGCAAGTTGATAGGGGAGTTAAGAAGGTGTATGGTGTGTTGCTCTTCATTAGTCAGGTGTTACGTACCCTGTGATGGGAATAAAGAACCAGCAGAGATGGAAAACACTTTGGAGTCCAGTATTGCTATAAACTAATAATATTTATCAGTAACTACGCAATACAGTAAAATAAGTGAAGATAAATCAAACAGGTTAGCAATAATTATATATATGTAGGTATGTAAATCAGTAAGTGTGGAAATATATGTATGAAAAACCAAGCTTCTTTAAGTAAAAAGATAGAGTCTTACGATGTTGAGTAAAATTCAGTTCAGTTCAGTTCATGGTATTTAGTTGAATAGCGATGGAGAGGGAGAGAGAAAGAGAGTGAGTTGAGTCTTCAGGTGTTGCCATTGATCTTCTTGTCGTCCTCCGAAATCTTTCACAAGTCACCGAATGTGACTTTAACAAGGGGGACCGGTTTTCCTGTGGTGGAGCTATCACCCCAGCAAGGGTGGACACATAGACAACTCCCCACCTCCCCAACTTCCTTCACTGGAAGAGCAATAGGATCAATCCGCCTGATCGATCCTCCAAAACCCACTTTCTCTGCGGGCACAACAATGCTCCTTCAGTGTCCAGATCATGTGTCCTGAGGTCTGTATCATCTAACCTCCTATTTATCTCACCGTGCCGAGCATCACCTGTCATCCAAAGAGTCCCTCCTTCCTTTGTCTGTAAAGAAATGCAAGCAGGCGACATGTCCTTGAAAGTAACATCAATAATGTACTGTCAGTCACCATAGCAACCTTCCAGATGCATGGTATTATCTCCAAAGTAGAACTCCAAAGTAACCACCCGTGCCCTAACGTGACAGTCCAACCATCAATCTTCGTCTCTCTCTCTCTTTTCAAAACAAACCATTGATGATAAATAACTCTCTCTTTCTCTCTTCAAACAGTTAATAGGGGCACTCTTGGATTCCCTCACACAGGGAACTGAGTTCAAGAGCCATGAGGCAATGTTGCAGCTCTATACCATCTGGTTAAAGCAGACTTGGAAGTATTGTGTTCAGTTCTAGTCACCTCATTATAGGAAGGATGTGCAAGCTTTAGAGAGGGTGCAGAGGAGATTTACCGACATGCAGCCTGGATTAGAGAGTATGAGGAAAGTTTGAGTGACCTAGGCTTTTTCTCTCTGGAGAGGAGAGTGGTTTGATAGAGGTGCATACGATGATAAGATGCATAGATAGAGTAGGCAGCCACAGACTTTTTCCCCCCAATGCAAAAATGGCTAATATAAAGGAGTATAGTTTTAAGAGGAAAGTATAAGGTGTCATGGTCCGGTCTGTCGATTCCTTTTTCTGGGTTTTGCTGTGTTCCCTTGTTCCACTGGGTGCCTTAATTGAGGCGCCTGATTCTTGTTTTGGGCGGCCACATAAGTACCTCTCAAACCAAGGATTCCCTGCTGGACTGTTCCCTTCCGCTTCTGCCTGCATCCCTGTCAAGTTCAACCGCTGGAGTGAGACTGGAGCCTTGTCACACCAAGATGAGGAACTATCTATCGCAGTGGTCCCCAACCTCCAGGCCACAGACCGATACATTGCTGTGAAGAATTCAGTGGTGCAGCGGTAGTCAGAACGCTCCCAGCACATCTTTAAAAAAAAAGCTGATATAAAGCAGATAATTAATTAGGTGCCGCCCGGCACGTAAATATCGGCCCAGATCAGAGGCAACGCACTCGGCAATCGCCTCTGATTTCTGGGCCGACATTTACATGCTGGGCGGCACCTAATTAATTAGCTTATTTATTTCAGCTTTTTTCTTAAAGATGTGCTGGGTGTGTTCTGGCTACTGCTGTACCGCTGCATTCTTCACGGCGATGTATTGGTCTGTGGCCCGGAGGTTGGGGACCATTGATCTATTGTTGAGTTTGAAACTATCTCTTTGTGTCCCTGTGTTTAGTGTCCATGTCAAAGAAGAGTCCTGGCCCTAAGTCCTGTTCCCAAGGAGGGGCCCCGGCTCTGTCTTCTGTGTTCCAGTGTTCCAAGTTCCAGGTGCCGTGTTCCTGTCCTGTCCAAGTCAGGGCTTCATGTTCTTGTCCAGTCCAGGAGTCCCTCAGCAGTTTACCTCGGCAAGTGTCCTAGGAAGGGTCCTGGTCCTATGCTCCAAGGAGGAGTCCCAGCTCCATACCCAAGAGCTTAACCAAGCTGAGTCCAAGAGCTAAGCCAAACCTAGTCCAAGAGCCACGTCCTGCCCTGGAGTACCTCATTCAGTCCACGTCCAAGGCTCTGAGCGTCCAGTTCAAGTCCAAGGCTCGGTATTCCTGTGCTCCAAGACCAAGTCCAGGCGCTGTGTTCCAGCCTTGTCCAAATCTGAACTTCGTGTCCTCATCTAGTTCTGGTGCCTCACTCAGCCCAGTGCTGGAGATTCCGCGACCTGTCCTGGAGTACCTCGTCCTGTCCTGTAGCCGCGTCCTGTCCTTGCCAAGATCCTAGTCCTGAGTCCTAGCCTAGACCTGAGTTCTGGTTCCGAGTCCCAACCAAGACCCAGGTTCCGGGTCCTTGTCCAGGCTCTGGTTCCAGAGTTCTGTGTTCCTAGTCCAGGCTCCTCGTTCCTAGATCCCCGTCCAGGTCCCGTGTTTCCAGTCCAAGTCTTAGACCAGGCCCTGAATCCTAGTCTCGTCCAGGACGTGTGTCAATGTCCAGCGTCATTTCTTCCTGACTCACCTTGCTACCTCGATAACCCTAGTCCTGTTCCTAGTACTTCAGTGTCTGTGTCTCGCATTTGGGTCTGCTCCCAAAACCCCCTTATAATATAGGGAGGATGTCAGAAATAGTTATTTTACACAGAATTGTGGATGCATGGAGCATACTGTCAGGAGTGGTGATGGAGGTAGATACATTGGGGGCATTTAAGAAATTCTGAGGAATGCACACGGATGAAAGAACAATGGATGACTATGTGGGTGGGAACAGTGAGATTGATCTTAGAGTAGCTTAAAAGGTGGGTACTGTATTGTACTATTCTATGTTCTATGTTGTATTAAAATGCATTTTCATCCTTAATTTCCATCCTTCTTCTCAATCTCAGCTCAGCAAAGCACGTAATGTTATGTGGAAGGTGGAGGTGAACACAGCAAAGAAATCTGAGATGATTTGGGCAGAGCTACAGAATGGGTAAGAGATTACCCGGTGACATTGTGCAAGCAGTGAGCATGTGTTATATTTACAGCTCATTAATAAGTTTGTGGTATTATTCAATGCCATCTCCTCAGCAGGTGCACTATAAACCTGCACAATGCACAATTTATCTAACACTTTTAGCTATTACTGAGGAGAGACTTCTGAACACTAGTGGAAATGGAGGATTTGAGGATCAGACTGAAAAATAAACGTGATAAAGTATCAGCAAAGACCTTAGTCAATGACCCTGCAATGGGCTGCATCTCTAATGTTCTTGGAAACCCATCAGGACTGCTCATAGGTAAACACTTAGTGTTTGGATATCATGAAGCCACTTGTCCCCTTCTTAAAATTAAAACTTTGTGCTTATCCAAAAAGGAGTCAGGAGTGTTGTGAAAACTCAGCTCTGAATTTATTGTACCTGCGACTCATCTACATCTGTGAGACCTGACACAGATTGGAGACTGCTTCCTGGAGTCACTCCAAAGGATAGGGTATTTGGGCTGATGTTTGAATGCAGCTCTCCGGATCAAAGTTGGTGATGATTCAGCACGCAGGAGGGCGACTGTAAATCTAGCTAAGTGCTTCCAAAACAGCAACCTCTTACTCCATTTCAGCAAGACAAAAGAGCTGATTATTGACTTCAGGAAAAGGAAACCAGAGGTCCCTGAGTCGATCCTCATTAGAGGATCAGAGATGGAGAAGGTCAGCAACTTTAAATTCTTCAGTATTATCATTTCAGAGGATTTGTCCAGGCCCAGCATGTACAGTAAGTGCAATTACAAAGTAGCACAACAGCACCTCTTCTTCCTTCGGAGTTTGCAAAGATTTGCCATGTCATCTAAAGCATTGACAAACTTCTATAGCTGGGTAGTAGAGTCTATATTGACTGGCTGCACCAATGCCCTACTGCATAGTGAAGCACTCCCCACCATTGAGCACATCTACATGAAATGCTGTTTGAAGAAAGCAGCATCCCTCATCAGGGACCCCACCTGTCTTGCTGCTGCCATCAGGAAGGAGGTACAGGAACTTCAGGACCCACACCACCAGCTTCAGGAACAGTTACTACCCCTCAACCATTAGGTTCAAGAACCAAAGGGAATAACTTCACTCAATTTAACTTGTCCATCATTGAAATGTTCCCACAACCAATGGACTCACTTTCAAGGGCTCTTAGTCTCATTCGCAAAATTAATTAATTAATTAATTCATTCATTCATTCATTAGTACATTTATTTATTTATTTATTTATTTGCTGTTTGTTATCTTTTGCACATTGGTTGAACACACAAGTTGATCAGTCTTTTATTGATTCTGTTATGATTATTACTCTATGGATATATTGAGTATGCCCACAAGAAAATGAATCTCATGTTTCATATGATTCATATACATATAACTTATATAATAAATTTACTTTGAACAAATAAGGTGGTGGCTGAGTTACCACTAAATTCATTTCTTTATTGTTTCTCTATACCTGTTGATAAATCATCGATTACTGGACCTGCATGTGGTAGGAATCACCTGTTCTATCCACAGCATCATTAACCATGGAGTTCAGATTGAATGTCTGGCCCAGCTTGTTTTGTGGATTTGGAACTTCCACTAGTCTAAAATCAGCTTGGCCAACCTTCTGAACAATTTGCATGGCCACAGCACAGCCTTGGACATAATGAACCTGTTAATAGATTGGTCATCAGAGATGTTAGGGTAAGATGTGGTAGAGCTAGAGACTCCATGTGCTGTGGACTTATTACTGATGACCCGCCTGAGTGATTAACCATGGCCATGACTACATTGCTCATAACATGGTATTACCAGTAATGGAAAAACAATTGATTATCTCAGTTGCAAATTGCAGGAAAAAGCATTCCTGGTTATTTTTAAATACATCCTGTGGTCTTTGGACAATGTTTTGATACATTGCAATCAGTTCTGATGCAATACTAAAAGTATCTTAGCAAAAAAATCAGTAGTGCTCATCAGTTAACAAGATAAACAACACATCATTTCAGTGTCGTCTTAGATCAGAAGAGTCATAGTGTCACACATTCTGCTTTAATTTGCACAGTGGAAATGTGAGTGACAAAAACTCTAACACCAGCCAACATGAACAATACTCAGAAGTGTCCAATCTAATTTTGCAAATGGATTTGCTTCACCTGCAGGTAATCTTCAATGTAATGTGCTATGGATAAATTCAAAATTTGATCACAAGGGGCTGTAAAGTGTCTTTGCTTTAATCCTCCCATCTGAATGAAAATTGGAGATACATTTAAATGGTAAAATCAATTGTAGAATAAGGCGGTATTACACGTCTACTATCTACAAAACAAAATTATATTCACAGTGGTTACTTGTTTTGCTGACAGGTCATCTGAAGCAAAGCTAATTGCACAAGATCATCTCTATGCCTGGACAGATGCTGAGGAATGTCCCACAGGATGAAATTGGCCCACTTTCCATTAGCAGAATCCTCAAAGGATTCCAGTTCCCTGGATTGACAATAGACTGTAGATTCACTGTAACCATAAACATGCTTTTCTTTGTCATCCAGCTACTACTTGCTTGTGAAATTCATGAGCACTGTAGTTCATTAGATTGAATATCAAAGCTCGGTTTCAGTATAATATTAAAATATGGTGAGGTTAAAGGTTATGTATGCTAAATGATGCTGCTTATTTTAAGGAATACACAGACACACACAAATGCAAATTCACATAGTCAAATTCTGTGGTTCAAAAGTCAGAGCTTATGCCAAAAGTTCTTTTTGTTTTGTTAACAATATATATTTTATAGACACAGATCTGGCTGGATCTGCTGCAGTTACCAGTGTTAGCAAAGACCAAGCAATTCATTAAATGCATTAAAATACAAGCAGAAAAATATTACTTTTTTTTAACTCTAATGTGAATCAGTAACACAAAAGATCACTGATGAGCCAGAGTAAAATCTTCACCATTCAGTTATCCAAAATGGACTAAGCCATCAGGAACTTAATTCAGTCTCAACGTGTAAATGATGAAGACTGAGAATTGTTAGTTTTTTTTCTCAAGTTACCAATTCCAAATTGATTTACAAAACAAGTAAAATAACCTTAATAAATCAAATAGATATTGTTATCAAAATAACAATAAATCTTGTACAGTCAACATGTATTTTTCACTGACTTAGATATTTACCATAGAACATTTCAAGCTTAAAATACTCAAAATTGAATATCCGTATCAGGAGTCAAATATGCATATGCTGAATGTTTATTCCCAATCAATTGAAGTTGCTCCCTGACCTGTTCACCATTCCCTCTGTGTGCCTTCCCCTCTGGCTGTGCCCTCTACAGGTTGGATTTCCTGTGGTTCTTGCAGTGACCTCACTTCCTGTGGACTTCTCGGCCAATCTTTAAATTTCTAATAGTGACCTGAACTTATTTGGTGTCTTTCACAGCCTCAGATCATCAAATGTGACTTTTCAGCTATGTGCAGCTCTATTGGCATTTGCCTTGAAGGACACATAATTTATTTGCAGACAGAAACTCACAAGCATTTGAAAATGTGCAGAAAACCTATTGGTGAGAGATAAATATAGACTGAGAGATAATCATTGATCAGAAATACAGGGATAACTCCCATGCTCTTCATAATTTCAAGTTACTTTGGAGGAAGGATAGAGTCACACTAAATTCTAAAAAAATCAGATCTCTGACAGTAGGGAAATATATTGCACTGAATAAAGTATCAACTAAGATTAGAACATAGAAATCTACAGCACATTACAGGCCCTTCAGGCCACAATGTTGTGCTGACCATGTAACCTACACTAGAAACTGCCTAGAGTTAGCCTACTATATAGCCCTCTATTTTTCTAACCTCCATGTACCTATCTAAGAGTCTTTCAAAAGACCCTAATGTATCTGCCTCTACCATCTTCACTGGCAGTGCATTCCACACACCCACAACTGTGTGGAAAAACTTTCCTCTGACATCCCCTTTGTACCTACTTCCAAGCACCCTGAATCTATGCTCACTTGTGTTAGCCACTTCAACCCTGGGAAAAAGCCTCTGGCTATCCACACAATCAATGCCTTTCATCATCTTATACAACTCTATCAGGTCATATCTCATCCTCCGTTGCTCCAGGGAGAAAAGACCAAATTCTCTCAACCTATTCTCATAAGGCATGCTCTACAATCCGAGCAACATCTCCTCTGCACTCTCTCTATAGTATCCACATCCTTCCTGTAGTGAGGTGACCAGAACTGAACACAGTACTCCAAGTGGAGTCTGACCAAGGTCTAACATTACCTCACAGCTCTTGAACTCAATCCCATGGTTGAAGAAGACCAACACATCATTCACCTTAACAACATTGTCAACCTGTGCAGCAGCTTTGAATGTCCTGTGGACATGGACCCCAAAATCTCACTGATCCTCCACATTGCCAAGAGTGTAACCATTAATATGATATTCTATCTTCAAATTTGTCCACCACATTTATCTGGGTTGAACTCAATCTGCCACTTCTCAGCCCACTTCTGCATCCTATCGATGTCGCGCTATAACCTCTGACAACACTCCAGACTATCCTCAACACCCCCAACTTTTGTGTCATCAGCAAACTTATTAACACACTCCTCAACATCCTCATCCAGGTCATTTATAAAAATCATAAAGAGAAGGGTCCTGGAACAGATCTCTGCAGGGCACCACTAATCACAGTCCTCCATGCAGAATACAACCCATCTATATCCACCCTTTGCCCTCTGTGGGCAAACTAATTCTGGATCCACAAAGTACTGGATCACGTCCTCATTACTTTCTGAATGAGTCTCGCATGGGGAACCTTATCAAATGCCTTACCGAAATCCATAGACACTACATCCGCTGCTCTACCTTCATCAATGAGATTTGTTACATTCTGAAAGAATTCAATCAGGTTCATCAGGCATGACCTGTACTTGACAAAGCCATGCTGACTATCCCTAATCAGATTATGTCTCTCCAAATGCTCATAAATCCTACCTCTCAGGATCTTCAACAACTTGGCCACCACTGAGGTAAGACTCACTAGTCTATAATTTCCTGGGTTATCTCTACTCCCTTTCTTGGACAAGGAAACAACATTTGCAACCCTCCAACACTCAGGTACTCCTCCTGTCCCCATTGATGATGCAAAGATCATCGCCAGAGGTTTAGCAATCTCCTCCCTCGCTTTCCATAGTAGCCTGGGGCATATCTCGTCCAGTTCCAGCTACTTATCTAACTTAATACCTTTCAAAAGCTCCAGCTCATAGTCTTCCTTAATAACTATACACGCAAGTGTTTCAGTCTGCTTTAAGTCATCCCCACAATTGCCAAGATCTTTTTCCATGGTGAATACTGAAGCAAAGTATTCATTGATTAACTTCGCTACCTCCTCCAGCTCCACGCACATTTCCACTCTTGCTCCTGATTGGTCCTCTTATTCTGCACATACTTGTAGAATGCCTTGGGGTTTTCTTTAATCCTGCTCGCCAAGGCCTTCTCATTGCCCCTTCTAGTTCTCCTAATTTCTTTCTTCAGCTCCTTCCTGTAACTTCCTAGAGCTCTAACAGTACCTAGCTTGTTGAACCTTTTGTAAGCTTTTCTTTTCTTCTTAACTAGATTTTATATACCCTTTGTACACCATGGTCCTTTTAGGGTTTTTTACCCTACCATCCTTTCCATGCCTCAATGGAACACACCTATACAGAACGCCATACAAATGTTTCCTGAACACTTGCCACATTTCTGCTGTGCATTTCCCTGAGAACATCTGCTCTCACTTTATGTTCCCCGGTTCCTGCCTAATAGCATCGTATTTCTGCCTACCCCAATTAAATGTTTTCCCAAATTGTCTGCTCCTGTTCCTCTCCAGCACTATGGAAAAGAGACAGTTGTAATCACTACCTCCAAAATGCTCTTCCCCAATAGATCTGACAGCTGACCAGGTTCATTTCCCAATACCAGATCAAGTTCAGCCTCTCCTCTAGTTGGCTTATCTACATATTGCATCAGGAAACCTTCCTGAACACACCTAACAAACACACGCCATCTAAACCCCTTGCTCTAAGGAGATACCAGTCAATATTAGGAAAGTTAAAATCACCCATCACAACAACCGTATTACTGTTGTACCTCTCCAGAATCTGCCTCCCTACCCACAATGCCTGTGTTACTATTAGAGGGTCTATATTAAAAAAAACGGTATAATTATTGCCCCCTTCCTGTTTCTGACTTCCACCCACAATGACTCGGTAGACAATACCACCATGACTTCGTCCTTTTCTGCAGCTGTGATACTATCCCTGATTAGCTATGCCATTCCCCCACCTCTTTTGACTCCCTCCCTGTCCTTTTTGAAACATCTGAAGTCTGGCACATTCAACAGCAATTACTGCCCCTGAGACATCCAAGTCTCTGTAATGGCCACAACATCATAGCTTCACGTATTGATCCCCACTCAGTTCAGCCACTTTGTTTATGATACTCCTTGCATTAAAATAGACACATCTCAAACCATCAGGCTAAGTGCATCTTTGCTCTATCACCTACCTATCCTTCTCCAGAAACTCCCTACAAACTGCCTCCGCTTGTGCACCAACCATCTCAACCTATCTCTTCACTTCAGTTCCCACCCCCCTGCAAATCTAGTTATTCCCTCCCCAATAGCATCAGCAAACCTCCCTCCCAGGATATTGGTTCCCCTCCAGTTCAGGTGCAACCTGTCCGACCTGTACAGGTCAACCCTTCCCCAGAAAAGGTTCCAATGATCCTAGAACTTGAAACACTGCCCCCTGCACCATCTCCTCAGCCATTCATTCACCTGTCACCTTCCCTAGCTCATTGCACTGGAAGTAATCCAAAGATTACCAACTTGGAGGTCCTGCTCTTCAGCCTTCTTCCTAACTCCCTAAACTTACTGCGCAGGACCTCTACCCCTCTCCAGCCTATGTCATTGGTACCAGTACATACCATGACCACTGGCTGCTCACTTTCCCTTTCAAGAATATTCTGCACCCACTCAGACACATCCTGGACCTTAGTCCCTTGTGACTATTGCTCCACCTGTCTCTTCTGAGGCCTGGAGCAGACCATAGCGCTATTGGTCTGACTGCTGCTGCCTTGCCCAAATAGGTCATCCGAAGTATCCAGCAGTATCCAAAAGGGTATACCTGTTGCTGAGGGGGATGGCCACAGGAGGACTCTGCAATGACGACTTTCTCCCTTTGCCTCCCTCGGTGTTCACCCATCTACTCCCCGAGTTCTGCTCTCTGGGTGTAACCAGCTGCTCAAGAGTCATATCTATCAACTGCACTGCCTCCCGGATTATCCTAAGCTCATCCAATCCCAGCTTCTTAATGCAATTTTTCACGAGCTAGAGTTGGCTGTACTTCCCGCAGGTGTCTTCAGGCGGACTATCAGGCTTCATGAATTCTCACATCTTACAGGAGGAGCATACCACTGCCATATCTGCCATCCTGCCTACACTGTACAATGGGCAACCAAAACCAAATCTTCTAGCCTGTGTCTTTAACCTCAGCCTCTTCTTGATGAAGCCTGATGCTCCTACTCTCACCGCTGGCCTAATCGCAACAACGGCTGCCCCGTTTGCTCCGACTGCACTTTTCTTTCATTCTCACGGCTCCCAAAGCTGATCGGGCCTCTGGAATGTCCAAAAACCCGCGAAGCTCTCCTTTTATACCAGCTGACCTGTGAGTAACCTCCCCCAAGTGCTAAGATTAGTGCATTCATTTTTCTGGGTTTTTTAAAAAATATGTAACTCTTCTTAAGCTCCATAAATGCCAGTGGAAAGCTGTTTATTCTTTTGGCAGCAATCTGTAAATCCACACTTACTGCTAGGACATTTTAGGTGGTATTGATGGAGTGTATGCACTGTCCTGCTGAATGATCTTGACCTGAAACTCCAGCCTCCACAACTGCTGCCTGACATGCTGAGTTCTTCTAGTAGCTTTTTCTAATCTCCAGATCCCAGCGTTTGCAATCTCTTGTGACACTGAATTTTTAAGTTTTGGGTTTTTTTTCCTCTATTGGCTCCATTAATATAGCTTTACAAACCAAGATAGCAGCACGACTGGTCATAGTGGCTTCTACTGGGTCAACAAAAGGTGTTACCGTTCTATTTAAACGTACTTCTAATGATCACAAGACCCTGCTATACCTTAAGAACTGGTGGAGATAATGAAGGAGCTCTGCAACGTGCTGCTGCCTGAGTCGATGCTGGCTTACAGTCGAAGAATGAGTGGCCATCATGGTCACTTTTCTCATGATCACAAGGCCCCTTTTGGACATTGTTAATCTGGTACGCCGCAAGCTCAATTCACTGATTTATTAGATGTGATGAGGGATGGATGGAGGGGGTCTAGCGAGGACTAGGCCTGAAACCACGGAGTTGCCTGTTTGCAGCCGCCCGGAGTGAGAGGATGAAGTTGTTGTGCTTCATTGGGGATGTCCAGAATGGAGTCGGAGCTGCCCTTTCAGGGTTTCACTCGGCAGAAGACAAATTCTGTAGTGGCCATCTGCAGGTTTTTTTTTTAACCAGCACTCAATGGACTCGAGCCTTAAGCTGCGCAGTTGCTTGCTTTTCAGCCGTCGAAGGAGGTGTTGTCGGAGCCGTCGTGCTCTACCCGGGGCGACGTAGCGCAGTTATGGTGACTGAAGATTGAAGATTTAAAATGGACTGAGAGGTCTGGATGCTCTGGTTGTGTTTTGTATATGTAAGGACTGGGCCTTAAAGCCATGGATTTGCCTAGTGGGAGTTGGGTGTCGGGGCTAGGACTGGGCCTTATATCTATGGTCTCACCTAGCGGGCATCAGGGACCAGTCAACAGATGATATCAGTGAGCTGGGATGTCTGTACTGTATACATACATATTCTGTGTTGTTGTATGTTTACGGATATCCTACATGGGCCTGTTGACTTGTTTGTGCGAGGACTGGGTTTCAAGTCACGAGGTGGGGACATAGGTGGTCTCAGGACTCTTATTACGTGATTGTGATCTTGAGTGTGCTTACTGTGTGTGACTGTTGGTAATGTATCTTTGCACCTTGACCTCGTAGTAACACTCTCATTTGGCTGCATTTATTTATGGTTAAATGATAATTAAACTTGAATTGAATATTGTTTTATTAGAGAAAACAGCAGAATAAAATTTGAGTGACTGAGAAAAATGAAAATGTCCATAATTATCATTAATTTACTACTTTCTTTTCCAAAGCCTTTTAACATATTGTCTCCCAGAACTTTTCCCATCTTACCAACAGATCCAGTGTTGATCCTCTCCCATTGGGTTTACAGCCATGCCAAACATCAAAACATTAATGATCAAAATCAAACATAGCATTCATTGACTTTAAATATGGTCAATTAGCCCTCTCATTTATTTATTCAGCACCTGGTGGATTTCTGAGTTTATTGTTTATTGTAAGCAAGGAAAAGATGAGCATAATTTTGGTCTCTTCTGTCCATAACCAGTGGTTCAGTAGATCAGGCAGGAAACTGGAGTAGAGACCAAGATCAAAGTAGCTCTTATTTTATTGAGTGGTGGAGCAGGTTCAGAAGTTTGTGTGTTCTTATTTATTTTTGCCCTAACCATCACAGTTTTCACCCACTGTATTTCATGTATTTGCTCCTTTCATCGTTCTAATATTCTTTGCTCTGGTTTTAATGTCACAAATGGCGCCTTCATTCTCCAGAGAACAGTTCCCCCGTTCACTTTGTTCTGTGTCATTGTACCACGTGGTAAGTCATCCTCAGAGACTCCATCCCCCTTGACCACCCCTCCACCTTCTCTGGATTTACAGGTTATATTACCTTCCCCGGGGTCTCTCTCCAGAAAAAGATAAATTCTACAAAAATGTGCATTTTCAATGTTGGAAATGCCTTGCAGACATGTGCCATGAAAATTTCAGTTTTTAAGTTGTGCTGATTCAGAGATCTATGATTGAAAAGACACCAGCTCCCAGTCTACAGTCCAGAATTTTATAAATTTTGTTTATGAGTGATAGCAAAGCTTGTACAACTTTATTATATTTTGGTGACAATCAGTCCCCTGAGTGGAAAATTACTGAGAATAATTGTTCTCAGGGAGCTATTTTTAGAATAACTCAAATCTTCTAGTTTATATATGAAACATCAAAACATGCTAAAAAGAGATGAAAAAATCTGTTCTTCCCACGATAGCTTAGAAAGCAGTAATGTTTATATTGTCCTCTGTTCCCACAAAAAAAGCTTCCAAAGATTAAAAAAAAAGTCAAATATAGTCTCATGAATTTTGCTTTCTGCCTTGTGAACTTTCTCAGGTACAGAGGTGCAGGTGATATCCTCATTGGGGTTTGAACCTGAGCAGTTTGTCAGTACTGAGTACAATCCACTTTAGTAGGACCCAGAAGTATAAAATCAGGAGCCTCTATCACTTGAGTTGATCCTTTGGGCAGGAATTTAACTTCAATTGCATCTTCTAAATGTATAATACATGTACGTGCTGTACTAACATCAGAAATGTGGTTCAATTGAAGTTAGATGCTATTATGTAGAACTTTCTGTTCAAGCGAGATAGAACAACCTATCTACTCCTATGTTTATCATTGAGTCAAAATATATCACAGCACAGACGCAGACCCTCAAGCCAGTCTAACCTATGCTGATCTGATCATCAGCCCAGCCCCATCTACCTGCATCCAGACTATAGCCCTCCAAACCCCTCTCCAAACTTCTCTTAAATATTACAATTGAGCCCACATCTATCACAGCCACAGGCAGCTCATTTCGCACTTGCACCACCAAGCAGTTGAGAAGTACCTCTCTGATTTATATTTAGTATTTAATCTTTCACCCTAAACCCACAACCTCAAGTTCAGGATTCACCCACCCCAAAGAGAAACTTCCTGCATGTGTTCACCCTATCTATACCCCTCATAATTCTATATGCTTCTATGAGATCTCTTCTCATTCTCCCACACTCCAAGAAATAATGCCCTAAACTATACAACCTTTTCCTGTAACTCAAGTCCTAACAACGTCCTTGTAAATTTTCTCTGCACACTTTCAAACCTATTGATAATCTTTCCTGTAGCTAGGTGACCAAAGCTGCACACAATACTCCAAATTTGGCCTCACCAATATCTTGTACAACTTCAACATAACATCCCAATTCCTATACTCTGATTTATTAAGGGCATGGTGCCAAAAGCTCTCTTGCGACCCTACCTACCTGTGACGCCACAGCCAAAGAAGTATGGATCTGTATTCCTAGATCTCTTTATTCTACCACATACCTTAGTACCCTTTGTACCCTACAATTCACTGCGTAAATCCTACCCTGATTTGTTCTGCCAAAGTGCAAACCTCACAAATGTCTGCATTAAATTCTACCTGCCATTTTGCAGCTCATTTTCCCAGATGGTCGAGATCACTGTGCAAGCTTTGATTGCCTTCCTGGCTATTCACGGGGTCCTTAACTTCAGTTTCATCTGCAAATTTGCTTATCAGGTTTACCACATTAGCATCTAAATCATTAATATACTGTAGATGATAAACAACAACAGACCCAGCACCAATTTCTGCAGAACACCACTTGTTACAGACCTCCAATCAGAGAGACAACCATCTGCTACCACTCTCATGCCTTCTCTATTAAGCCAATGCTGAACATAATTGACATCTTCATCCTGAGTGCCAAGTGACTTAACCTTCCAGACCAGCCTCCCTTGCAGGACTTTATCCTTGGAAGTTTCTCCAACCTTTTTGATGTAAAGACCCAGGCTACGTCCACACTAGACTGAATAATTTTGAAAATGCCGGTTTCGCGTAAAAATGACGGGTGTCCACACAAGGCGTTTTAAAAAATACCTCTGTCGACATTAAAACGGATATTTGGGTGAATCTCCTCCTACTGGGCATGCGCAGGACACACAGAAAACAGGCAAAGAGGAAACGGTATAGCGTTTGTCTAGTTACAGAGTAGAGAAACTTAAAAGGAAATTGCCAAACGAAAGACTTGGTGCACGTTTGTCCAGAAACGTTTCCTACAGCCATAGTCTCTTCACCGATGAAAGGGATGACAGCTACAACTAAATGCAATAAGGCTTGTTACTGGACAAAAGTGAAATTTGCTGCTACCTCATTTGTTTGCCTTTACTTTTGCCATGTCTTTGTGTATTATTTTGCTGTATTTAACATGTGCAATAAAACGAGTTACTGGGCAAAAGTGACAATTGCATCTATTGAATGTTTGCACAAGCAATACATTAATGAAGCACCTTGTTTAATGTCTAAAACATGCCTGTATCAGTGTTATCTTATATTTCCATACAATGTTACATGAGGCTGTTACACATCTATTGTCAGATAGTGTTGTGGTGCTGGAGGTTGCGTTCAAGAAAACAATGAAATGCCGCACTGTCGCCACCATTTGTTGCGGCACGTCATGACAGTGGTTTTATAAATAGCCGGTTACCCCGTACACACTACGCCAGACATTAGGCGTTTTGAAATTTATTCATTCTGGAGAGCGTTTCTGAAAATCTCCGTTTTCGGGGGAGGAAAACGCCGTTTCAATGTGGACAGAGGGTCAAAACGAAGAGAAAAAGCTTTGGTGATGGATTTATCTGGTCTAGTGTGGACATAGTCCCAGTCTTCCAGGAACTTCCCATAAATTAAAGGTTTGAAAATCAGGTGTTAATCTATTCGTGCTTCTCTAGCTCTTTAAGAAGGCTCTATAGTAGGCAGAAATAATCTCCTGGATATGATTGGTTAAATGGAGAAAAAACACAGGAAAAATGTAATTATTTAAAACCTAATGACCAAGAACCCTGGATTGGGGCCTTTTGTTATTGCAAATAATACAAAATGGATAATATGCAAAATGGAGGACTACGTAGAAGGCAAGGGTTAAATTGACTTTAAAGCAGATTAAAAGGTCAGCACAACATTGTGGATCAAAGGGCCTGTGCTAGGTTCTATGTTCAAGTGCAGTATGAATCATTAAACTGGGTACCATGAATTAAAGAAGGCTATTTTTTTTCACAGAGGCTAACAACACAAGTGTCCCATGAGGAGAGATCAATGAAAACACAAAGTATGACTACACTTTATGTAATAAACTACAAAGGCCAATCAGGTAGCTGAGCAAGTATCTCTGACACTAGACATGAGGATAAAGTGCAAGGGTGTCAGCACATTATTGTCTGTACTCTTGCACTCTTGGACTCTATTCTGCGTTCAGCTGCTGTTCCCCCTGTACCAACTCAATACATGGTTTTAATGAAATAATCTGTATGGCTGACATGCAAAGTCAGTACATTGACTATAATAAACCAATTTATCTATTTACCAATTACAGCTCTAGTCCAAGGAGTTGTTCCAGTCAGTACAAAGTGCATCAGCCTAGATTGAATATCTGAGGATATTTCCTGCAAATTCATGAGGCTCATTTGTGGGTCTATGAACTGAGTAGAGTTTACACCTTGTCCCTATGACTTCATGGGCTTCTTCTGGGTGCTTTGTTTTCCTCTGTGCTGCAGATATACTGGCTACTATAATTGCCTACTATAATTTATCTCCAGTGGGTGGATGGCTGGAGATTCTGGTGGAGATGGTGAACGAGAATAGGTCACATCGAATAAGAGAATGTGATCGCACTGAGCGCTAACATAAACTCAATGGATTAAATGGCCTCTTCTGTGTCATATATGAATGTAGAATCTAGAACAATACTGAACAGAAACAGGCTTTTTGCTGCACAATGTCTGTGCTGATCGTGATTCCTGCTCATGGTTCGCATCCTTTCATTCTCTTCCTGTTTGCATGCCTGCCTAGGTACCTCTTAAACATTGCCGTCATTTCTGTTTCTTCTACCCCACCTAGCCACATGTTCCAGGCACTTCCCATTGTCCATAAAACTCTTGACTCATAAATCTCCCTTGAACATTTCCCCTTTCATTGAATGTGCTACCCTCTCGTATCTGACTTTTCCGCCCTGGGCAAAGAGTCCTATCCATACTATCTGTGACACCCATAAGGCAAATGAGATATGAAAATGGGATTTCAACGCAGTTTAAATTAGTTGTAAAGCTATTGATAGTGTAGCCCCCCGGTAAGCCTCAGGCTCGCTCAGCTCGCTTTCGTCTAGGGGGAGCAGCCTTCGGCCTCGCCAAACTGGGTAATCAAGTTTGTGTGGATGCTGTGTGATGTACCCCACCACGCCAAATAACAGACAATACACCATATGCGATTAAATGATTACACTTAACAGATCTTACTGGAAATATGTAATTAATAGAGATATAAAAGGAAAGTAAAAGGCGCCAAACTTATTAAAGTTCAACCACTTTGTGCACAACCATTGGAGCTCAATTAATGGAGTCCTATTTCCACCATTTGATCTCCTCCGACCTCCTTGACCCGCCGCCTGGAACCAACCACGGAGGTCGACCAGAGCACGTCCAGCACGTCCTTCCTCTTCAGTTCTCCTTCCAAAAAGCCCTGGGCTTCAGGCTGCCTCTTGGGTCCAATCCTCGCCCAGTTTACAGTATCTGTCTCATCGCGTCTCCTCTCTCTGTCCCCATCGCGCCTTCTGCCCAAAGCCCGCGAAAACAATAGCTTACAAACACACAAGAAAGAATAACATCTATCCCAATCGGTTAGCAAATGAATACAGTTCCCGTTAGCAGTAATTATAACCCAAACAAGCCGCTACCGTTAACTCAGCGGTTAACATTACAGAGAAGCCATTTTATTATAACATAACAAAGAAGCCATTTTATTAGCCTTAGCAAACAACATGAAAGAAGAAACCCCTTACAATAGTATTTGTCTAATGTGTAACCTGGAATCTCCAAAAAGCTGTAAAGTTAAAAGTCCTAGTCATCTAAATTGTAAATTTCAATCTCAGCCTCGCATTAAGGACACAAGCATTGGCAGAAGCTCAGGTTTTATGGTAACTAAATCTGATGCATTAATGAGGAGCCACGAGTGTAATTACTGGTGTAACTGACATGCCTATGAGAAAACAATAAATCCAGCCTCTCTTCTTAGAAATTTACACCTGACTGTATACTGAGCATATAGGAGGGAGATTGAAAATGTGACTGAGTGGTGCCACGGCAACAACCTCTTATTCAATATCAGCAAGAGCAAAGAGCTGATTATTGACTTCAGCAGGACAAAGCCAAAGGTCCATGAGCCAATCCTCTTTGAGGGATCAGAGATGGAGAGGGTCAGCAACTTTAAATTCCTTGGTATTATCACTTCAGACCTCCAAGAGGAGCACAAACCTATCATTGAGTTTGGAGGCTTGCATGCCTCAATGACCCAGAGAGCTATGTTGGCTAGAGTCAGGGCTTTATACTTTGGCTCTTGGTATGGTCACCCATGCCAAACAAGTCAAATGATTTCAGCTGCAGGTTCTCCAGGTCCAGGGCTTCATCTCAGGTCTATCAACTCTGACAGGTAAAACAACATTATTAGGGGAAAAGCAATGAAGAATCCTTCTGCATCTGAGTGTGCCAGTATTCCTGAGCCTCCATCTGGGGCTTGCATTACTGACATTAGTGAAAACTGAGAGAAAGTTTTTGGCATGATGAGGGAAACTATGAACAGAGATGGAGGACCTTCATTGCTGCCCTAAACGCTTGAGGTGTGATGGGCAGTAAGTAAGCAAGTTTCATTTCAAAGAGTCTGTCCTGGACCCAGCATGTATGTGCCATTATGACAAAAGCACAGCAGTGCCTCCACTTTCTTAGAAACTTGCAAAGATTTGGCTTGATGTCTAAAATTTTGACAAATTTGCATTATCAATGGGGACGGGAGAGGTTCTGGAGGATTGGAGGGTTGCGAATGTTGTTCCTTTATTCAAGAAAGGGAGTAGAGATAGCCCAGGAAATTATAGACCAGTGAGTCTTACCTCAGTGGTTGGTAAGTTGATGGAAAAGATCCTGAGAGGCAGGATTTATGAACACTTGGAGAAGCATAATATGATTAGGAATAGTCAGCATGGCTTTGTCAAAGGCAGTTCGTCCCTTACGAGTCTGACTGAATTTTTTGAGGATGTGACTAAGCACATTGATGAAGGAAGAGTAGTAGATGTAGTGTATATGGATTTCATCAAGGCATTTGATAAGGTACACCATGCAAGGCTTATTGAGGAAGTAAAGAGGCATGGGATCCAAGGGGACATTGCTTTGTGGATCCAGAACTGGCTTGCCCACAGAAGGCAAAAACAGGTTGCAGACAGGTCATATTCTGCCTGGAGTTCGGTGACCAGTGGTGTGCCTCAGGGATCTGTTCTGGGACCCTTACTCTTTGTGATTTTTATAAATGACCTGGATGAGGAAGTGGAGGGTTGGGTTAGTAAGTTTGCTGATGACACAAAGGTTGGAGGTGTTGTGGATAGTGTGGAGGGCTGTCAGAAGTTACAGTGGGACATTGATAGAAACATAGAAACATAGAAAATAGATGCAGGAGTAGGCCATTCAGCCCTTCCAGCCTGCACCGCCATTTATTATGATCATGGCTGATCATCCAACTCAGAACCCCGCCCCAGCCTTCCCTCCATACCCCCTGATCCCCGTAGCCACAAGGGCCATATCTAACTCCCTCTTAAATATAGCCAATGAACTGGCCTCAACTGTTTCCTGTGGCAGAGAATTCCACAGATTCACCACTCTCTGTGTGAAGAAGTTTTTCCTAATCTCGGTCCTAAAAGACTTCCCCTTTATCCTCAAACTGTGACCCCTTGTTCTGGATGCAAAACTGGGCTGAGAAGTGGCAAATGGAGTTCAACCCAGATAAGTGTGAAGTGACTCATTTTGGTAAGTCAAATATGATGGCAGAATATAGTATTAATGGTAAAGGCTCTTGGCAGTGTGGAGGATCAGAGGGATCTTGTGGACCAAGTCCATAGGATGCTCAAAGCAGCTGTGTAGGTTGACTCTGTGGTTAAGAAGGCGTATGGTGTATTGGTCTTCACCAATCATGGAATTGAATTTAAGAGCCAAGAGGTAATGTTGCAGCTATATAGGACCCTGCTCAGACCCCACTTGGAGTACTGTGCTCAGTTCAAGTCACCTCATGACAGGAAGGATGTGGAAAATATAGAAAGGGTGCACAGGAGATTTACAAGGATGTTGCCTGGATTGGGGAGCATGCCTTATGAGAATAGGTTGAGTGAACTCAGCCTCTTCTCCTTGGAGCGACAGAGGATGACAGGTGACCTGATAGAGGTGTATAAGATGATGAGAGGCATTGACCGTGTGGATAGCCAGAGGTTTCTTCCCAGGGCTGAAATGGCTGCCACAAGAGGACACATGTTTAAGGTGCTGGAGAGTAGGTACAGAGGAGATATCAGGGGTAAGTTGTTTACTCAGAGAGTGGTGAGTGTGTGGAATGGGCTGCTGGCAACTCTGGTGGAGGCGGATACAATAGGGTCTTTAAAGAGACATTTAGATAGGTACATGGAGCTTAGAAAAGTAGAGGGCTATAGGTAAGCCCAGTAAGGTAGCGACATGTTCGGCACAACTCTGTGGGCCGAAGGGCCTGTATTGTGTTGTAGGTTTTCTATGTTTCTATGTGTGGTGTTGAGTATATTGACTGACTGCATCACAGCCTGGTATGGAAGCACTAATGCCCTTGAACAGAAATTTCTACAAAAAGTAATGGATACAGCCCATGCCATCCCAGGTAGAGCCCTCCTCACTATTGAGCACATCTACACCGAGCATTGTCGCAGGAAAGCAGCATCCATCATCATGAACCTCCACCATCATTTTCTTTTGTTGTGGCTGCCATCAGGAAGAAGGCACAGGAGCCTCAGGACTCACACCACCAGGTTCCGCAACAGTTCTTACCCCAGAACCATCAGGAAGAAGGCACAGGAGCCTCAGGACTCACACCACCAGGTTACGGAACAGTTCTTACCCCAGAACCATCAGGTTCTTGAATGAGAAGATAACTTCACTCAGTTTTATTTGCCCCACAGTCCATGGTCTCACTTTCAAGGACTCTTCATCTCATGTTATTGATATTTCTTGCTTATTTATTTATTTTTGCTCTTTCTTTTTTATATTTTGCATTTTCACAGCTTGTTGTCTTTTCACACTGGTTGAACACCATGTGGGCGTGGTCTTCCGTTGATACTATTATGGATTACTGTGTATGCCTGCATGAAAATGAATCTCAGGGTTGTATATGGTGACATATATGTACTTTGATAAGAAATTTACTTTGAACTTTGAACTTGTGAACATGAAAACATAAATCCTGTATCACAAAGAGTTACTCTCAGAGAATAACAATGATCATAGAAACAAGGAGAGGGAAGTTTTGTATAAGCACTGGAACTGGACATTGCAGATTGCCGTGGGGTTATAGAGCATAGTTACAAGCCCTGTGGCACAACATATCCACGCAGACCACAGTGCTCACCCAGCTTGTCCCACTTTTCTTTGTTTGCTCCATACGCCTCTGATCCCTACTCTCCATGTACCTATCCAAGTGCTCCTTAAATGATGCTATTGTACCTGCAAGCACTTCCTCTGGCAGCTCTTTCCAAATACTCATAGCCTCAGCATGTAAAATTTGCCCATCTTTCTCCTCTCTCCCGAGGTCTAAGCCCCCTAGCTTTGGATTACTGGGAAAAAGACTGTTGTCATCCAAATTATCTATGCATGTCATAATTTTAAACATTCCTATAAGGTCATCCCTCATTTTCCTATGTTCCAAGGAATAAAGACTTAGCCTGGCAACCTTTCCTGTTTGTGGCAATATCCATAGTGTAATTTAAGAAAGAACTAAATATAGTATTCAGTGAAGATTGTGGTCATTCTGATCTAGATAAGAGTTCTGAATGATAAGTACTGTGCGAGCTAATTGATTCTGTTGAGCTGATGCCCTCTAGTGATCTTCCACTGAAGGAAACAAAACAAAATCTGAAATCTTTCCCTCAGAGTCTGTGCTGGCTGAGGAGACTAATATTGGACCCACAGACACTGCTACAGGCAGAGCAAGAAATATTTGATAAGGTGGGTCAGTGGGTAGTTTTGAAGGAGCTTTCATGTACTCCTGAAATACAGTCTGAAAGTTGCAAATAATGCCCAGACTGTTCTTTCTCCATTTTCCACAGACAATGGTCCAGGGAATCAAATGTCAGAGAGACTGCTAAACTTCTTCAAGTGGTTTTGAAAAATTTCTTGAATCTTTTCTTCTCTAAACATGCATAATCTCCTCCAATGACAGGACTCAGAGTCGAAAGCTTGTATCAGAAGTTTTGAAGTTCTCCAAATTAGACAACTCTATCTTTACTTCTCTATCAGAGAAGATTATTTCTGCCTGCCACTGTTTTAGTTCAGTTTTTCTTTTTTTTTTCCTTTTTCACTCTGACCTGCTGGAAATGATCCACAGCATTACATTAGCAAACATTTCAGATATAAAAGCTTAATTTAATCTTTCCCTTATCTGCCACATTAGGTCATCTGGTCTCACACCTTCAGAGGTATTCTCTTTGTTCCACCCATTGTCTCTCTACCACTTCTCTGTTCCTTAAATGTTTTCTCTCTTTCATAGCTTGATGAATGGTCCTGAACTTGAAAGGTTAACTGTTTCTCCTTCTACATATGCTGGCTGGTTTGCTGAGTATTTTCACCATGGTTCTATTTCAGAATTCTAACATTTGCAGTTCTTTGACTTTTCTTTTCTTCTTTTATTCTCAGAACACACACACACACACACGCACTATTGACGCACAGAGTTAGAGCAGCACAGAGGAAAAGCAGATAAAAAGGAGAATGAAGAGAAAAATTACATCATTGGTGAATCGGTGTGCCAGAAGCTGCTGATTCTGTGGCTGTAAATGCAGTCGTCAAGGAGCAATTCCTGATCAGAACAAAGTTGGGGGGTGGGGGTGGAATAGGTCGATAAATGACAATTGAAGTTGTGGAGTGCCTTCATTTTTGCTTCTTACTATCTTTCTCTCTGAATGGAAAATCCTACAAAAAGTAGCGGATATCGGAGGGCTTTTCTATCACAGGTAAAGCCCTCCCCACCATTGAGCCCATCTACATGAAACGTTGTCACAGGAAAGCAGCATCCATCATCAGGGACCACCCCACACAGGACATGCTCTCTTCTTGCTGCTACTATCAGGAAGAAGGAATAAGTGTCCTCGTTGTCCACGGGAATGGTACCGGAGGATTGGAGGGAGGCGAATGTTGTTCCCTTGTTCAAAAAAGGTAGTAGGGATAGACCGGGTAATTATAGACCAGTGAGCCTTACGTCTGTGGTGGGAAAGCTGTTGGAAAAGATTCTTAGAGATAGGATCTATAGGCATTTAGAGAATCATGGTCTGATCAGGGACAATCAGCATGGCTTTGTGAAGGGCAGATCGTGTCTAACAGGCCTGATAGAGTTCTTTGAGGAGGTGACCAGGCATATAGATGAGGGTAGTGCAGTGGATGTGACCTATATGGATTTTAGTAAGGCATTTGACAAGGTTCCACACGGTAGGCTTATTCAGAAAGTTAGAAGGCATGGGATCCAGGGAAGTTTGGCCAGGTGGATTCAGAATTGGCTTGCCTGCAGAAGGCAGAGGGTGGTGGTGGAAGGAGTACATTCAGATTGGAAGATTGTGACTAGTGGTGTCCCACAAGGATCTGTTCTGGGACCTCTACTTTTCGTGATTTTTATTAACGACCTGGATGTGGGGGTAGAAAGGTGGGTTGGCAAGTTTGCAGATGACACAAAGGTTGGTGGTGTTGTAGATAGTGTAGAGGATTGTCAGAGATTGCAGAGAGACATTGATAGGATGCAGAAGTGGGCTGAGAAGTGGCAGATGGAGTTCAATCCGGAGAAGTGTGAGGTGGTACACTTTGGAAGGACAAACTCCAAGGCAGAGTACAAAGTAAATGGCAGGATACTTGGTAGTGTGGAGGAGCAGAGGGATCTCGGGGTACATGTCCACAGATCCCTGAAAGTTGCCTCATAGGTGGATAGGGTAGTTAAGAAAGCTTATGGGGTGTTAGCTTTCATAAGTCGAGGGATAGAGTTTAAGAGTCGCGATGTAATGATGCAGCTCTATAAAACTCTGGTTAGGCCACACTTGGATATTGTGTCCAGTTCTGGTCACCTCACTATAGGAAGGATGTGGAAGCATTGGAAAGGGTACAGAGGAGATTTACCAGGATGCTACCTGGTTTAGAAAGTATGCATTATGATCAGAGATTAAGGGAGCTAGGGCTTTACTCTTTGGAGAGAAGGAGGATGAGAGGAGACATGATAGAGGTGTACAAGATAATAAGAGGAATAGATAGAGTGGATAGCCAGCACCTCTTCCCCAGGACACCACTGCTCAATACAAGAGGACATGGCTTTAAGGTAAGGGGTGGGAAGTTCAAGGGGGATATTAGAGGAAGGTTTTTTTTACTCAGAGAGTGGTTGGTGCATGGAATGCACTGCCTGAATCAGTGGTGGAGGCAGATACACTAGTGAAGTTTAAGAGACTACTAGACAGGAATCTAAGGTGGGGGCTTATATGGGAAGCAGGGTTTGAGGGTCGGCACAACATTGTGGGCCGAAGGGCCTGTACTGTGCTGTACTATTCTATGTTCTATGTTCTAAGAGCATCAGGACTCCCACCACCAGGTTTAGGAACAGTTAACCCCTCAGCCATCAGGCTCTTGAACCGAAGGGAATAACTTCACTGAACTTCACTTGCCCCATCATTGAAACATTCCCACAATCAATGGACTCACTTTCAAGGACACTTCATCTCATGTTCTCAATATTTGTTGCTTATTTATTAATATTATTGTTTCTTCTTTTTGCATTTGCGGTTTGTTGTCTTCTGCAGTCTGGTTGAAAGTGCTAGTTTGGCGGCAGTTCATTGATTCTGTTGTAATTACTGTTACAAGAAAATGAATCTGAGGGTTGTATATGGTGACATATATGTACTTTGATAATAAAATTTACTTTCAATTTTGAACATTGAACTTTGTCACATTGTTGGGAAACTGGTGGACAGTCATATGTGTTGAGATAGAGGCAGCCAAGAATCGTGGCCCTCTTCAAATGGAAGACCTCAATCTTCATCTTGCTGAACTAGGTTGTCAGTGGTGTGATGGAAAATTGTTGTATCCTGCTCTCTTGTATTGTAATATCTCCTATAGCAAATTGAAATTATTTTCAGAATAATTGGAGGCAAACAGTTGCAAGCAAAATGAGGAGCAGACTGCATATTTAGTCCCTGTGAGTTCGGAAAATCTTTAAACTTCAACACTCTCCAGCAGGGTGAGCTGTTGAGCTGTCCATCTGAAGGATTCTTTCATTCATTGAAAGAAACAGCATAGAACGGGCTCTTTTTGCCCTCCGAGCTGTGCTGCCCACCGATTTAACTCCCAGCCTAATCACCGGACAATTTACAACGACCATTTAACCTACTAACCAGTACATCACTGGAATGCAGGGGAAACTGGAGCACCCAGAGAAAACCCACATACACATGGGAAGAAAATACAAATATTTTTACAGAGGACATTGAAATTGAACTCTAAATTCCTACACCCCAAGTTGTGCTAACTGCTACACTACAGTGGCGGCAAGATACATTTGGTTGAAAAGCAACTTATACCCTTATTCCCCTGTAAGGAATTACCCATCAGTATCAGGAGCTTGGAGGAAAATTGACCTCTCTGTATAAGTTCACCACTTATCCCAGACTTGATATCCAAAAACTCAGAGTGGTACAAATTACTTTTGAAACACTAGACAAGAAATACTTTTCCATTGTAGATGGTGTGTAACAGAGTGCAGCAATGATCATCTTGACTATTGACCTGTCAAAAATTCAGCAGCGAAATTCAACAGTAGTAGATACATTGAACTTCTTGTCCTTTGCACACTTTAACATTCCAGGACAAATAAGAAATAAAATCTCAGGTGAAATAGGTAAGACCGTCCAGGGATTTGTTAGACAGGAAGGGCCAACGATCCTGGATTGGGTGTGTTGAGATTTGAAGAATCAAGACCCCCTGTTATGAGGCTAAATCGTGTGAGTGAGGTGTCTCAGGTGATAGGTGGATAGTACATCATCTTAGAAACAGGGACTTTTTTTTCGTTTTTTGTATTTCAAAATAGAAGTTTCATGAAAAATATACAAGTGCAAAAAGACATTGCATGGCTCTGTCTCCATAGTAGTTTCATGCAGTACTTGTTCAATACATTGATAGCATTGACACATCTGTGCGCAGATCATCATTGCCACTCATATGGCATCCTGGGCTGATACAAACCTTAAGTTTTAACCCAGACTTGGCTCCCCAATGCTCCTTCTTAGCTCCTTAAATACCACCAGACTAGACATGCCCGGGCATCATCCCTGATGAAGACGGCATATACCAGCTAGAAACCCAATTGGCAAACCAATAAACCAATTGGAATTGGTCTATCCTCTGTCATTGTACTGGACTGTAAATACCTTAAACCATATTTTATGATGTTGTTTACAATGCTGTTTACATTGTAAATACATGCTGCTATTTATATATTTCATAGCCATAGTTTAACCTCTAAATTTTATTTATACAATTCTTTATTCTTTAAAATCGTTGAATGTTGAACATCATGGCAACACGCCATAGCAAATTCCTAAATAATGTAAATATATATGGTGAATAAAGATGTTCTTTGATCATGGATCCTTGGTATAAATCCATCTTCATGAACTCTCCTCATCCTCTATAAATTTAATTTTCCAAAACAGTTTCTATAAACATGACCCAACCCAGTCAGTTTTCAGATGTTGTTACTAGATGTTCTCGAACTTAACTTGGTTCATGAACCGTTGACTTGCAATATAAAACCTATCCTAGGACACCCATATCGTTTTCAGGCTTCAAATAATTGTAGATTCAAATAGTAGTTGCACTTAGCTCAATAGAAAGTTTGTATTGATAGAAAGTTTGCAATCTCTGTATCAAATGAAATTTTCTGAATAT
Organism: Mobula birostris; assembly: GCF_030028105.1. Classification (NCBI taxonomy): domain Eukaryota; kingdom Metazoa; phylum Chordata; class Chondrichthyes; order Myliobatiformes; family Myliobatidae; genus Mobula; species Mobula birostris. The sequence continues at coordinate 105,274,752 of NC_092372.1, forward strand.
TTCAGTGAAAGTATTATATTGTACATTGGAATTGCAATTTAATATATATGGTACAAATTCTAAAAGGTGTTCTGTTGTTTATAAAACATTCTTTTGTGGGGCTGTGCAGCTCCCTGTGTCTTTCTGTGAATTGGCCTCAGGCAGAGAAACCAGAGCCTTAGCACCAAATTGCTTGGATTGCCTTCTGTCTTCTCAATCATTCTAAGTGTCTGATCATTGGAGATGGGTGGGAACAGTGGAAAGATACTTAGACAATATTTTAATTTAAAAATTATTTCAAACAAATTTTTAAAATTTTAGTAATGTGTTGACTACATTTCAATCAATCAAAATGATTTTAATGAAGGAGCCAACGCTCCAGTTGGCTTCATTTATCTCTTTAGTGAAGGTTGGTTACTCCATCCAAATTAAGGGGGCCAGTTAGATGCACCGACTATGGTTGAATAAAGCTGAGAGGACAAAAACAAAGTGTGTCCTTGGTTCAGTATGTGACAAAAGTACGCATCCATGTGCTGGGACTACTGGCAGGTTAGGTAATCAGAGATGCAGCCTACTGACCTCGAATATGTTTGTATTTTAGTGTTGTAGTACACTAGCCCTCACAATGTGGTCATAATAAACAAGGCCCCAATGAGACAAATTTTTGCTAGAGTTATCCAGTTTATCTGTTGCTATTTCAACAAAAGCATGGCACAAAATGCTGGAAAAATGATATAATATTGTGTAAAAGACACATCTGTTGAAAAGGAGCAACACACAAAATGCTGGAGGAACTCAGCATGCCAGGTGGCATTTATGGAGAAGAATAAAGACCTATCATTTTGGGCTGAGAATGGTGAGTTTCAAATGTTTGTTCTGCCTTTGTACACAGACCATTACCTTGGAAACATCCAGCAAATTCTGTTTGGCAAGGAACATTTCTAGAAAATACATAGTCTGGCCAGTCTGTGAGTGATGGGTTTGACCCTGGGGTTCTTTAATGATAACCTAATATTTTACTCTTATTACCGAGAATAGTATTGAGGAGAACAAAACCAATCAGCAGAGGAGGCAGTCAGAGTCATCCAGCTCCTGCGTAGTACTGCTGCTGTACAGTTCCCATGGCCTCGGTTTGAACCCAGTCCTGGAAGCTATTGTGAGGAGGTTGCGTGTTTTCAGCATTCTCCTTATCATGTTCTGTGTTTTCCTTCAGGTATCCGGCTTCCTTCCACACCTTCAAAGACATTAGCAGGTGAATCGACTACCTGAGGGCCACAGTAGGTGTAAGGGAGTTGCAGGAGAAGTAGGTGGACTTTGTGTGCATGTGCAAGAAAAAGGTTGCAGGGAAATATGAAAGGGAGTGGCATCGATGGGAATGTTCTGCTGGGAACCACCAAAGACTTGAGGGGCCAAATAGCCTCCTTCTGTATTATATAAAATGTGATAACAGACAATTGAAAAGAATTTTTGCAACTCTCAGATTTCAAATTAAGCTGCCATGAAGAATTAGCACAGTTTCCAAGTACCACTATTGTAATGTCTTCATTATTGTACAGTCGGTAGCCACTCAGAAGTACCTCCTGTACCTAATAAAGTGACTACTGAGTGTATATTCGTAGTCTTCTGCTGCTATAGCTTACTTATTTTGAGGTTCGACATGTTGCGTGTTCAGAGGTGCTCTTCTGTACACCACTGTTATAACGTGTGGTTATTTGAGTGCCATCACTTTTCTGTCAGCTTGAACCAGTCTGGACATTCTTCTCTGACTCTCTCATTAACAAGGCATTTTCACCCGCAGAACTGCCGCTGGTTAGATTTATTTTTTATTTATCGCAACATTCTCTGTAAGCTCTAGAGATAGTGCGTGACAATCCCAGGAGATCAGCTGTTTCTGAGGTCTGGCACCAACAATCATTCCACAATTAGTCACTTGATCACATTTTTCCCCATTTTTGGTGTCTGTTCTGAACAACAACTGAACCTTTGACCATGTCTGCGTGCTTTTATGCATTTAGTTGCTGCCATGTGATTGGCTGATTTGATATTTGCATTAATGGGAAGGTGTGCAGGTAGGTGTAACTAATAAAGTGGTCACTGAGTGTCCTGTACTGTACATTAGAAAAGCTATATACATGGCAGGAACTTCAGAGTTACATCTACAGAGTCTCTAAGACTTGCTGTATTGCCTGCAACAGTGTTATATTGTTAAGAAGTCGGCTCACAATATGACACTTCTTGTAATGAAAATTACCCATAAACACACATTTACAGAGAAGTATGTTGCTTCGAATTTTTTAGGTTTGTCCCAATAATTGCTTTTATGTGTCACCCTGATATAGATTTAATTTCTCTATCGTATTTCCTTCAATCAGCTCAAAACTTACAGAAAGTAAATTACAAAAATATGACCTATGAAATTTATAAATGCACTTGCAATAAGCCAGGTAGAAGATCTGGCTGCAAGCAGTGAGCCCTATGTGATTTAAAGGGAAATGGCTGGAATGTTATATTAAATCACTCACTATTTCTTCACAATTTATGCCTTGCCTGACTATAGCTAACCATGATCTCCAGTCCATTCCCTGGATGACTGTCATTGATCGCAGATCTTTGGCTCATCCCAGCCTGATCAAAGACTCATCCTTAGAACCATAGAAACCATAGAAAAACTACAGCACAGAAACAGGCCTCTTGGCCCTTCTTGGCTGTGCCGAACTATTTTCTGCCTAGTCCCACTGACCTGCATATGGACCATATCCCTCCATACACCTCCCATCCATATATCTGTCCAATTTATTCTTAAATGTTAAAAAAGATCCGCATTTACCACCTCATCTGGCAGCTCATTCCATACTCCCACCACTCTCTGTGTGAAGAAGCCCCTCCTAATGTTCCCTTTAAACTTTTCCCCCCTCACCCTTAACCCATGTCCTCTGGTCTTTTTCTCCCCTTGCTTCAGTGGAAAAAGCCTGCTTGCAATCACTCTATCTATACACATCATAATTTTATATACCTCTATCAAATTTCCCCTCATTCTTCTACGCTCCAGGGAACAAAGTCCTAACCTATTCAACCTTTCTCTGTAACTGAGTTTCTCAAGTCCTGGCAACATCCTTGTAAACCTTCTCTGCACTCTTTCAACCTTATTAATATCCTTCCTGTAATTTGGTGACCAAAACTGAACACAATACTCCAGATTTGCCCTCACCAATGTCTTATACAACCTCATCATAACATTCCAGCTCTTATACTCAATACTTTGATTAATAAAGGCCTATGTACCAAGAGCTCTCTTTATGATCCTATCTACCTGTGACGCCACTTCTAGGGAATTTTGTATCTGTATTCCCAGATCCCTCTGTTCCACTGCACTCCTCAGTGCCTTACCATTTACCCTGTATGTTCTACCTTGGTTTGTCCTTCCAAAGTTCCAGTTGTCCTACTTGCTCCACAGCCCACACAGGATGCTTCCTAGCTTAGGGACCCCACATGTTGTTAAACATTATTCCAATTCTTTCTCTCTTATTTTACCCCCAACTCCTTCTCCTTTCCATGCCTCCTTTCTGACCTCCAGGCTGCCATGCAAAGGCATTAATCCTCAACAATGTTTTCTTAAAGTGAAGATGTCCAATTGCACATGTGTTTCTCTTGCTTCAGATTTGGCATTTTTGTCACCTGCAACACCCACTAACTGCATTACAAATGTCTAAAGTTCATCGTTTAGGCAGCTGTTGCATGATTGAAGGCAGATTACAACCATCACGTCCATTCCTCACTCTTGCACCAGCAACAGAAGAATCACACAGAGTATTCAATGCCACAGGCACATCTTTACATGAGGAAACATTAGATCCTGCTGAGTCAAAAGCCCAATGCATGCACTCCAGCAGTAATTCAGGCCTCTGTCTATACCCTCTGCAAAGATTCAGCTTTGCGTGTTGTACAATCATTTTTGTTGCTTAATTCCTTCGCTTACTCCAATTGCTTGTTAAGTCAATGCAAGATTGAAGTACATTTGTCCGATTAAGGTGCATGTATTAAAGTTTTTTACATATTATTGTATGAGGCTGAATTGATTTATCTGCATCCACAACACTGGTTATTAAACAATCCCTGTAAAATGGTCCTAGATTTGGTGTTATCAGAATCAGAATCAGATTCAGGTTTATTATTACATACTTAGAAAATGTGAAATATGTTGCTCTGTGGCAGCAGCAGAGCACAAAGACATAAATATTACTATAAATTTATTGAAACTTGAAATTTGATAGGGAGAGAATAAAGTCTGACGTAGCAGTATTTCAGTGGAGTAATGGAAATTGCAGTGGTATGAGAGAGGAATTGGCCAAAGTAAATTGGAAGGAGCTGCTGGCAGGGATGACAGCAGAGCAGCATTGGCGTGAGTTTTTTGGAAAAATTAGGAAAGTGCAGGATAGATGTATCCTTTTCTGGTTGGCTGCCAGTGACTAGTGGTGTTCTGTAGGGGTCAGTGTTGGGACCACTTCTTTTTATGCTGTATATCAATGATTTAGATGATGGAATAGATGGCTGCAGAAGGACTTAGACAGAATAGGAGAATGAGCAAGAAAGTGCCAATGTTGGAAAATGCAAGGTCATGCACTTTTGTAGTAGAAATAAATGCGCAAACTATTTTCTAAACAGAGAAAATCCAAAAATTTGAGATGCAAAGGGTTAACTTGCAGGTTGAGTCAGTGATGAGGAAGGCAAATATCAAGTAAGCATTCATTTCAAGAGGCCTAGAATACAACAGCAAGGATGTGCTACTGAGGCTTTATAAGGCACTGGTGAGGCCTCACCTTGAGTATTGTGAACAGTTTTAGGCCCCTCATCTTTGATAAGATGTGCTGGTATTGGAGAGGGTCCAGAGGAGGTTCACAAGGATGATTCTGGGAATGAAAGGGTTATCATACGAAGAACGTTTGATCGCTTTGAGTCTGTACTCGCTGAAATTCAGAAGGATGAGGGGGAATCTCATTGAAACCTTTCGAATGTTGAAAGGCCTAGACAGATGTGGAAAGGATGTTTCCCGTGGTGGAAGAGTCTAGGACAAGAGGGCACAGCCTCAGGATAGAGGAGCTTCCATTTAAAACAGAGACATGGAGAAATTTCTTTAGCCAAAGAGTGGGTGAATTTGTGGAATTTGTTGCCACGTGCAGCTGTGAAGGCCAGGTCGTTGGGTGTATTTAAGACAGAGATTGATAGGTTCTTGATTGGACATGGCATCAAAGGTTACAGGGAGAAGGCCAGAAACTGGGGTTGGGGAGGAGAGGAAAAAAATGATCAGCCGTGATTGAATGGCGGAGCAGACTCGATGGGCCAGATGGCTTAATTCCGCTCCTGTGTCCTATGGTCTAAATAATACAAAATTAATACATGGTCAAAACAAAGGGATAATGAATAATGAAGATTAATGAATAATGGGTTCGTGGGTTCATGATGGTGAACGGAAAGAAGCTGTTCTCAAAACATCGGATGTGAGTCTTCAGGCTCCCATAACTCCTCCCAATGGTAGTAATTAGAAGAGGGTATGTCCTGGATAGTGGGGGTCCTTGGTGACAGATGCCACCTTGTAAAGTCATCACCTTTTGAAGATGTCCTCAATGGTGCGGAATATTGTGCCTATGATGGAGTTGGCTGAATCTAAAATCCTCCATAACCTCTTGATCTCCTGTGCATTGGAATCTCCACACTAGGCTGTGATGCAGTCAGGATTGTCTCCACCATACATCTACAGAAAATTGCAAAAGTCTTTGATAACATACTAAATCTCGTGCCTAACAAAGTAGAGCTATTAGCATGCCTTCTTCGCGATCACGTCGATGTGTTGGGCCCAGGATAGATCCTCCAGGATGCTGACACCCAGAAACTCAAACTGCTCACACTTTCCACCAGTGACTTCTCAATGAGGATGGGTGCATTTTCACCTGAAGCCCACAATCATGGCATTGAGAGCAAGGTTATGGTTGGAAAACCACACAACTAGCCTATCTATCTCACCCTTGTTGCCATTTGAGATTTTACCATCAATAGTGATGTCACCTGCAAATGTACAGAAGGCATTTGCGCTGTATTTAGTCACACAGTCATGCTGGAATAGAGCAGTGAAGTAAGCACTCATCCTCGAGGTGCATTGATGTTGATTGTCGGTGATTGAGAGATCTACACAGACTATGGTCGCCTGAAGAGGAGGTAGTGGATTCAGCTACAGAGGTAGGTACTGTACCGAGACCCAGATTTTGAAATCTGTTGATTAGTACGGCGGAGACAATGGTGTTGAATGCTGAGCAGCCTGACATAAGTTTTGCCATTATCTAGGAGGTCCAAAGCAGTGTGGAGAAGCAGTGAGACTGTGTATGCTATAGACCTATTATGGCTGAAGGTGAAGGGTAGCAGATTCAGTCCCTTGCTCATAGGATTTAATTTTAGCTATGATCAACCTCTCAACACACTTCATTTTGGTAGGTATGCGTGCTATCAGACAATATTGGGCACTGGTATGATTGAAGTCCCTTTTGAAATAGGTGGGAATCTCCAACTGAAACAGTGAATGGATGAAATTATCTTTGAACACTCCAGATAGTTGATCAATAGCTGGCCAGGTACAACACTGGGGTCTGACATCTTGTAAGAATGTTCTGACATCAGTCTCCGGAGCAGAGGTCACAGGGTTATCAGATGCTTTGGAGATTTACACAAGTGTAGTTTTATTCTCTCTGTCAAAGTTGTATGAAGAGCATTGAGCTCATCTGGGAGTGAAGCATCACAGCCTTTTATGCTGTTAAATTTCATCTTGTAGGAAATAATGGCATGAAATCCCTGTTTCAGATTATGTGCACCTAGTTGTGTCTCTAACCTCACATGGGAAATGCCTTTTGGTTCTCATGATGGCCTTCCGTAGATCATACCAGGACTTTGTGTAGGGTTTATTTATGTATTTTATTTGGAGAAATAGTGCAGAATAGGCCCTTCTGGCCCTTCGAGCTGCACCACCCAGCGACCCCCAATTTAACCCTAGCCTAATCACAGGACAATTTACAACGACCAGTAATTTTTTGGACTATGAGAGGAAACCAGTACTCCCAGAGAACACCCATGCTTTCAATGGGGAGGACGTACAAACTCCTTAAAGAGGACGCTGGGATTGAAGTCTGAATTCTGACACCCTGAGCTGTGATAGTGCCACATTAACCATGGTTCTGGATTATCAGTCTCCAAAGACACAGATCTAGCTCTCAGCAGACTGTAAATCTCTTGGTTCATCTAGGGTTTCAGAAAACTCAGTGTGTTCTCAAAGGCACACACTCATCTTGATGAAGTCTCATCAGTCAGGTCCAAAGAGGAATCCCTGAATATGGTCCAGGCCGCTGATTTAAAGCAGTCCTGCAAATGCTCCTAACTGTCTCTTGTCCATATTTCACCACTGGTGTTGTGGTCTTCAGTCTCGGCCTACACGGTAGGAGTGGAAGCCAAGATATCAGACTTGCCAAAGTGCAGGTGTGGGATGAAACTGTAAGCATTCTTGATGGTGACAGTGATTAAATGTATCAGTTCCTCTAGTTCTGCTGCTAACATGTGGTGAAAGTTGGTTAGAAACTTCTTTAAGTTAGCCTGCTTGAAGTCTCTCACAAAGATTGGGAAGCTATCAGGGTTTGTTGATCATGATCCAGCTCCTTAAGTGCCAGACTGATATTGGCCCGTGGTGGAATGTGCACTGCAACCAGGATGATGACAGAGAACTCACCGGCAGGGAGGACAGGTGACACTTGACTATCAGATGTTCCAGGCTGGGGAAGCAGGACTGAAACAGAACTGCCCCATCTACACACCATGATGAATTGATTCTGAAGCAAACACCATAATGTTTGCTTTTACTTGAATCTGCCATCTGCTCCGTCCCTGATATACTTCATGGCCCATTCTTCCCACAGGTGCTCACATGTTGCTTGTGGTTTTGGCCTATACATACGAGGGTTTTTTTTGCTCTCTGTTTTGAATGTCCTGTGTATGTTTTGTACCTTGGCCCCAGAGGAACAATGTTCTGTTCAGCTTCATCCATGTATGGTAGATTGATAATTCAACTTGATCTGATTTGACTACTTTCAGCTGATTTTTATTGAACAGTGTTTTTTTCTCAAACAAAATTATCAACCACAATGAAACTCTAGCAACAAATAAAACACCATCAGTTGATCAAGAAGGATTGTTTGCCTTAAGAACAATATGAACTTTGCTTCAGAGTTGCATTATCTTGGTGTGTGCATTTTACCTGGACAGATCTCACGTTATAATGATTACAAGACAGAAATGCAATTTTAATTCTTTCCTCTAGTTTTGTCTGTGTGCTTAAGGAGCTGACAACCAAAGGCTTTCCACTACTTCAGGGGATCAGCTGACACAGCAGGAATAAATGCCGGACTCTGCTGGATACGCAAGAGTGAGTTTCCACTCTGGCAACAGATATCCCAACTGGGCCGTCTACGACAAACATAATTTCAAAACCACTGCATCTTTTATGAGTGCAAAGTGACAAAGTACAGAGTTAAAGCCTGGACATTAGACTTATTTCTATTTGGTAACTCTAATGATATCAACTACATCAGTAAATCCAAAGTCCCTGCGTAACAGAAACCTTATCTTATTATCGGGGGTATTATCAGCCCACTGAGATTAATGGTCTGGAATACACACACAATCGTCAACAGGCTTTTTGAAATCAAATCTCAGATAAAAGTTGTCCACAATCAACATGATCTTTATCGATTAGATACAAATGTGAAACATTCATTTTCTTGCAGGCATTCACTGTAGAATAGAGAAATATAATAGAATCAATGAAAAATGACACACAGATATTGATGAAAAACCAAGATGCAAAAGAAAAACTCATGGCACAATTAGAGATTGGTCGGCATGACATTGTGGGCATCACTGAGTCGTGGCTGAAAGAAGGTCATACTTGGGAGCTTAACATCAAAGGATATACCTTGTATTGAAAGGACAGTTAGGAAGGCATGGGCGGTGGTGTGGCTCTGTTGGTAAGAGATGGAATTACATCTTTAGAAAGAAGTGACATAGGATCGAAAACATCAAATCTTTGTAGGTGGAGTTAAGAAGCTGCAAGGGTGAGAAAACATTATGAGAATCATATATAGGCCTCCATATAGTAGCCAAGATGTGGGATTGATATTGCAAAGGGAGCTGGAAAGGGCATGTAATAAAGGTAATGTCACATTTGTAATAGGGGAGCTTCAAGAGGATTTCTTGGAATGTATGCGGGATGGTTTTTTGAACCAACATGTCGAGGAACCAACTAGAGAGCAGGCTATTCTGGACTGGGTTTTGAGCAATGAGGAAGGGTTAATTAGCAATCTTGTCGTGAGAGGCCCCTTGGGTAAGAGTGACCATAATATGGTGGAATTCTTCATTAAGGTGGAGAGTGACATAGTTAATTCAGAAGCAAAGGTTCTGAACTTAAAGAAGGGTAACTTTGAAGGTATGAGACGTGAATTAGCTAAGATAAACTGGCAAATGACACTTAAAGGATTGTCGGTGGATATGCAATGGCAAGCATTTAAAGGTTGCATGGATGAACTACAACAATTGTTCATCCCAGTTTGGCAAAAGAATAAATCAAGGAAGGTAGTGCACCCGTGGCTGACAAGAGAAATTAGGGGTAGTATCAATTCCAAAGAAGAAGCATACAAATTAGCCAGAAAAAGTGGCTCACCTGAGGACTGGGAGAAATTCAGAGTTCAGCAGAGGAGGACAAAGGGCTTAATTAGGAAGGGGAAAAAAGATTATGAGAGAAAACTGGCAGGGAACATAAAAACTGACTGTAAAAGCTTTTATACATATGTAAAAAGGAAAAGACTGGTAAAGACAAATGTAGGTCCCCTACAGACAGAAACAGGTGAATTGATTATGGGGAGCAAGGACATGGCAGACCAATTGAATAATTACTTTGGTTCTGTCTTCACTAAGGAGGACATAAGTAATCTTCCAGAAATAGTAGGGGACAGAGGGTCCAGTGAGATGGAGGAACTGAGCGAAATACATGTTAGTAGGGAAGTGGTGTTAGGTAAATTGAAGGGATTAAAGGCAGATAAATCCCCAGGGCCAGATGGTCTGCATCCCAGAGTGCTTAAGGAAATAGCCCAAGAAATAGTGGATGCATTAGTGATAATTTTTCAAAACTCGTTAGATTCTGGACTAGTTCCTGAGGATTGGAGGGTGGCTAATGTAACTCCACTTTTTAAAAAAGGAGGGAGAGAGAAACCGGGGAATTATAGACCAGTTAGCCTAACGTCGGTGGTGGGGAAACTGCTGGAGTCAGTTATCAAAGATGTGATAACAGCACATTTGGAAAGCAGTGAAATCATCGGACAAAGTCAGCATGGATTTGTGAAAGGAAAATCATGTCTGACGAATCTCATAGAATTTTTTGAGGATGTAACTAGTAGAGTGGATAGGGGAGAACCAGTGGATGTGGTATATTTGGATTTTCAAAAGGCTTTTGACAAGGTCCCACACAGGAGATTAGTGTGCAAACTTAAAGCACACGGTATTGGGGGTAAGTTATTGATGTGGATAGAGAATTGGTTAGCAGACAGGAAGCAAAGAGTGGGAATAAACGGGACCTTTTCAGAATGGCAGGCAGTGACTAGTGGGGTACCGCAAGGCTCAGTGCTGGGACCCCAGTTGTTTACAATATATATTAATGACTTAGATGAGGGAATTAAATGCAGCATCTCCAAGTTTGTGGATGACGCGAAGCTGGGCGGCAGTGTTAGCTGTGAGGAGGATGCTAAGAGGATGCAGGGTGACTTGGTTAGGTTGGGTGAGTGGGCAAATTCATGGCAGATGCAATTTAATGTGGATAAATGTGAAGTTATCCACTTTGGTGGCAAAAATAGGAAAACAGATTATTATCTGAATGGTGGCCGATTAGGAAAAGGGGAGGTGCAACGAGACCTGGGTGTCATTATACACCAGTCATTGAAAGTGGGCATGCAGGTACAGCAGGCGGTGAAAAAGGCGAATGGTATGCTGGCATTTATAGCGAGAGGATTCGAGTACAGGAGCAGGGAGGTACTACTGCAGTTGTACAAGGCCTTGGTGAGACCACACCTGGAGTATTGTGTGCAGTTTTGGTCCCCTAATCTGAGGAAAGACATCCTTGCCATAGAGGGAGTACAAAGAAGGTTCACCAGATTGATTCCTGGGATGGCAGGACTTTCATATGAAGAAAGACTGGATGAACTAGGCTTGTACTCGTTGGAATTTAGAAGATTGAGGGGGGATCTGATTGAAACGTATAAAATCCTAAAGGGATTGGACAGGCTAGATGCAGGAAGATTGTTCCCGATGTTGGGGAAGTCCAGAACGAGGGGTCACAGTTTGAGGATAAAGGCGAAGCCTTTTAGGACTGAGATTAGGAAAAACTTCTTCACACAGAGAGTGGTGAATCTGTGGAATTCTCTGCCACAGGAAACAGTTGAGGCCAGTTCATTGGCTATATTTAAGAGGGAGTTAGATATGGCCCTTGTGGCTAGGGGGATCAGAGGGTATGGAGGGAAGGCTGGTGCAGGGTTCTGAGTTGGATGATCAGCCATGATCATAATAAATGGCGGTGCAGGCTCGAAGGGCCGAATGGCCTACTCCTGCACCTATTTTCTACGTTTTCTATGTAATATGCAAAGGATTTGGGAAAATTAGATTGGTGTTGGATTGCAAGAGAGGAAATTTGTTGAATGCCAACAAGATGGCCTTTTAGAGCAGCTTGTGCTTGAGCCTACTAGGGGAAAGGCTGTCTTAGATTGGGTATTGTGTAATAGTCCAAATTTTATTAGGGAGCTTAAGGTAAAGGAACCCTTAGGAAGTAGTGATCATAATATGATTGAATTCATACTGCAATTTGAGAGGGAAAAGCATAAGTCACATGTATCAGTAACTCAATGGAATAAAGGGAATTCCAGAGGCATAGAGAGGAGCTTTACCAGGTGGATTGGAGGGGGAAACCGGCAGGGATGACTGCAGAACAGAGGTGGCTGAAGTTTCCGGGAATAGTTCACAAGGCGCAGGATAGATATGTCCCACAGAGGAAGTTGTTCTCAAATGGCAGAGGTAGGCAACCGTGGCTGACAAAGGAAGTTAAGGACTACATAAAAGCCAAGGAAAGGGCATATAAGGTAGCAGAAATGAGTGGGAAGTTGAATGACTGAGAAATTTTTTATATCTAACAAAGGGGAACTAAAAAGCCGTAAGTAGGGCAAAGATGAAATATGAGGGCAAATTAGCCAATAATATAAAGCAGAATACTAAAAGTTTTTTCAGTTATATAAAGGGTAAAAGGGAGATGAGAGTTGATATTGAACCACTGGAAAATGATGCTGGAGGTATTAGCAGAGGACAAAGAGATGGCAGATGAACTTAATGAGTACTTTGCATCAGTCTTCACTGTGGAAGACACTAGCAGTGTACCATAGGTCCATGAGTTTCAGAGTTCTAAAGAGGTTGCTGAAGAGATACCAGATGCATTGGTTATGATCTTTCAAGAATCACTTGATTCTGGCATGGTTCAGGAGGATTGGAAAATTGCAAATGTCATTCCTCTCTTTAAGAAGGGAGGAAGGCAAAATAAAGGAAATTATAGGCCAGTTAGCCTAACTTCAGTGGTTGGGAAAGTGTTGGAGTCCATTATTAAGGATGAAGTTTCGGGGTACTTGGAGACTAATGATAAAATAAGTCAAAGACAGCATGGTTTCTGTAAAGGGCAATCTTGCCTGACAAATATGATGATTCATTTTGGTAAAAGGGACAAAAGTGTGGACTATTATCTAAATGGGGAGAAGGTTCAAACAGAATATTCATCAGAGGTGCAAAGTGACTTAGGAGTCCTTGTGCAAGCCACCCAGAAGGTTAATTTACAGGTTGAGTCCGTGTTAAAGAAGGCAAATGCAATGTTGGCATTCATTTCAAGGGGAATAGAATATAAAAACAAGGAGATAATGTTGCAGCTTTATAAGACACCAACTAGTCAGGCCACACTTGGGAGTATTGTCAACAATTTTGGGCCCCATATCTCAGAAAGGATGTGTTGTCATTGGAGCGAGTCCAGAGGAAGTTCACGAGGGTGATTACAGGAATGAACAGGTTGGCATATGAGGATATTTGGCAGCTTTGGGCCTGTACTGACTGGAATTTAGAAGAATGCAGGGGGATCTCATTGAAAACCACCGAATGTTGAAAGGACTAGATAAGGTGGATGTGGAGAAGGTGTTTCCAGTGGGGGAGTTGTCCAAAACTAAAGGGCACAGCTTTAAAATTGAGGGGTGACCCTTTAGAACAGAGGTAAAGAGGATCTTTTTTAGCCAGAGAATAATGAATCTGTGGAATGTTCCATCACAGACCGCTGTGGAAGCCAATACCATGGGTATATTTAAAGCAAAAATTGATAGGTTCTTGATCAGTCAGGGCATCAAAGGTTATGGCGAGAAGGGAGGTGTATGGGGTTGAGCGGGATCTGGGATTAGCCATGATGGAAGGCGGAGCTGACTCGAATGGGCTGAGTAGCCCAATTCTGCTCCTATGCCTTATGGTCTTATGCTTCAAAATATAATGAGATAAGGGTTTGCTAACATCGTGTATTTTTCCAATGTGCCAGAAGTCTCTATTCCCCTTACAATTTCAAATACACCTTGCAATTGCAATGTTAATGTGCACCCCCTGCTATGCCTAAGCTCATTCACATAGTTCAGTAAAGACTGTGAATATGCACACGCACACAGAGCAAGCATACAGAGTATGCAAGTTTCACATGAATCTCAGGAAACTTCCATTGACATCCGTCATTTAATATTGGGCTCTATATGGTATATGTGCCATACATGCAATGTAAACTGCACCTTGGAAGTCAGATCTAAACCACAGGCAGCGCCTCAGGTATTTAGTGAGATCCTTAATTATATGGAATTGTTGGGATTTGGTTTAGATGTGAAAATATAATGTTCTATGGAATACCATTACTGTAGATAGAACTTACACACCATTAAGTCCATCATATTAGAGCTCTTTATTACTGGAGGTCCCACTAAACATCCAGCATGACCAGCAGCAGGAGGAAGGAAAAGCTGAATTCAAGAGAATGTGGCAGTGGAAGGAGGAGGAGAGAAGATGTCCAAAACAAGAGGGTAGGGTTATAAGATGAGGAGGCAATGTCCAAACAAAAACTGAAGTAATTTTTTTGCCATCCAGAGTGTGGTAGAAATCTGGATTGCATTGACTAGGAAGGTGGTAGGGGCAAGTAGGTTCACACATGTGAGTTGCTCAGCACCGGGATTTAAATTGACAACACACTGACGGCTACAGGCCATATGATGTTAAATGGGAATAATATCAATGGATACTTAATGATCGTTATAGATATGACGGGACAAAGGACCTTCTTCTGTGCTCTATGATTCTACATATTACCCAATCTCCTCTTTGGAATTCTGCAGAATTCCAAAATATTGAAACATTAAAGCTATGGTCAATTTAGAATTGTTAGTATACAAGGAAAACTAATCGTCTTGATATATTTTGTTGTCTTAGTCTCATTAAATAGTTTCTGCTGTGCAGATCAAAAACAGCTAAATGGGTATATCATATACTAACAGTAAATGTTTGAGCTCAACTCTTAGGAGAAATCTGTACCTACATAAAAAGACTCCCCATTCCAGGTTTTCAGACCACCCTAGTATTTTATTTCTCAGTTAATAATGCTTTTGAAACAATAAAACAATCTTTTACTTGAAACAAGAGAGCAATCATTATATTTCATATCGATAACAAAGATGATGCATGCCTGATTAAACAAAGTAATCAAGTTGCATAATACACGTGATTGGACTTAGCCTCCTTTATATTTAAAACACACTAAAATCATTCTGTACCATGTTGTTCTTGGAAGGGGTCACATGTGGCAGTCGAACTTTAACCATCCAGGGTGTGTTCAGACTGATAATATCATGGTTTTGATTGTTGTGAGTCTTAAAAACAGAGCTTTAGAAGAGTTGCACACTTGTTGGAGGAACTCACCCAAGGTACAAAGATGACATTCAATGGTACCTGGAAGGTTGGAAGAAATGAGAACTATGAACAGTTTATGGAACAACTGGGTAAGTGTTTAATGAGATTATAGCCTATCCCTGCAGAAAAAAAGGTGTAAATATCAATACACTAATATGCAATTATTGTGAAATCTAGAATATCTTATTCTATTACTAGAAATTTAGCACCTTCTGAAAACTGCTGTAGTTCAAAACAGCCTTAAATTTTACTAAGGCTAAAGATAATCTTAGCACATTCATTATTACCTTCCAAAGGGACTTTGTGAAAAAACAATTTAAGTCATTGTACTTGAAGAAATTTTGATTCATTGAATTTAATGCCGTAATATAAAGTACTAACATGGTTATGAAGAGATTATAGTTTGTACTTTCTGTTTCTATCAGAAATAAACAATATGTTTTCTTTATGATTTACAATATGTTTTATATAAGCTCTTCTCAATATAAGTATCAAAATAGGCATTATTGTTCTTATGGATGAGAAAATAACTGCTCTAAATTTTTTCAAATTAATGCATTTCTCATTCAATTAAACAACTGTACAATTCTCACTTTAATTACCAGGGGTAAATGTTATGAAAAGAAAACTTGCAATTCATGATAACCTGAAGATTACAATTCACCAAGATGGAAATAAATTTACTGTTAAAGAGTCCAGTAACTTCCGAACAAAAGAAATCGAGTTCACACTAGGAGAATCCTTTGAGTATTCCTTGGCGGATGGAACAGAACTTCAAGTAAAGTTATAAAACAATTTATTTCCTTTATGCAGATTAATAAAATTAACTGTGTAATTAAGATATTATTCTGGGAAATGTAAAGTTATAAAACAATTTAATTCCTTTATGCAGATTAATAAAATTCACTGTGTAATTAAGATATTATTCTGGGAAATGTGGTAAAAATAATATAAAATGGCCTTTCCGTTAATTCATATCTTGTTTATTGTGTCTTGCATTCATTCTGTGCATTCCTATAATTATTCTGTCTAATTCACATGAGATGTTGGAACTAATGTGAAGTATTTTTTTGTGTGATAGGGTTCATGGAATCTTGAGGGAGACAAACTTGTTGGAAAGTTCACGAGGAAGGACAATGGCAAGGAACTCTTAACGCACAGGGAAATTGTTGGCAATGAACTTGTTCAGGTAAAGCCTTTGCTGGTTCTCAGTTTTATACGAAAAATCAATGTTTGACTACAACACACATCAAAGTTGCTGGTGAACGCAGCAGGCCAGGCAGCATCTCTAGGAAGAGGTACAGTCAACATTTCAGGCCGAGACCCTTCGTCAGGACTAACTGAAGGAAGAGCTAGTAAGAGATTTGAAAGTGGGAGGGGGAGGGGGAGATCCAAAATGATAGGAGAAGACAGGAGGGGGAGGGATGGAGCCAAGAACTGGTCAGGTGATTGGCAAAAGGGGTACAAGAGGATCACATAAGGGGTATGAGGAGGCCCAGGGAGAAGAAAAAGGGGGAGGGGGGAAAAACCAAGAGGACGGGCAAGGGGTATAGTCAGAGGGACAGAGGGAGAAAAAGGAGAGTGAGAGAAAGAATGTGTGTATATAAATAAATAACGGATGGGGTACAAGGGGGAGGTGGGGCATTAGCGGAAGTTTGAGAAGTCAATGTTCCTGCCATCAGGTTGGAGGCAACCCAGATGGAATATAAGGTGTTGTTCCTCCAACCTGAGTGTGGCTTCATCTTTGCAGTAGAGGAGGCTGTGGATAGACATATCAGAATGGTCTATGTTCGTGACACTTCTCACGCTCTTAAACTTTTCGATGATTTCAAGTTCCCTGGCCCCCACCGCTTTATTTCCACCATTGATGTCCTGTCCCTATATACTTCCATCCCCCATCAGGAAGGTCTCAAAGCTCTCCGCTTCTTTTTGGATTCCAGACCTAATCAGTTCCCCTCTACCACCACTCTGCTCCGTCTAGCGAAATTAGTCCTTACTCTTAATAATTTCTCCTTTGGTTCCTCCCACTTCCTCCAAACTAAAGGTGTAGCTATGGGTACCCGTTTGGATCCTAGCTCTGCCTGCCTTTTTGTTGGCTTTATGGAACAATCTATGTTCCAAACCTATTCTGGTATCTGTCCCCCACTTTTCCTTCGCTACATCGACGACTGCATTGGCGCTGCTTCCTGCACGCATGCTGAGCTCGTTGACTTCATTAACTTTCCTCCAACTTTCACCCTGCCCTCAAGTTTACTTGGTCCATTTCTGACACGGCCCTCCCCTTTCTAGATCTTTCTGTCTCTATCTCTGGAGACAGCTTATCTACCGATGTCTACTATAAGCCGACTGACTCTCACAGCTATCTGGACTATTCCTCTTCTCACCCTGTCCCTTGCAAAAATGCCATCCCCTTCTCGCAATTCCTCCGTCTCCGCCGTATCTGCTCCCAGGATGAGGCTTTTCATTCCAGGACGAGGGAGATGTCCTTTTTTAAAGAAGGGGGCTTCCCTTCCTCCACCATCAACTCTGCTTTCAAACACATCTCCCCCATTTCACGCACATCTGCTCTCACTCCATCCTCCCACCACCCCACTAGGAATAGGTTTCCCCTGGTCCTCACCTACCACCCCACCAGCCTCTGGGTCCAACATATTATTCTCCGTAACTTCCGCCACCTCCAATGGGATCCCACCACTGAGCACATCTTTCCCTCCGACCCTCTCTCTGCATTCCACAGGGATCGCTCCCTACGCGACTCCCTTGTCCATTCGTCCCCCCCATCCCTCCCCACTGATCTCCCTCCTGGCACTTATTCTTGAAAGCGGAACAAGTGCTACACATGCCCTTACATTTCCTCCCTTACCACCATTCAGGGCCCCAGACAGTCCTTCCAGGTGAGGCGACACTTCACCTGTGAGTCGACTGGGGTGATATACTGCGTCCGGTGCTCCCGATGTGGCCTTCTATATATTGGCGAGACCCGACGCAGGCTGGGAGATCGTTTTGCTGAACACCTACGCTCTGTCCGCCAGAGAAAGCAGGATCTCCCAGTGGCCACACATTTTAATTCCACATCCCATTCCCATTCTGACATGTCTATCCACGGCCTCCTCTACTGTAAAGATGAAGCCACACTCAGGTTAGAGGAACAACTCCTTATGTTCCTGGGTAGCCTCCAACCTGATGGCATGAATATTGACTTCTCAAACTTCCGCTAATGCCCCACCTCCCCCTCGTACCTCATCTGTTATTTATTTATTCTTCTTTCTTTCTCTCTCTCTCCTTTTTCTCCCTCTGTCCCTCTGACTATACCCCTTGCCCATCCTCTTGGTTTTTCCCCCCCTCCCGCTTTTTCTTCTCCCTGGGCCTCCTCATATCCCTTATGTGATCCTCTCATATCCCTTCTGCCAATCACCTGTCCAGCTCTTGGCTCCATCCCTCCCCCTCCTGTCTTCTCTTATCATTTTGGATCTCCCCCTCCCCCTTCCACCTTCAAATCTCTTACTAGCTCTTCTTTCAGTTAGTCCTGACGAAGGGTCTCGGCCCGAAATGTCGACTGTACCTCTTCCTAGAGATGCTGCCTGGCCTGCTGCGTCCACCAGCAACTTTGATGTGTGTTGCTTGAATTCCAGCATCCGCAGAATTCCTCATGTTTGAGTGTTTGACTACACTGTGTTCATACATGGTCTCAAATGATTAGGGTTTGTTTTCAAATTTATATACAAAGAATTACAATTAACATTTTTTTCCTATTCTAATTATTTGTAATCATTTTGTATAAGTATTTTACCTGTAAATCTATCCTTAATCAGCAGTGCAAAACATCCATTATAGAAGAGGCTGAATACTGTATAGTTTGATAATCAGAATGGAAGTGATCACCAGAAAAGGGAAACAAACAACAGTATCTGCTAAAATGCATGTTTAACACTGCCAGTCAGAGACAAATTTCTAGTATGTATTTAAAAAACACATTCTCAGGACATCTAAATACATTTCACTTGCACTAAGCCACTTTTGAGATCATCACTCTCGTTAGCAAAGTAAGATCCAATATTACATGTGGAAAGCTTATCCCAAGTAGCAATGGAATAGTAATTTAATAATCTGTTAGTTAATGGAGGAAGGCTGGGCAGGAAAATACTGCTCAATATCTGTAAATCCATTTAAGCAGGCAAAAACCAGCTCTGCCTAATCTGAGTGATTGCTAAAGTGCAGCTTTCCTTGAGTGCAAAGGTCCCACAAGGTAGGCTGTTCCAGAAGGGTGATCAAGGGAGAGCTAGTCAATTAGGTATAGTGGTAGGAATCTGAGGACGGTAGTGGAGGGCTGTTTCTCAGGTTAGAGGCCTGTTGTTTGTCATACCTGTTAAAAATTTGGATGAAAATTTAGCTGCATAATTAGTGAGTACGCAGATGACACCAGCATTGATGGTGTTATAAGGCTGTCTAAGGCTAGGGAGGATGTGAGTTAATGAGGAAAGTGGAGAAGAAAATAGCAGATGGAATTTAACTAATACAAATGCAGAGTGATGTAATTTATTTATTGGGATTTATTTATTGATTGAGATACAGCTTAGAATAGGCCCTTCTGGCTCTTCAAGCTGTACCAGCCAGCAATCCCCAGATTTAACCCTAGTCTAATTACGGGACAATTTACAATGAGCAATTGACCATTCAACCAGTACACCTTTAGACTGTGGGAAGAAACCAGAGAACCCAGAGGAAACTCACATGGTTACAGGGAGAACATACAAACTGCTTTCAGACAGCAATGGAATTTACTGGGTCACCTGTACAGTAAAGTGTGTTAACCACTACTATTGTGCCACTTCAATGTGAGAAATTAAGCAAGGATAGGACATACACAGTGAACGACAGTTCCGAGTGTTTAGAACAGAGACATCCAGAGATATAACTGCATTTTTCTCTGAAAGTGACAACACAAATAGAAAATGTGGTAAAGGAGATGCATTGCACACTTTCATTGATTGCTTGTGGGAACAGCTGTGCAAGATATTGGTGAGACTATGCCTGAGATATTGTCTGTTGGCCTGGTCAGCACTCTGTGGTTAAGCTAGAGAAAGTGCAGAAAAGATTCTCAAGATCTTTGCAGTGACTGTAGAGCTTGAGTTTTCTGGAGAGACTGTATAAACTGGGACTATTTTCCCTGGAGTGAAGGGGGCTTAAGTTTTGATGGATAAGATAGAAAAAGAATGTTAGGCGAGTCTACAACTAGAAAGCAGAGGTTTACACACGGGGTGGTATGTCTGAAGTGGTCGTGGTGGGTACGGTTACAATGTTTAAAAGACATTTTGACAAGCTCATGGAGATGGAATGTTCAGAGGGAAAAGGATCAAATGCAGGCAAATGGGACTAACTCAGGAAGACACTTTGGTCAACATGAACAAATTAGGCAGAAGGGCCAGTCTCTGTGCTGTACAACTCGATGACTCTATTGAGTCTATAACTCTACACTAACCTCACAATCCACTAACTTATTGTCCACAGATCAAAGTATTCACAATTGACTATTAATAAATGTGACAAATGTGTCCAGTTCCTTCTCCCATGGTGTTCAATGAATCCTGTTTGCCATGAGATGGATCATGTTTGATGCATTCTGCTGTCATGTAGTGAAGCATCAATATTCAGCTAGCAGGTAGTGCCAAGAAGGCAGTCAGGACCAGGAGCTTCAAGGGTTAGGAAGGTGGGTACGTTTGTAATCAGATGTGAGATCTGATGAGTGGTAGGATATCTGGCTACAGCTGGGCAAAGTTCAAGTTCAGGGCTAGGAATGCAGGGGATCAAGAATATAGGGAGGATTTCAATGAGAACCAGTATGCAGTGGAAAAGGTCGAGATAAAAAACACCAGGGGTCAGAAGCATGTGTAGATTAAGATTCAAGCTGAGAATGAAATTTAGAAGTTGAACCTTACCCAGACTGAGGGAGGAGTTGGCAACCATATACCATTGCATCTTAATGTTACCAGCAGCAATCTCAGAGATACTTGCATTTTTTTGTTGTCCATGCACAATCCTTTTACAAATAGTAAACTAGCATATTGCACAGAAGTACTATTTAAACAATGTGCCAACTTGAACCCCTGACATTAAGACTTACATGATTGAATCAAACTGATACTTCAAAACAGTACAAAATGCACAATTATTTCAAGTAACTAGCTTACATCACCAGAACTTCCACCCAACTGTGTTGTAATCTGTGGAGGGCGTGAAGTGATGTGAGACTTGGTCCTGCTACGTTCCTTTGATGGCCAACACAATGAGTTTCAGGAGCTCCTGACACTTGAGCATCTTCATTTGACACAAAGTGTCATTCTAAACTAAGCCACACCTCAGTGAAATTACTGAAGTGGGAGTATTACCTTAGGATCTTTCAACATTAAATGTTAAAGCATATTTTAAAATATAATTCTCTATAATTTGAAATGCAGGATAATTATGAATAAAAAATAAACCCTTTCCTATATGTTGCTGATGGCATCAAGAACTTCAGCACAAATTGGGTGTATTATTATTATAAAAAAGTTCTTGTGCTTAGAACTGGGATGATAATCTCTGTTGGATGTCCTACAGACTTACTCATATGACGGAGTTGATGGGAAGAGATTCTTCAAAAAAGAGTAGAGCCCTGTGGCAGAGACTCACGACAACGTCATGCATCTCTGAAAATTCCGGTCGCAGTTTTCCAGTCCTGTCTGCTCTGCATCTATTCTACACTGATTGAATGGATTTTGTAATAATAAAACGATGAATTTTCATTCTAGTAATTTCACAAAGTATCTCATGCAAATAAACACTGTTAATATCAATAAGTAATCTCATTAAATCTGAATTTTGTAAGGTGCCTCCATTAATTCACGTCAAGAAGAGCTGTAAACACTTAATTGCATATAAATAAGGCTGCTTATTTTCTAAGTAGAAATAAATGTTTAATATATTGGTGGAAGGCAATCAAGGTAAAACAACTTTTAGAAATGTTGCTCACAATCCATGGAAATGTTATATGCCCGCCAAGCTTAACAGACCATATATCCGACTCATTTTCATGTCCCAATTAAGATCTAATTGTTGAGTGATGCTGGGCTATTATTGTTGGATAGCTTAGCCCTCTATCACACTCTCACTCTGACCTCTCTATCCATGGCTTCTTCAAATAAAGATCCAAAAAATATCTAGATGTATCACCTCACCTTTGAACACTTCATAATTTTCAACAGTGAATACTATATAAACAATTACTTCCATTTGCTCTGAGGACAGTTGCAGGCCTGTGTATCTGTGCACTTATCATATTGATGGTGTTTAAAGCATCTCACTGAGGAGCAGTATGCAGAGAGAAAGGGTCAGGAATGGGTGCCTGGGAACACCTCAGTCAGCAGGTTGTGAGAAAGAGGGAGTAACTGAGATTCCCGTTATACTCCTGAATATGCCGTGATGCAGGCAGATGAAGGCAGACCCACTCGGTTAAATAAAAGAGGAGAGGCATTTGAAAGTCAATGGCCACAATGATGTTCGAAAGCAAAAGGAGAGATAGGTCAGCTAAGATGTCACATACTGTATGACCTTGACAATAGCCTTGTGAATCCTGCAACAGGACCGTGGCAAAATTGTTACATAGATATAAGAGGTGGCAACATGTCCAAGAAACTTGCAGGGAAACAGAACACGAACTTAAGTTTTCAGAGCATAGGAAACAGAATTCCTGATGAGCTTAATTTTGCAAACATACAGAACAGAAGGCTGGCAAATGGAATAGCCAAGTCCAAAAGCAAGTGCAAGGAGAGCAAAAAAAATGACAAACATGTAATGCTTCACTGTACAAACATGACTGCAATCTTTCAGGTGACAGTTCAGCTAAGGACACTTGAATGTACAGTGGGTGCCAACTTTCAAAAGAAGAAATGCTGTCGTTGCTTCAGGCTGCATTTGCACAACATTCTTTACTACTAATTCTAAAACATCATGCCCTTCCAGCTTTGAGTCAGCATTTACCTTAGAGACACAGCAATGTTTTTCTCCCTAATATTTTTGGCTCTAACACAAGATTTTATACTGTAAAGGCAACTTGGCCTCAGGCACCAGTATGTCTTTCCCCAACTTCTTTCCACTCCCAAAGATGTGCTGAATAGTAGGTTAATTAATTGGCTGATGTAAAATAGTGTGGATGACAATAAGATAATCAGGCAACTGGAGAGACAGAATGGCTTAGATGGAATTGTAACAGTAATGAAGAAAAATATCGCTCTTTTAAAGGGGAAGTAAGGCAGCGACTGGGGTGGTGAGATTAACTGGGGAGCAATAGTGGTAGTAATTCAAAAAGCTAACGAGACAGCTATGGATTATGTAAATATCGAGCATGAGGAGTATTCAGAGTTGGATAATCCAGGGAGGGACGACCCAGTCTTCCTAAAAAGTGCTGGAGCACTTGGAGACACGGCCTATTCCGACCAGCACCTCTCTGGAGCAGACGACCACACAGAAGTGACGGCGAAGACCTCAAGGTGCCCCAGACGCTTCCCCGGAATGACCACGATAAAGCCTAGTTGGTGGACATCCACAGTTGCCGGAAGTGAGGCCTCCGCCACCGACCTCAGAAATCGAGCCCGAGCCTCGACTGGAGCGGAGGCCTCCGCAACCATGACTCAGCTTAAGGACTTGTTTCAGCCAGGAGCCCAGCCATCCAGGATTAAGTGCTGGCTTCAGGGCCCAACCCAATCGACAGCCCGGGCCCCCGGCAGCTGGAAGTGGCAGCGGAGCCTCCCCCGTTACTCGGCTCGACCCAGAGCACATAACGACGCGATTCCTGCGAGACACGTCGACCAACATCAAAGAGCTGACAACAACAGATTGCATCGATGGAAACCTGGAAAGATGCATTATTTACCGAGGAAGCGTGGGAAAAGAGCTGGGCTGCTGGTCGGATTGAAGCTGAGGGGCTTCAGGGTCCCAATGCCCACCATCCTACTAGTTAATGTGCAAGCCATAGAGAACAAGGTGGATGATCTTAAAAGGAGACTCACCTACTGCAGGGAGATGCAGAATTGCTGTGTATTCTGTTTCACTGAGACCTGGCTCTCCCCTGCCACCCCCGACTGTGCCATCTGACCGGAGGATTTTTCGATTCATCGGATGGACCGCACGGCATCTTCAGGCAAGACGAGGGGAGGTGGTGACTGCCTACTGATCAACACTGCGTGGTGCTCAGACACAGTGGAACTGACAAGCTCCTGCAGCCCGGACCTGGAACACCTGTCGGTGAAGTGTCGTCCCTACTATCTGCCACGGGAATTCACCTCGGTCATACTGACAGCGGTCTACATTCCCCCCCAGGCGGACGTGGAGTGTGCACTGAACATACTGTATGCCAACATCAGTGAACCTGAGACCAGGTATCCGGAGGCTTTACTCATTACGGCTGGGGACTTTAAACAGGCCAACCTCAGAAAGGCCCTGCCAAAATTATACCAACATGTCTCCTGCCCCACTAGAGGCCCGAGTATACTTGACCACTGCTACACAGCAGTCAAGGATGCCTACCGTTCTGTCCCACGACCTCACTTTGGAAAATCGGACCATCAGGCCATACTCCTCCTCCCGGCTTACAAAAAGAAACTGAAGCGGGAGGTCACGGTGTCAAAAGTAGTGTCGCGTTGGATGGAGGAAATGGATGAGGTCCTCCGTGACTGCTTTGAATTGGTGGACTGGTTAGTATTCAAGGACTCGGCAGCTAACCTCGATGAGTATGCCTCAGCTGTCACGGGCTTTATTTGGAAATGCACGGAGGACTGTGCGTCTCGCAAGACGATCCGGGTATTCCCAAACTGGAGACCTTGGATGAATTATGAGGTCAAGTCCCTTTTAAAGGATAGAGTTGCGGCTTTTAGGTCCAGGGATAGCATTCCCTACACGGAATCCAGGCGTGAACTCCAGAAAGCCATTAAGGGTGCCAGGAGGGATTATCGAGCAAAGTTGGAAGCCCAGGCTAACCAAAGGGATGCCTGTAGATATGGCAGGGTCGAAATGAGATGACTGTGCGCAAAGAAAAGGCTGGGAATATCAATAACTGTGGCGCTTCTCTTCCTGATGAACTTAACGTATTCTACCCAATATTCGAACAGAAGAGGAGCATCCCGCTCCCTCCGGATGAACCGGACCTGGTGGCATCGAGATTCATCTTCACCGAGGAGGACGTTAGAAGGGCCTTCCTGAAGATAAATCCACGGAAGGCGACGGGCCCAGATGGCATCCTGGGATGGGTTCTCCGGGCCTGTGCAAGCGAGCTAGCTGGAGTGTTTGCTGACATCTTCAACTGCTCCTTGCTTCAGTCTAAGATCCCCTCGTGTTTTAAGAAGGCAACGATAATCCCAGTGCTGAAGAAGAGCACGGTGGCATGCCTGAATGACTATCGACCTGTGGCTCTGACGTCAATTGCTATGAAGTGCTTCGAGAGATTGGTTATGGCGCACATCAACCACAGCCTACTGGTCAACCTTGCCACTTTGCAATTCGCCTACCGGAGCAACAGATCAACAGCAGACGCCATCTCTCTGGCCCTACATTCCTCCTTAGAACACCTGGAGACTAAAGACACATATGTAAGGCTCCTTTTCATTGACTACAGCTCTGCCTTTAGTACCATCATTCCAAATAAACTGATTCCTAAGCTCCGGAACCTGGGCCTTAGCACTCAGATCTGCAGCTGGATCTTCAACTTCCTCACAGACAGGATCCAGGCTGTAAAAATAGGGGACAAGCTCTCCTCTACAATCACTCTGAGCACCGGTGCCCCACAAGGCTGTGTACTCAGCCCCCTGCTGTACTCACTGTACACCCATGATTGTGTAGCCAAGTTTCCATCAAACTCAATATATAAGTTTGCTGATGACACCACAATTGTAGGCCGTATCTCGGGTAATGATGAGTTTGAGTACAGAGAGGAAATTAAGAACCTGGTGGTATGGTGCGAAGACAATAACCTATCCCTCAACGTCAGCAAGAAGAAGAAATTGGTTGTTGACTCCAGAAGGAGTAGCGGACTGCACAACCCAATTTACATCGGTGGTACGCAAGTGGAACAGGTCAAAAGCTTTAAGTTCCTCGGGGTCAATATCACAAATGACCTGACTTGGTCCAACCAAGCAGAGTTCACTGCCAAGAAGGCCCACCAGTGCCTTTACTTCCAGAGAAAACTAAAGAAATTTGGCCTGTCCCCTAAAACCCTCACTAATTTTTATAGATGCACCGTAGAAAGCATTCTTCTAGGGTGCATCACAACCTGGTATGGAAGTTGTCCTGTTCAAGACTGAAAGAAGCTGCAGAAGATCGTGAACACGGTGCAGCACATCACAGAAGCCAATCTTCCGTCCATGGACTCACTTTACACCGCACACTATCGGAGAAGTACTGCCAGGATAATCAAGGACACAACCCACCCAGCCAACACACTTTTCATCCCTCTTCCCTCCGGGAGAAGGTTCAGGAGCTTGAAGACTCGTATGGCCAGATTTGGGAACAGCTTCTTTCCAACTGTGATAAGACTGCTGAACGGATCCTGACCTGGATCTGGGCCGTACCCTCCAAATATCCGGACCTGCCTCTCGGTTTTTTTGCACTACCTTACTTCCCATTTTTCTATTTTCTATTTATGATTTATAATTTAAATTTTTAATATTTACTAATCTTAACTATTTTTAATATTTTTCATATTTAATATTTGTAATCCAGGGAGTGTGAAACGCAGATTCAAATATCGCTGTGATGATTGTACGTTCTAGTACTAATTGTTTGGTGACAATAAAGTATGAAGTATAAAATGCTGAAGGAAGGCCTGAGCTCAGCCCACCAGGAAGTTTTAGGTTTAGACTTAATGGTGGAGTCTAACTACTCTGCGATAGTTTTGTGGCCCCGTGAGATAGACCATAGAAAAGCCAAGAGAAATCGTAAAGTGGGTATAGTGGATGCAGCTGCTGTGATGTCCCGGAGGGTTTGTTTTGCTTGCCGGCAGCCAGGGCACATAGCAAAGGACTGCCGGACCAGGTATAAGACAGTGAAGGAGTTGATATGCTACAGCTGTGGCCTATCGGGATATGGCCGGAGACAGTGTCCAAAGGGAGGGGGGAAACCCAGGTGAAGGTCACAGCAGACACCCAGTCACTCACCCCATCAGCAACTGGTCTGACTGTCGATCAGATCGAAGAGTTAGTAACGGCACCTCTTAGGGCTGAAAAAGATGTGGCAGCGGGCTCCACTGCCAGTGCTGGTGACCCGCGGATGTACACAACGGCATTGTTGGGGGAACGGCAATGCAATATGTTAGTGGACACAGGGCATCGGTATCAATAACAGACTTACCCTTACCAACAACCAGACAGGCCAGTTATATCAAGGGTGTAGGAGCGAAAATAGTAAAAGCAGAAAGAAGCAATTTGCAAATACTAGAAATCTGGGGGGTGCAGCTTCCGGTGTATTTCTGGGTATGTCCAAATAATGAGGGCATGATCCTTGGAATAGACATCCTAAGGGAAGCATGAGCTGTTATAGATTCAGGAAAGGGAGAAATAATATGGACAAGTCAGAGACAGCGAACGCGCACAACCAACAGAATACACAACCTGTCTAGCATAGTCGCCGCTGCCCCGATCATCAGAGACTGCAGCCAGGATGGTGTCTATGGGTCATCTTGTCAGCAGTTTCCAGCAGTGTGAGCTACACACAAGCAAGATTGTGGTCGAGTAAAGATAAACCCAGTTAAAATAGAGGAGGGTCTGTATAAACCCCCTAAGCAGGACCCTATACAAACTGACACACTGACCGCTGTTCAGGGTATAGCGAAGGAACAAAAATACCAGGGGATACTCAGAGAGACTGCGGCCACTCCAGAACATAAAGTTTTCCCAGTTCCTCCGAGGGCAGACATTACTGCGAATAAGGCAGCAGGGGAACAAGAGGCAATTGAAATTGCAAGTGTGCAGGAGGAAACGACAGAAGCCAGCTTAGTAAAATTATATGAAGAGGTAGAGGCAGAAGAGAAGGAAAAATGGAGGAGAAAAGGAGCAAAGGAGGGACCAGATGGGTGCTGGACACATGGGGAGGGAAGAGTCACGGTGGCTCCACCCTGTATTAGACAGATACTACTAAAGTTATATCATGAGGTGGTACATCAGGGAAGGCAGAGCATGATCACAACCCTCTGGCAGGATTGGTGGTGGCCAGGGATGGCTGGGGATGTTGAGAAATTCTGCCACCATTGTATCATTTGTGCCCAGCATAACCCTGGTAAGGGCAGAAAGCTACAGCTGGCAAATCAGCCTCGGCCGAGGGGACCCTGGGAAAACATCCAGATAGACTTCACAGGCCCCTGCCAAAAAGCAGGGGGAAAGCTACTGTCTAGTAATTATGGATCACTTCACTCGGTGGATAGAGGCTTTCCCAACAAGGGACTCCCGCCCGCACCGCTGCATGGATCCTAGTTCAGGAA
Organism: Mobula birostris; assembly: GCF_030028105.1. Lineage (NCBI taxonomy): Eukaryota > Metazoa > Chordata > Chondrichthyes > Myliobatiformes > Myliobatidae > Mobula > Mobula birostris. The sequence goes on from NC_092372.1 coordinate 105,303,322, forward strand.
ATCCTCCCGAGGTGGGGAACCCCAGTTCAGGTGGATTCAGATCAGGGAGCACATTTCACGGGGAAAGTGATGAAGGAAATGTGCTGACTGCGAGGGATTCGACAACGGTTCCACATACCCTACCACCCCCAGAGTTCAGGGATGGTAGAAAGGATGAACCGAACAATCAAGAATGCATTAGCCAAAGCTATAGCTGAGACAGGAAAGACATGGGTTGATGTATTACCAGGAATCCTGATGAGATTGCGCGCAACCCCGAACCGCACATTGGGTCTCAGCCCCTACGAGTTATTGATGGGGCGAGAAATGCGACTCCCTTATGGGGTAATTATGGGTTGCAGGGTGCCTGGGGCTTACAGAGATAGAATGACCCAATATGTGAAAGACCTTTGTAACCAACTTAAAGTGTTAAAAGACTGAGCAAAACAACAGCAGCGAATCACTGATCAGAGAGAGCCAGAGGGAAAGGGGATAGTCCTTCCACAGACCGACGACAAAGTCATGGTGAGGGTGCTGCTGGAAAGGCCGGGGTTTGCCCCCAGGTGGATAGGACCACAGACGGTACTCTTAACCAATGATATGTGTGTCTGTGTGCAGACTCGGCGAGGCAGCCAGTGGAAACACTGGACCCAGGTTAAAGCATACGACACACCCTCTTGTTGCTCCCACAGACAGGGCAAGGAGCCAAGTGTACCCAGTAACCATGCAATTACAGAGAACCTAAGAGAGGAACACCAGCCGGCTATGCCAGACCTAACCACAGCTGATAAAAACATACCCAGAGAAAATGCAAAGGCAGAAAACGCCAAGAGCGTGGCAGAAGGCACTGAGGGCGTGTTGTGTTACATACCCCGTTACTGGGTTGCCAAACCAGCAGAAATGGACCACTTGTTGGAGTCTGGATTACTAGAAACTAATAAAGTTTTATTAAAGAAATGAATAACACAGTACTCTAATCGTAAGGATATAAATGTAACAGGTTAGCAATGATAATACACACATGTACACAGAACTAGGGTAATAGGGATCAACCAAGCTCTATCGCAGTCTAGGGGTAAAGTGATCAGTCTTAAGTGATGCAGAGTTCAGTTCAGCTTAGTATAGTTCGCAGTAATCGCTGTTGTGCTGTTGGAGAGAGAGAGAGAGAGGGGCGGATGCAATTTGGTTCAGTCAGACCTTTGATGTCTTCACAGTTGGTTTCGGGCCGATCCTTTTTGACATCTTCTATTCCGCTGTGGTCACCGACTGTGACCCCTCCGTTCCGGATACGATCGTTCTTCCGCGGTGAACCCAGCACCCAGGCAAGGGCAAACACACACGCACCAGGTTCCCACCGATCGTACCTTTACACCCTGTGAGCCTATGGTCGGTTCCCGTGAACCGGACCTCCAAACTCGCACCAACTTGTGGGGGCACACCACTCTTTCCAGGGTCTCGTTATCTCGTGGTCTCGTGGTGTCCCGTGCCTTAGCGAACCTGTTCTTTTTATCCCCCTGCTGGGATATCACCTGTCCATCAAACTTCAAACAGTTCAAGTTCAAAGCAACCGGTCTGTCAATACTCTGAATTGTGTTTCTTTTCCGTTAATCCCTCTCTCTTCTCTTATCAGCATTTTGAACATTTCTCCATTGTCTCTCTTATCCCTCTCATTAGCATCAAACATCTGATAGCTTTGTTTGGCGTCACAGTTGGAAAACCATGAATAACCTGCTAAAGTGTGATGATGATGGTACTCTGTAGAGAAGGCTGGTTGCTGAAGGTAGATGATTAATTTTATAGCATGGTGTAGAAAATTATTGGGAAATAGATGGGGAGGGATTTTTGAGTTAAAGCAGAGACGGCAAATTCCACCACTTTGATGGCATTTCAGACTGCACACGGCATCTGAAAGCAGTCACTCCCAATATGAGGAGCTGGGTCCTTTTCAGCAGTTGGGCCAGTGATCGACCGGACAGTCGGAAGGGGGTGCCACTGGGGAGAGGTCCTTGCAGATATTTACATAGAGGCCACCCCAACCCCTTCCTGTATGTCGTTGAGAAGGCCTGTGGGTGCTCCTGGAAGGAGAATTTCAGCGACCAGAGGATAAAGGGCTGAAGACAAAGGAATGTGATTAAGCTGCAGTCAGCCTGCAGGGAAAGAGCCGACAGACACTCGAAAGGAGCCACATTTCCTGAAGAGTTGGAACAGCCTCTCTGCTTAACATTTGGTAGGTAGCGACTAGGGAATGCTAGGATAGATATCAAGGTACATAAAATTGCAGGGGGGGGGGGTGGATTTCGAGACAGGGCGTTTTTGCTGTCCTGTTTGAGCAGATACTCCTAGGTTTTTGTCCAGGAGGGCCAAGAGGAGTGACTGTTAGAGTGAGTTTTTGGGTAGATGATTCATTTACACTTAAATGACTTTGGCCACCATTCTCCTGTTTGACAAAGTACTGTGGATTGAGTTCACAGCAATGCATTTCCTAAAAGCTGTGAATATCGGAATACTAGCCAGACGCTGCGGATGGAAGTGTGAAGTTTACAGGCAGTTTGGAAGACAGTATTATCTATACTTTATAATATTAATTGTCCTCTATGTTAGCATGTAAAATACCAAATAAATGTATTGTGGATTTGACTTGCACTCCTAAAGGCTGTGAGTACTAACCCAGACATGTTGGCGTCAGGAGGAAAGGATGAAGTCAGGAGGTGTGATGTTTCATATGTAGCTTCAAAAGGAAGCATTGTCTATGCATTGTCTATAAGCTTGTAAGTAGTGATTGCCTTTTGTGTTTAGCATATAAATATTGAGCCCACATTGGGCTAGCAGACATTTCTACTGAAAGCGTCTCTGTCCCTATTGTTACGTGCTCAAGGAGATCTGGTTTTTTTTGAGAATGCTGTAATGGTCTTTTGGAGGTCACCTGATGTGATTTTCCTGCCGATGTGAGGTTACGTGATGACATGTGCCCCGTGACTATATAAGGGTCGACTCAGGTGACGTAGTAAGGTTTTTAAGTTTGTAGATTTCCAGGTAGAACATGCTGTGCCTCCATTTCTGTTGCGTTTGTTTTTGTGACGCAGTTTCATTTTTAAAATGGTTGTGCGTTCTGTTGAAAGATTCCATATTATTTGGACTGGGAATTTGTGGCTGGATGTGCCAATTTACTCAGTTCCCACAGTTGAAGGGAGAGTGAAGAACTTATCGAAGGATCGAGAGAAGTCGGCATCGTTTTGCAGTTTAATAAAGAATCAACCTTATTGAGTCTTCGTTGGAGGAGTACCTGCATCGAGATAACTCTTGCCAGAAAGAGCAAGGAGTTCATGCAAAAAGGTGCTCTCTCTCTCTAAAGGAATTTAAGGTCAGTTGATTTAAACTGTTTATTTTCGGCATCGTGAATCCTGTGGACAGAACCAGCAGTAAAGGTGCGTCTGTGAAGAAATCCTTCTCCAGAGAAGTCCATCCAAATTGAATGTGTAAAACTGTTGGACTTTCGAAATTATCGCTTTAAGAACTATATCTGACTGTATCACTTCAAGAACTGTTTTCGCATTTAACGCTTTAAGAACCAGAGCCGAGTGGCGAGTTGGTGAACGGCTGCATATCTGTTAACTACCGGTTAAAGTTTTCCTTTGTTTTTTTTTCCCTTATCGTTTATACATGTTTAATAAATGTTTGGTTGTTTTTATATAACCTGTTTTGATTGATATTCATTGTTGCCGTTTACGTAACATAATTTGTGGGGGCTCGGCCAGGAGATGTTCCAATTTTGAGTTTATGCACTGGTAATTGCCATTTTGGTTTTGGAAAAGGGAATTATCCGATTTTTTTTTTTTTGGTTTGATTGGTATGTGTGTTGTATTCGACAACAATGGATATTGATGAGTTTTTGAAGTCGCCTGACCCGGGATTTTTAGAGAATGCGAGAAAACCTGTGATATTGGAGATTGCTAGGAAGTTGGATATTAAAGGAATTACGAGAAATTCCACCAAGGCTTTCATACAAAGGAAAATTGCTGAACATTATATTAATTGGAATATTTTGATGAGGAGGTGTCAAATAAGTTTCCAATGAGTAATCTGGAAATGCAGTTGCATCTTGAACAGTTAAAGTTTGAAAGATTTAAAGTGGAAATGAGCGAAAGAGAAGCTGAAAACCAGAGGAAATTTGAGCTAGAGATGGAGAAAATAAGGTCTGGGAATCAGTCTTCTGGTTCTACGAAACAATTTATTGCTAGTCGTGAGGTTGTTTTGGCTCCTCCATTTAATGAAGCTGATGTGGATGCATATTTCCAACATTTCGAAACAGTTGCTCTGAGTTTAAAGTGTCCGAAAGACCAATGGCCAGTGATGTTACAAAGTGTAATTAAAGGCAAGGCACAACAAGTTTATACAGCTTTAAATGCTGAGCAAGCACTGGATTATGATATTGTTAAACAGCAAATATTAAAGGCATATGAGATGGTTCCGGAAGCGTTTAGAGAAAGATTTAGAAGTTTGAAGAAATCGGTGGAAAAAACTCATGTGGAATTTGCCTATGAGAAATCTGTGTGCTTTGAGAGATGGGTTTCCTCTAAAAATGTGAATGGGGAGTATAATAAATTGAAAAGGCTGATTTTGCAGGAGGAATTTAAAAGAAGCATTCCTGTTGAAGTGAGAACATACTTAAATGAACGGGATACTGCTACATTGCAGGAGATTGCTAAATTAGCTGATGAGTATGCTTTAATTCACAAGAATAAATTTTCTTCGGGTTAAAATTTTTAAAAGGAAAAACAGCACAGAGAGTCAAGGTAAACCAGAAATTAAATCTGAAGTTAGTTGAAAAATAAGGATGAAGGGAGACATGTGAAGGAAAGACATTTGTAATTATTATAAGAAACCTGGACATGTAGTAGCTAATTGCTTCCGATTGAAACGGAAAGAGAAAGAAGTGGCCCCAGATGCTTGTGTGCAGCATATTGAAACACCTGTAAAACCATAGGGTTTAGAAAATATTAATGAAGATGTGTTAGAGTCTGACCAAGTTAAGAAGGGATATGAAGCTTTTATAACAGAAGGATTTGTATCCTTGAAAGAAGGATCCCATTCAGTGCCAATAAGGATACTTCGAGATACTGGAGCTTCGTAATCACTAATATTAGACAGTGTGCTAAGGTTTAGTGATGAGTCTGACATTACTGAGGTGAATTATATAAGAGGAGTAAGGAGTGCCCTATGTCAGTACATTTACATAAAGTAAATGTAAGGTCAGGATTAGTTACAGGGGTTGTTAAAGTAGGACTACAATCCAGTTTACTTGTGAATGATGTTTCTCTTTTGTTAGGGAATGATTTAGCAGGTGGACAAGATTTTCCTGAAGTGCGTTTGACAATAAATTCAAATTCTGAGGAACCACAGAGGGATTCTAACACAGATTCTTCCTGTGTTGTAACAAGAGCTATGGCTAAAAAGGATGAGGTTGTTACCCTTGACAGTTCAAATCAAGCTTTGAATTTTGAGGATGTATCAGAAACTTTCTTACCTACCTTATTTGATCAGGATTTTGCTGGTTAGTCTGATCAGTAAGATTTGTCTTTATCTCAGAAGGAGATGATAGCAGAGCAGGGTTGAGATCCTGAGATAGTTAAATTAAAAGAACAAGCTCTTCCAGATAGTGAAATTGAAGAAGTACCAGTTGGATATTATTTTGAAAAGGGGGCATTAATGAGAAAGTGGAGATCACCTACAATTCCTGCTAGTGAGGATTGGGAAGTTAATCATTAGGTAGTAGTTCCTAAAATTTACCAAAATGAGATTTTAACTACGGCTCACAGTATTCCTTTTGGTGGTCATTTAGGTGTAAAGAAAACTATGAACAAAGTTTCTAAACATTTTTATTGGCCTAGTTTAAGACAAGATGTGGTGACATTTTGTAGAACGTGTCATACATGTCAAATTGTGGGTAAACCTAATCAGGTTACTCCAGTGGTCCCACTGCGACCAATTCCTGTATTTGGTGAACCATTCTCAAAAATCATTGTAGACTGTGTAGTTCCTTTGCCAAAAACTAAAACTGGACATCAATATTTATGTAGCCCCTCCCCCCCCCCCGGCCACCCTCAGGGTCGCTCGGCTCGCTGTCGTCTAGGGAAACAGCCTCGGCCCTGGCAAACTGGGTAATTCGTTTGTGTGGATGCTGTGTGAGGTACCCCACCCCGCCCAAATAACAGACAATACACCAGATGCAATTAAATGATTTACAGTTTATAAATATTACTGGAACTATATAATTAAAAGAGAATAAAATATAAAAGGAAAATAAAAGGCGCCACACTTATCAAAGTTCAATCTCTTCGTGCAGAAAAACCGTTGGAGCTCAAGGACCTTCTTCTTCACCCTGTGACCCCTCGGACCACCTCGACCGGCCGCCTGGGACCAACAAAGGTGGTCGACCAGACGCTCCACACGAGTCCGTCCCCGTCTCCTCGCCGAATGTCCCGCTCGGGGTCCGACCCCGTTAGCGGACTCGCAGCACCTGGTCTATCCTCTGTCTCTCTCTCCCGCCTTCTCCCCCAAATCCCCACGCATACAGTATCTTCAAATAAACCAAAACCATAACAACTATCCTAATTGGTTAATAGCACTCTCTTATCAGACTCTAAAGCAAAAACAAGCTGCTAGCGCAAACTTTCTCAGTGTTTAACACAACGAAGCCGCATTCCCCAGATTAACATAACAAAGACACCATTTTGATTAACCTCCGCAGTAACATAAAAATCGAAACCCCCTTACATTTATTAACTATTATGTGCACAGCGTCTAGGTTTCCAGAGGCAGTACCTCTTAGGAATATAACAGCTAAAACTGTGACAAAGGCTCTTATAAAATTCTTTACTTATTTTGGGTTGCCTAAGGAAATACAATCAGCTCAAGGTAGTAATTTTATGTCTGGATTGTTTCAACAGATAGTTTATAAACTGGGAGCAAAACAGATTATTTCCTCAGCCTATCGTCCAGAATCACAAGGAGCCTTGGAGAAATTTCATTCTACACTAAAAACTATGATTAGGACATATTGTGTGGAAAATGAAAAGCACTGGGATGCAGGTATACATTTACTACTTTTTGCCGTAAGGGAGGCAGTACTGGAATCATTAGATTTTAGTCCTTTTGAACTTGTGTTTGGACATAGAGTTCAAGGACCTTTGGCTTTGTTGAAGGAACAGTGGATTAATAAAGAAGTACACACTAATTTGCTAGACTATGTTTTGAAATTTAAAGACAGATTGTACAAAGAGTGTAGCTTGGCCAAGGAAAATTTAAAGTTAGCTCAAGAGAAGATGAAGACGTGGTATGAAAAGGAAGCTAGGATGAGGTCACTTAAGCCTGGGGATAAGGTGTTGGTTCTTTTCCCAGTGCAAATGAACCCATTACAAGCCAAATTACATGGTCCTTATGAGATTAAATCTAAGGTAAATGGTGTCGATTACGTGGTAAAAACCCCAGATCGCAGAAAGACGACACAGCTGTGTCATATAAATATGATAAAACTGTATTATGAGTAGTAGTAGTAGTAGTAGTAGTAGTCATACTTTATTGATCCCGGGGGAAATTGGTTATCGTTACAGTTGCACCATAAATAATAAATAGTAATAAATCCATAAATAGTTAAATAGTAATATGTAAATTATGAAATAAGTCCAGGACCAGCCTATTGGCTCAGGATGTCTGACCCTCCAAGGGAGGAGTTGTAAAGTTTGATGGCCACAGGCAGGAATGACTTCCTATGACGCTCTGTGTTGCATCTTGGTGGAATGAGTCTCTGGCTGAATGTACTCCTGTGCCCACTCAGTACATTATGTAGTGGATGGGAGACATTGTCCAAGATGGCATGCAACTTAGACAGCATCCTCTTTTCAGACACCACCGTCAGAGAGTCCAGTTCCATCCCCACAACGTCACTGGCCTTGCGAATGAGTTTGTTGATTCTGTTGGTGTCTGCTACCCTCAGCCTGCTGCCCCAGCACACAACAGCAAACATGATCGCACTGGCCACCACAGACTCGCAGATGTTAAAGGTCCTCAGTCTCCTCAGGAAATAGAGACGGCTCCGACCCTTCTTATAGTCAGCCTCAGTGTTCTTAGACCAGTCCAGTTTATTGTCAATTCGTATCCCCAGGTATTTGTAATCCTCCACCATGTCCACACTGACCCCCTGGATGGAAACAGGGGTCACCTTAGCTCTCCTCAGGTCTACCATCAGCTCCTTAGTCTTTTTCACATTAAGCTGCAGATAATTCTGCTCACACCATGTGACAAAGTTTCCTACCGTAGCCCTGTACTCAGCCTCATCTCCCTTGCTGATGCATCCAACTATGGCAGAGTCATCCGAAAACTTCTGAAGATGACAAGACTCTGTGCAGTAGTTGAAGTCCGAGGCGTAAATGGTGAAGAGAAAGGGATGCAAGACAGTCCCCTGTGGAGACCCAGTGCTGCTGATCACTCTGTCGGACACACAGTGTTGCAAGCACACGTACTGTGGTCTGCCAGTCAGGTAATCAAGAATCCATGATACCAGGGAAGCATCCACCTGCATCGCTGTCAGCTTCTCCCCCAGCAGAGCAGGGCGGATGGTGTTGAACGCACTGGAGAAGTCAAAAAACATGACCCTCACAGTGCTCGCTGGTTTGTCCAGGTGGGCGTAGACACGGTTCAGCAGGTAGACGATGGCATCCTCAACTCCTAGTCAGGGCTGGTAGGCGAACTGGAGGGGATCTAAGTGTGAGAGCGGTTGCTACTATGACTGTTGTGATCAATAATGAGTCTGATCTTGATGAGAACTTTATAGAGGATTCATCCGAAACTCATTTTAAACCCAACATTATTTCAGTCAAGTTACCAAATTCAAAAGTTCTGGAAAATATTGATGAAAAATTAGCTCATTTACAGCCAGAGCAAAGAGAGCAGATGAAACAGTTAATTTTTAAGTATAGAGATTTATTTCCAGACGTCCCTAGAAGAACCACCGTAGCTACACATGATGTAGATGTGGGAGATGCAAAACCCATAAAACAACATCCGTATCCAATGAACAGGGAAAAATGTGAACTTGCTGAACAGGAAATTAAGTATATGTTAGAGAATGATATTACTAGACATTCTAATTCGAATTGGAGTTCACCGTGTGTTATGGTGCCTAAACCAGACAATAGTATTAGGTTTTGTACAGATTACAGAAAAGTAAATGCTGTGACAAAAACTGATGCATATTCAATCTCTAGGGTAGGTGATTGTGTGGACAAAGTTGGACAGGCCAAACTTCTTACAAAAATTGATTTGTTAAAAGGTTATTGGTGTGTTCCATTGACGGATAGAGGTAGAGAGATTTCAGCATTTGTAACCCCATCTGGGTTACATGAATATAATGTTCTTCCATTTGGGATGAAGAATGCACCAGGTACTTTTCAGAGGATGATTAATAGCGTGATTCAGGGATTAAAAGATACAGATGCCTATATTGATGATTTGGTCAGAGGGAATAATACGTGGAAAGCACATATTATGGTAGTGGAGAAACTATTTTAGAGACTTTCAAAAGCTAACTTAACTTAGCTAAAAGTGAATTTGGTCATGCCACAGTGACTTACTTTGGTTATGTTGTGGGTCAGGGGAAATTAGCACCTGTTCAAGCAAAAGTTCAGGCAATTTTAGAAGTACCCACTCCCACTGGTAGAAAAACCCTCAGAAGATTCTTGGGTATGGTAGGATATTACGGAAAATTTTATAAGGATTTTGCAAACGTGGCTCTTCCATTAACTAATCTCTTGAAGAAAAATGAGAAGTTTGTTTGGACAGAGTCTTGTCGGGAGGCATTTGATAAATTGAAAGCTATAATATGTAGTCAACCTGTACTTACATCTCCTGACTTTGAAAAACCATTTTCATTAGCTGTAGATGCTAGTGATGAAGCTGCAGGAGCAGTGTTGCTTCAAAAAGATGTTGGTGATGAAGTTGATCGTCCGGTAGCTTATTTTTCTAAGAAATTTAATGCCCATCAAAGATATTATTCAACAATAGAAAAAGAATTGTTATCTCTTGTTTTGGCTTTACGACATTTTGAAGTGTATGTTGGTACTACTCATAAACCACTCACGGTTTTTACAGATCACAATCCATTAGTGTTTTTGAGTAAGATGAAAAACAAAAATAGAAGATCATTTAATTGGAGTCTAATGTTACAGGAGTACAATATTTTGATCACTCATATTAAGGGTAAAGATAATGTGATCGCTGATTGTTCGTCTAGATGTTAAATGTACAATGAAAATTTGTTTTTTTGGGAGTGATATTTTAACATTTGTAACACTCCTACTGTACATTAGTTTGTATAGGGCTAAAAGATAAGATTGTATATATTGTGTATTTTGTAAATTTTATACCTTTGTATTTTTTTGTACAAATTGTTAAAATTTTGTTCTTTAAAGACCAAATTTTTTTTGGGAGGGAGGTGTTGTGTGCTCAAAGACATCTGGTTTTTTTTGTGAGAATGATGTAATGGTCTTTTGGAGGTCACCTGATGTGATTTTCCCGCCGATGTGAGGTCACGCGATGACATGTGCACCATGGCTATGAAGAATTTATCGAAGTACGGGATCGAAGGATCGAAAGGAGTCGGCATCGTTTGGCAGTTTAATAAAGGATCGACCTTATTGAATCTTCGTTGGAAGAGTAGCCACCTGCATCGAGGATAAGTCTTGCCAAAAAGAGCAAGGAGTTCATGCAATGGTTTGCTCTCTCTCTAAAAGAATTTAAGGTCAGTTGATTTAAACTCTTTATTTTTGGCATCATGAATCCTGCGGACCGAACCAGCAGAAAAGTTGCATCTGTGAAGAAATCCTTCTCCAGAGAAGTCTCTCCCAATTGATCGTGTAAATCTGTTGGACTTTCGAAGTTATTGCTTAAAGAACTATGTTTGACTTCATTGCTTTGAGAACTGTTTTCGCATTTAACACTTTAAGAACCAGTGCCGAGTGACGAGGTGTTGAACGGCTGCATAGTGGTTAACTTCTGGTTAAAGTTTTCATTTTTTTTTTTACCTTATCGTTTATCCATGTTTAATAAATGTTTGGTTGTTTTTATATAACCTGTCTCGATTGATATTCATTGTTGCCGTTTACATAACACAATTATAAGCTTGCGATGATGTTCATTATGATTCTTAACAACGATTCATTCTGATGGGCTGGCTGCCAGCAGGAGGTATATAGTTTAAGTACAGCTTAATTAATTTTTACAGCATTGTGTTGAAGTAAACATAGTTAGAATGGAAAAAATAGGGAATAGAAAATACTGAAAATTTTCAGTGGATCATTTATCAACTGTGGAGGGAAGTGATGGGTCAGAATTTCGTGTGGACCTTTTCAAAAAAATTATTTAAGATGCTAGTTAGAAACTGTTCTGCAATAGTCTCCTTTTCCAATTAAGAGGGAGAGTCCCAAATAAATGAAGGGAATCCCAACTATTTCCTCGATTAGTTTTTGTACTTCAAGAATTGTCCCAAATATGCGGCTGCCCCAATTATCTGGAATCCAATGTAATTAATTTAGTTACATGACTAAATGAACAGCACAGTTGTATTTTTTTTTCTCTCAGCAGTTCTGTAACCTGCAAGATTTTCATTAAAGACTAGCCTGAAAATGGAAGTATATACCAGTAAGTGAAGTTATTTGGCCCCCCCAGCCAGAGTTAACAGAAGTAAGTAAACCTAAACTGCAGGAGTGTCTGATGTAATAATCAGATATGACCTTTTCCCTGGAGGTTGAAATGGTTATCCATAACACCTAAGTAATTATTCAATCTTTACTGATCGCTGAAGGGAAGCGGGCAATACTTTCAATTCAATTACAGTTGATTTATCTGAGGGTGGAGTGGGGATTGGGTGGGTAGTGGTGTCATTAGAGCCAAGGAAGAACACCAGCGTCAGGAAGCTGAATGAAGGAGACATGTTGCAACGTCTGTTAAATTAGTTTTAAAGGCCGCGATTTCTCTCAAATCATTCTTAGGTTGAAAAGCCAGAGTTCACTTCTATTTATCTGTGACTATTTTCATTAAGGGAGATTGAAATGTTAAGTGCAATAACTGGTTCTGTGGTACATGTAGCTGTGATCTGAAATTGCTACCATACCACATTTAGCCTGTGCGTTATAGTACTGTTGAAACTGTGTTTGTACGTTCTATTCTGCCCATTATTTTGCACTTGCCAATTAGATACATGGAGCTAATATTGTTACAAGAGCTGATTAGGTTAAGGGAAGTATTATTTTGTCTTTCATCTCAATCAAGGAGTTGGAAATAACTTCTGTGGAAATTAAGTTCAGGGGAGCTGTAAATCAGCTGTCAACTCACCATTACTCTCACTATTGTGCAAGATTAAAATTACCCCCATAGTGGAATTCCTGCAGTCCAGACTTAGAGGTGGTTCGGAATTGAGACCATGCCCTGCCCTGCAGCTGCTGTTCTTGATGCAATTAGCATGGTAGTAAAGAGAATTGTTATAAAATGAGAAGTCAGCAGGTGCAGGTATTAAAAAAAATAGATTGCCAGTAAAGGGTAGTATAAACAACTTTAAACTCTAGCTGTGTAAAATGTAATGACTATTACTGCTGAGGGCAGGAAATAATTATACCATTTTGTAACTGAGTAGGTTTAATACAAGTGGCTGGGATAGCAAATCACCAACATCTGCAATGCAAGAAAATAAAGCAGCTACTGCTTGGGTTATTGGACTGTTAGCGACCACATCGCAGTTTTCATTTCCACTGATTGTCCAGGGGGTGGGGTGGTTATGCTTGGCCTCTAATTAAATCTGACCCATGCATTTTACCTAAGATACAGATGATGGCAAATTGTATCGTTTAGAATACATACGGTTTCATTTTCAGCTTTAATAAACAATATCCTGTCAGAAACCAAACACTTTAGCATCAAAGTAGGAAAATGAAAGAGCACAGAGGCATCTGTGTAGTCGAGCAACAACTGGGGCATTTCCACAGCAGGGTTTCATATTTTGGTGCTTGCTAATCTTACGTGAACTTCACAGACTAAAGATCGTGGGTCTTTCTGTTTACTCATGGATATCTGAATTCTGAAAGCTATTACCCTTCTAAATTTTGTGAAATTCTACTCTCTAGAAACTGTATTGAATTAACCAACAACAACTAATGCTAAGCACTTTTAATGTTTCAATGGCATGTTTAAATAATATTAAGTTCCGACATAATGCAAAATTTGTTATGCATACACATCCAGAATTTTCACCAAGCTGTTTCCTGCCTGTGAAGCTGGCTCTTCCTTAAAAGCAGACCTCCAAGGGAGTATACATGAAGAAGCTGGCTCTGAGATCAATAAAGTTCTGAGCTTCACAAGGCCTCCCAGTTGTAGATACCATTGAAAATCTTTGAGTGCTCACTAACACACCCTGCCGGAACTAGCTGCCACAACCGTGCTTATCAGCTTGAATCTTTGTGAATGTATCACCAACATTCAAATAAAATCAAAAATTGTTATAAATTAAATATACTTCTTTTTACAACTATTAACATTTTTAAAAACACATCAAACACAAGCAAAATGTTGAAACTCAAGTAAATAGGTTAAGTTAGTTAAATTAGTAACATGTTATTTACCTACCTTTCCCAGCCCTTTCTGTCTCTTGCAAAGAGTGATGCTGTTGAACCTGTGTCTGCTGTAAACTGACACAGGTTCAATGGGAAAATTTCCCCGGATAACTGCCAGGGAATGAGAGAAGTTTCTATTCCTTCACTGGAATCCAGGAGCAATTCAATGTCAGATCACTGTCACAAAGACACCAGTAAAGAC